>NW_011494827.1:1295978-1362830 GCF_000754665.1 Bison bison bison
GTTCATTTAGCCGCTCATTGTTATAACTAGTTCCCCTTAAGGCTTTCTATGTGCTTCCCACCGTGCTGGTTGCTTACTCCACTTTACGTAATCCCACAGAGACAGGATGTGATTTCTGTTGTTTGCTTACGTATCCACAGCACCTAGACCAGGGTCTGACAAACGGTTGGTGCTCGGTGCATTTGTTTAACAAGCTATCTTGTGCCTGTGAGCATAAGCAGCATTGTTTATAACAAGGGACAAGTAAAACCAGCTGTGCTGAGACCCAGTAGGAAATAGGTAATATTTATAAATAGAAAATGAAATTTATACATGGTAATTGATATAGGGCACTGTATTAAGATGATTCAAATAATGTTATAAGTGAGTCAACCATTACAATTTCCAAATGCATGAAGCAAAATTTAATAGCCCTAGAAGGAAAAACAGAAAAACCCACAGTTATACCTGGGGGTGTCTTAGCAATTGATAGAACTTCTAGACAGAAAGTCAGCAAAGATATAAAAGGATGAACTTCACCATGACCAAGAGTGCCTAACTGACATTTGTAGAACGTTTCAACAAGTAACAGCAGAAAGGACTTTTTTTCCAAGTGTCCGTGGAAAGTTCACAGATAATATATCTGGTTCTTGGTTCATAAAACAAACCTCAACAAACTTTAAAAAATGAAACCATAACAGAACATGTGCTATGACCATAATGCAACCACACTGGACCATACTCGCAGAAGGACTGCAGGAAAATCTCCAGATACTTGTTCATTAAACACCGACTTCTAATAATCCTTGGGTTAAAGAAGAGGCCTCAAAAGAGATAAAGATACATACAAGTGTGAATGAAAACACAAAATCTGTAGGATTCAGCTAAAACTGTGATGATTTATAAATTTATAGCTCTGGATGCTTACATTAGAAAAGGGAAAAGGTCTCAAAATTTTATCTATTTTTCATCTCAAAAATCTAAAAAAATGATTAGAAAAATAAACCCAAAGAAAGAAAAAGAAGGAAATTATAGAGTAGAATCAATGAAATTGAAAAGAAGAAAGCAGTAGGAAAAAAAAAATCAGTGGAACAGCAAGCTTGTTCTTCAGAAAAAAGACTGATGAAACTTTAGCAAAACTGACAAATAGAAACAGAGAGAAGGTACAAATTATGAAAATCAGGAATAAAACAGAGGCTATCCCTAAAGATTCTTCAGCCATTAAAAGGATAATAAGGGAACACTGTGAAAAGCTTTATACTCATAAATTTGACAGTTTAGAAGAAATGGAGCAATTTCTCAAAATCTACATACTGCCAACACTTAAGCAAGAAAAAATTAAATAATCCTATCACTTTTATATAAACTGAATTCATAATTTAAAAGCTCTTAGAATGAAATTCCATGTCCAGATAGTTTCACTAGAGAGTTCTAACAAATATTTTAAAGAACTAATACCTATTTTATACAATCTCTTCCAGGAAATCTAGGAAATAGAAGAGAAATGAACACTTCCCAATTCATTTTATGAACTTGTGTTACCCTGATACCAAAGGCAGATAAAGATAGTGCAGTGAAAACTAAGGACCAATATCTCCCAGGAATATAGAGATATACACAGGACACACTCTCCTAGTGTGCATTACCATTATTCACTTCCTGTTTCTTACTCCATGCCCCTTTGTAAAGAATGCAAATTATACATTTCTTTTGGAATTCAGCCCAAGAGGAGAGGTTTGGCTCCGTCTCATTTAGACAGTGAGCGCATTTGTCCGTTCTGCTCTGCCTTATTGCTGTGCCCTGCGGAAGAGGTTGAACCATGCTCACAGCCAGTTTGTCCACATGGATGCACCATTCGCCTCCCCTTCATTCCACATTTTCCCTCTCCATCAGTCTTACTTTGTTAGGCACTGCTTTAGAAGAAAGCAGGAGCAAGCACAAATTTAATTTACAAATTAAATGAAACCATGAAGTCACAAGAACAAGGTTCTGCACTGACACAGGGAGATGGTACTTTAGAGTCTGCAAAACCTGCTGTGTAGCTGGCAGGTGGGAGGAGTGTGGAGGACAAGAAGCTCCTGGAAGCAATGATGTAAACATCAGACAGAGACCAGTGCCCAACACTAAGCTTTCCTTTCCCATCTACCCACCACCTCCCATATTTCTTTCTGTACTATCTCCCCGCTCCCTCAAGCTTCTGCATGAAATTGACAGACTGATGTGCCACATAGACTATGGGTCCTTTGGGTGTTTATGATTCATTCATTCTTGAGTGTGTCTGATGCTCCAAGTAATGGGCTAAATGCAAGGGCACAAAGCTAAAAATAGCTTGGTCCCTGTGCCAGACAGCTGGCTGTCTGGTGGGGAGAAGAGACCAGGAGAGAGAGGGTCCCTGTGCCACAAGGAAAGTGCCACCAGAGCCCTGAGCAGGGATTCTGAAATGGAGCAGGACCCTATGGTCCTTCAGCACCATGTCCTCAGCCTGCCTTTTGTCTGTGGAAACACTTTAGCCAAAGAGTAAGTTTAACCAGAGAAGTGAGAGAATGAAGAAACCAAGGAAAGCAGTCAAACAGGGCAAAATGATAATAGTTTAGTTGTTATAGAAAATCAAGGACTTTAGTTCCTCATTAAGGGCTGTAGATAATATTCTGAACTGAGCTGTCTTGTAGATACTTAAACCCCTACCAGGTAGAAGAAGTTAATACATGATGACGAGACTGTAGCCCTCACATAAGCTGCCACAGTTCCAAGAACTGGCCTCAAGGAAATAGGGACAAACCAACCCTGGAACACTGAAAACCAATTACTGCTTAAAACAATCAAGATAACTGACCAGACCACTGCATGACTGATTTCAAGATGTCAAGAACTGACTGTGCTGTTTCTACATGTAGCCTCCCAACCTCCCACTGCACTGGCTTTAAAAGCTCTTGCCCACTGATTGTTGGACATAAGTTCGTCTTTGGACATGAATTTGCCTTTGGACATGAGTTTGCCCTTCCCCCAGTTACTGGCATCCGAAATAAAGCAGACTTCTTTTCCGTCTATCTTGCTTCTTGATTGGCTTTCAAGCAGCAAGCAGCCAGACCTTACTTCCCATAATAATTCTAGAATCTGGAGATGGAGAAATCATCTTGGTTCAACTCTCATCTCTGCCATTTCCTGGCTGGGTCAGTTGGAAAATAGTCCTTCATCTTTCTGAGTCTCAGTGTGTCCAAATCTGCCAAAGGCAGCTCATGGTAACACTTACCTCCAAGGGCCGTTGAGAGGATGCAGTGAGTTAATAGACATAGGGTACGTGGAGTAGTGCCTGGCACACGGTGGGCAGCACACCAGTGTTAACTATTATAGGGTGCACAGGGACAGAAAAAGGGTCACCCAGCTCGGTCTTCCAGGTTGAGTCATGGCCGACTCTTTGCAACCCCATGGACTATACAGTCCATGGAATTCTTCAGGCCAGAATACTGGAATGGGTAGCCTTTCCCTTCTCCAGGGAATCTTCCCAACCCGGGGATCGAACCTAGGAGTCCTGCATTGCAGGCGGGTTCTTTACCAGCTGAGCCACAGGGAAGCCCCCTAAAAGGAGCACATTCATCTAAACCAGGGTTTCTTAGCCTTGGTGCTGTGGACACTCAGGGCCAGGTCACACTTTGTGATGGGGGCATCCAGTTCATTGTGGGATGTTTAATGGCAACCTTGGCCTCTACTTACTAGAGACCAGTAGCACCCATTCCCCCAGTTGTAACTACCAAAAATGTCTCTAGATGTTGTCAAACGTCCCCATGAGAGCAAAGGTGCTCCTGGTTGGAAACTATTGCTCTAAACTGAAAAGAGGATGATGGATGAAAAAGAGTAGAAAGGCAGGATTAGGAAACATTTTGAGTGATCAGGTAGAGATGACATGACAACAAAGAGTCTCCTTGGGACTGTAGGTTCATGGCAAAGGGCAAGAAATGGAAATGCAGCAATGGATCACCTGGGGCACTTGTCCTGGCATGGAACATCGAACTCCAGACCCCTTATGGCTATCCCAAACTCAGGTGAGACATCTGGGGCAACTTCTCCCGCTGAACCCCAGCTTCTGGCACAGGGCTGGCTGGATGGTAGAAGCCTAGAGTCTTTGTTGGTGTGTGCATGAGCTCATGTTTGTAAAGTAGTCCCTGAGGCCATCTGTCATCATTTCTTTTATTAAGAAAGTTCATCCATGATCACGCTGCCCGGACCACCTTGCTATTGCCCCACGAAGCACTGTGTTTATGGGCTTGGGCTTTGACACATTCAGCCTACGCTGAGGAACATCATACAAAAGAATCTCCCATTAAACTTGTGACTCTGTTCAGAGCTATTTTATTATCTTTTAACATTTACTTTTTATTTGGTTGCACCAGGTCATAATTGTGACATGCAAGATCTCTTAGTGGCAGCATGTGAACTCTTAGTTGTGACATGTGGAATCCAGTTCCCTGCCCAGAGACTGAACCCAGACTTCTTGCTTTGGGACCACGGAGTCTTAGCCACGAACAACCAAGGAAGTCCACAGAACAATTTTATGTAGCTCATTGATCACACGTTACAGAATGCCATATTTATAAGAAGCCAGTGGGAAAGATGTCTCTCTGGCTTCTGTACCAGTAATAAACATATGAATCATAAAAGTAAACAAGTTTACTTTTGTTTTTTCACCTTGACCCTTGAATCATGGAGCTGGTCGTGTTTTTCACTTTGTTCTAGTTGCTGGGGAAGATTAGAGTCCCATTGATGACCCACTTCTGACTTGCAGGCAGGTTCTTTGAGCATGAATTGGGGTATTTTTGTCTGCATCCATTTTCTTGACTTTCTTTTTTATTCTTTGACTTGACTGATAGTTTACCTATTTTCAATTGTATTATGTTACATGTATTTAGCAAGTCACTTTTAATCTATTTTGTAATAAAGTAGCAAATGTTTTAAAAAAAAAAACAAAAACCCAACACACATGCTGTGTGTTCGTGCTCAGTCATGTCTGACTCTTTGTGATCCCATGGACTGTACCTGCCCGGCTCCTCTGTCTGTGGGATTAACCCAGCAGGAATACTAGAGCAGGTTACCATTTCCTTCTCCAGGGGACCTCCCCAACCAAGGGCTCAAACTCACATGTTCTGCCACTCCTGCACTGGCAAGCGGATTCTTTACCACTGAGCCACTCTGGTGGCCTGTGTCAATGTCCAGGCCGGGACTGATGCCTTTCTAGCTCCCGACCTTCTTTGATCTTGAATGTTGATTTCTCCATGGTCACTGTTACTGTAATCCGGTGTAGGTTTCTCATTCCTGATCTCCATCATTTCCATGACAATATGCAACAGTATCATGAGAACGTAATTGTTATTCCAATCCAAGAAGAAGCAAAAGAGACAACAGCACGGGGCTGGAGAACAGCACGAAACCACAGGGAGACCAATACAAGGCCATTCTCTGTTCTCAGATAATAGCGTTGAGACTCCTGGGGAATGCAGAGTCCATGGCCCAGGTGACAAAGGATCCTCAGCGAGAAAAAGCCGTAACCAGAGTTATTGCCTAAATTATTGTTCTCTTTGCATTTTAAATTTCCTCTTTAGAATTCATTCCAGTCTGCTTGTTTCTCTCCTGAAAATTCACGTCGCTCTTCCAAAGAGTTCTGATGGAATATGGAATGAGATGCCCTTTGACTGTTTAGCTGTGAATTGAGAGTGCAGAACTCACTCTTATTAACACAGCGTTTCAATAGTCCATCAACTATTGGAATATAAATTGAGGATCTGTAGGGGGCATATATTAGCTGATTCCTATCATTCCTTTTTGACCATCTAGACCTTTCTCTCCAGGAGCAAATAAGTAGAAGGATGCATCAAATGACTTTTTCAGTTCCAAGTGAATGAAGCACAATGTTAAGTAGCTTTAATCAAAAAGTACAGCCATTGACCATGTAAACATGAAATTCAGGGACAGACCACTCTTCTGCCTGGGCTGGAGCCCACACCTCCAGCAGGGCCTCTCTCTGTACTTATATCTCAGCCTGGCTCAACTCCCTGCAGCTTCAGGTGGGTCTCATCTTCGTTTGGGCATCAGGATCTAGACAGTCTCACAGTTACAGCTTCTGGCCAAGCACGCCTAGAGGAACAGGTTTTTCTTTCAGTGTCCACACGCTGATTGCAAAAGCATCTGCAAGGGGGCCTGATGAACCAGCACCAGTGGCCAGTTGTTGTTCTGTCCCTCAGTCGTGTCTGACTCTGTGCAACCCCATGGGCTGCAGCAGTCCAGGCAATCCCTGTCCTTCACAATCTCCTGGAGCTTGCTCAAACTCATGTCCATTGACTCGGTGATGCCATCCAACCATCTCATCCACTGTAGTCCCCTTCTCCTCCTGCCCTCAATCTTTCCCAGCATCAGGGTCTTTTCTAATGATTTGGTTCTACACATCAGGCGGCCAAAGTATTGGAGTTTCAGCTTCAGGATCAGTCCTTCCAATGAATATTCAGAGTTAATTTCCTTTAGGACTGGCTGGTTTGATCTCCTTGCAGTCCAAGGGACTCTCGAGAGTCTTCTCCAACACTGCAGTTCAAAAGCATCAATTCTTCGGCTCTCAGCATTCTTTACAGTTCAGCTCTCACATCCATACATGACTACTGAAAAAACCATAGCTCTGACTAGACAGACCTTTGTCAGTGAAGTAATGTCTCTTCTTTTTAATATGCTGTCTACGTTTGTCATAGTTTTTCTTCCCAGGAGCAAGCGTCTTTTAATTTCATGGCTGCAGTCACTATCTGCAGTGATTTTGGGGCCTAAGAAAATAAAGTCTTTCATTGTTTTCATTGTTTCCCCATCGGTTTGCCATGAAGTTATGGGACCGGATGCCATGATCTTCGTTTTCTGAATGTTGAGTTTTAAGCCAACTTTTTCACTCTCGTCTTTCATTTTCATCAAGAGACTCTAGTTCTTCTTTGCTTTCTGCCATAAGGATGGTGTCATCTACATATTTGAGGTTATTGATATTTCTCCCAGCAACATTGGTTCCAGCTTGTGCTTCCTGCAGCCCAGCGTTTCTCATTATGTACTCTGCATACAAATTAAAAAAGCAGGGTGACAATATGCAGCCTTGACATACTCCTTTCCCAATTTGGAACCAGTCTGTTGTTCCATGTCCAGTTCTAACTGTTGCTTCTTGACCTGCATACAGATTTCTCAGGAGGCAGATAAGGTGGTCTGGTATTCCCATCTCTTGAAGAATTTTCCATAGTTTGTTGTGATCCACACAGTCAAAAGCTTCAGCACAGTCAATGAAGTAGACTTTTTTTTGGAATTCTCTTGCTTTTTCTATGACCCAATGGATGTTGGCAGTTTAATCTCTGGTTCCTCTGCCTTTTCTAAATCCAGCTTGAACATCTGGAAGTTCTTGGTTCATATACTATTGAAGCCTAGCTTGGAGCATTTTGAGCATTACTTTACTATCATGTGAAATGAGTGCAATAGAGGTGCATAAATTTCCTAGTCAGTTTTCCTCTCTTTGTTGAGAGAAAGGAGCAGGAATCATCAGACATCCAACAGGTACACCTTAAGTGAGGAGGGAAAATCCCATATGAATTAGAAATAGGGAAATGCAGGGTGTTTTGAGACCACACATTCTGCAACCAAATGGTGTCTCTTATGCACTCTTCTTGAACATAGACAAAAAAAAAAATCACTTCATCATACAAAGTCAGTATTACCATGATACCAAAATGGGTCAGGACAAAGGTAGGAAAATTTGAGCCAGTGTCACTTGTAACATTTGATAAAAAAATCCTAAATGTATAGAACAGTCTTTTGGACTCTGTGGGAGACGGAGAGGGTGGGATGATTTGGGAGAATGGCATTGAAATATGTATAATATCATATATGAAACGAGTTACCAGTCCAGGTTCAATGCATGATACTGGATGCTTGGGGCTGGTGCCCTGGAACAACCCAGAGGGATGGTAGGGGGAGGGAGGAAGGAGGAGGGTTCAGGATGAGGAACACATGTATACCTGTGGCAGATTCATTTTGATATATGGCAAAACCAATACAATATTGTAAAGTTTAATAAAATAAAATTTTAAAAAAATAAATAAAAATTAAAAAAAATAAACCAAATCTATCAATATACAAAGAGAATACAAAAAAATCCTAAATGAAAAACATTAATCCAATTTTAAAAAATATATATAGTATATGTTATATCTAGTATACTTCTCTATGATGTGTATATCTATTACACTGGAGAAGACTCTTGAGAGTCCTTTGGACTGCAAGGAGATCCAACCAGTCCATTCTGAAGGAGATCAGCCCTGGGATTTCTTTGGAAGGAATGATGCTAAAGCTGAAATTCCAGTACTTTGGCCACCTCATGCGAAGAGTTGACTCATTGGAAAAGACTCTGATGTTGGGAGGGATTGGGGGCAGGAGGAGAAGGGGATGAGAGAGGATGAGATGGCTGGATGGCATCACTGACTCGATAGACGTGAGTCTGAGTGAACTCCAGGAGTTGGTGATGAACAGGGAGGCCTGGCATGATGCAATTCATGGGGTCACAAAGAGTCAGACACGACTGAGCGACTGATCTGATCTGATGTAATAGATACGTATATATGTGTCTTATTTACTTAGATATATATATATGAGTGTGTTTATCAAGTAAGGTTTAGTTTAGGAATGCAAAGACATTTTAATGTTAAAAAAAAAAAAGCCTCTGAACCACTCAATAACATTTCTTAGCAGTCTAGACAGCAACTTTCTTAACTGGATAAATGTTATCCAGTGGCAGTCGTCCAATGGTTAGGACTCCACACTCCCAATGCAGGAGGCACGGGTTCAGTCCCTAGTCAGGGAACTAAGAGCCACATGTGTGGCAAAAAAAAGTTATTCACCAAATATCTACAGCAAACAATTTATTTAATAGAGTTTACTATATTCCAGACCAAAATGAAAATGCGCGATGTCACCTCTTGTAATCAGTGTTTTACTGGAGGTCCTGGATAGTAAAATAAAATAAGGAAGAAGAAGTAGGGGGCATAAGGATTGCAAGGATATATGAACATGGCAGTTGTTGTGAAAGAATCATCATTTCATGTAATAAGTGGAAAAAGTGGGGCTTCCCTGGTGGCTCAAGAAGTAAAGAATCTGCCTGCAATGTGGGAGACCTGAGTTTGATCCCTGGGTCAGTAAGATTCCCTGGAGAAGGGAATGGCAACCTATCCCAGTATACTTGCCTGGAGAATCCCCATGGACAGAGGAGCCTGGTGGGCTCCAGTCCATGGGTTTGCAAAGAGTCGGACATGTCTATGCGACTAACACTTTCAAAAGTGGAAAAAGTATTAGAAAGATATTATAACTCAGAGGTCAGCCAAGCTGCTAAATTCAAGATAAACATAAGCAATTCCAGAGTACATCTTCCCCTAGCAATGACCTGTGAGTACATCTTACTTTAAAAGACTGTCTTCTCAAATAAAGTCTATTTTAAAATATCATAACAATAGGAAGGTTTCATATGTATACCTATGGCTGATTCATGCTGATGTATGGCAGAAACCAACACAATATTGTGAAACAATTATCCTCCAATTAAGAATAAATTTAAAAAACAATAATGAAGTGTGATAATAACAACGATGATAATAAAAATATCATAATAAAAATGCATACATCCCAGGATTTTAAGTAGAAAATTATAAAGCTTTACTGACAAGCATAAAAAGAAGACCAGACATTTAGATCATAAACCAGCCATTTCTTCGCTCCCTCTGGCTCCCGATGTCTGTCATATGGGACTAGATGGCATTTAGGTTTCCTCCCAGTTCTGGAGCTCTCCATCCCATAATCACAGGGTCTGTCACCTCTTCTATGACAGAATCAGGTTCCCTCCCCTGGTCTGCACACCCAGGGCAGGGAAACACGGCAGTGTGCGACTACAGCAGCATCCCAACAGTGGGTAATTGTAAGCGAGGCAAGACTGAGGTGTCTGGGTCCTTGCCTTCACCCTAACACTGGCTCACTGAGGCCCTTCTTCCCTCTTCTGTCCAACAAGAGGGATAGCCCGTCTGGCCCAGGATATAATATTCAAGGATCTGAGACACAGATCTAAGCATCCAGGACAACATCCAGTCATTCTGCAAAGTCCTTGTTACAGTCCATGGTTCCATGTGGATTGTGACAACATTTTGTGATGTGATTCTAGTTTACAATTGTTTGACACCATTCTTAGGGTTTATCTGTTGTCTCTTTGATCCATAAAAGGCCTAAGTGCATTTCTTACTGCTTTGGGGAAAAAATACACCCCAAAACATAGTGCTCAAAATACAATCACTCAATTATCTCATGTTCTGTGAGTTGACTGGGCTCATCGGGGTGGTTCTGCCCCACGTGATGTCAGCTGGGGCTATAACGAAATATCCAAATTCCCAAAGGGTCACTCCCAAGGCTGCTGATTGGCGATGGCTGGCACTGGGTGCTCAGCTGAGGCTGTCGAGTGGAGCACCTTGGTTTTCCTTCTTGTGGTCTCTCCATAGAGCTTGGGCACCAGCTGGGTTCCAAGCAGCCATCCAAGTAGAAATTGCCAGTTCCCTTAAAGCTTGGGTGTTTCTTGCAAGAGCATCACTGCCTTCTAGGGCTGTAGAAACAAGCTCCTCGTGGGGAGTGGCACATGTGGGGAGGGCAGGGGAATGGAGTGGAGAGGAGACTGCAGCTTTGGAGACCTTACTGAAGTCCAATGTTGTTGTTCAGTCACTGAGTCATGTCCGGCTGTTTGCAACCCATGGACGCAGCATGCCAGGCTTCTCTGTCCTTCACCATCTCCCAAAGTTTACCCAAACTCATGTCCATTGAGTCAGTGATGCCATCCAACTATCTCATCCTCTGTCATCCTCTTCTCCTCCTGCCTTCAATCTTTCCCAGCATCAGGGTCTTTTCCAGAGAGCCAGCTCTTAGCATCAGGTGGCCAAAGTATTGGAGATTCAGCTTCAGCATCAGTCCTTCCAATGAATATTCAGGTTTGATTTCCTTTACGATTGACTGGTTTGATCTCTTTGCAGTCCGAGAGACTCTCAAGAGTCTTCTCCAAAATCACAATTCAAAAGCATCAATTCTTTGGTGCTCAGCCTATGTCTAATTAAAGCATGCACTAAAAATGAAGTAGCGTATTGGAGACCAGCATTGGTTCAGGTCCCATTTGTCAGCTCAGACCCAGAGGACTGGTACTTCACCACAGGGCACTGTGACTTAGCATCAGTGCCTTTCTCTGAGCCTCAGCTTGCGCTTCTGGAAAATGGGGCCATTGACCTTGAGGGCATGGGAGACATCCCCATCCCTAACTTTCTCTGCTTCTCGGTGCTCCTAGGTACTCCTTCCAGGATGAGGAGGACATGTTCATGGTGGTGGACCTGCTGCTTGGAGGGGATCTACGTTATCACCTGCAGCAGAATGTACATTTCACAGAAGGGGACGTGAAGCTCTACATCTGTGAGCTGGCCCTGGCCCTGGAGTATCTGCAGCGGTACCACATCATCCACAGGTAACATCATCCCCAGAGGGATGCCAGTGGGTAGGGTGTGATGGGAGCAGTCTGCAGCCATGGAGAATATTTTCTCACTGACATTCTTTAGATGTGGCAGTACATGGAGATCATAAAAAGCAGAGCAACATTATTATTGCTCATACCTTCTCTGCAGACAGCCTACTCCATCATCACCTGCATTGAGGTGAAACACCGCCACTGCCCATGTGCCCTCCTCTCTTGGTACCCACTGCTTAGAGACGTGGCTGCCCTTTGCCTTTCCATTCTGGTATGTCTTTGGGAGCCTGGAGTGTTCAGACTCAGGTTAGAAGGAGTGGCACGAGTTGGGAACATGACGGATTCTACTCTCTTACTTTTCATACCTTGAAATCAATGCTGTGCATCGTGGAGGACTTCTTCCTCTTGCAAAGCTTTGGTGCTGGCTTTGGGCTCTGGATATAAGCAAGAGTTTTGGGCTCTTGCTCAGGACCTTGACTTTTTCCTGCCTGTGCACAGCACAGATGAGTAAGGTGAGTTTGACTGCAGAGGCAGGAGGCTAGCAAGAGCCTTCAGATAGCAATGGGATCCTTGTTGTTTACTCGCTAAGTCGTGTCTGAGTCTTTTGTGATCCTGCGGACTGTAGCCCACCAGGCTGTTCTGTCCATGGGATTTTCCAGGTGAGAACACTGGTTGTGGTGGAAGATCTCCTTCTCCAGGGAATCTTCTCAATCCAGGGATCAAACCTGCCTCTCCTGCATCTCCTGTGTTGGCAGGTGGATTTTTACCATTGAGCCACCAGGGAAATCCAGCAGTGGGATCCTTAATGAGGTCTTCTCTCTGACCACAGAGGAGGGGGCATGAGTGGCTGCAGATCTGTGCACCCATGGTCTTGCACTGTGCCTAGAGCGTCTTCTTCTAACTTGTACAATGTAGGAAGACTTGGGAAAGACAAGCACTTGAATTTCTGTGTAAAGATGGTAGATTAAGCACACACACGCGCATGCATGTGCACACACACACTTACATTTTCTCACTTCTAAAATCTCCATAAAAGGAAATGAAGTATGTTTGAAAAATGGCAAATTCACAAAGATGGAGAAAACTAAAGAGGAGACTATCGCAAAACACAGGGGAAATTGGAAAGAAGGTGTTTCGTGGTAAGTGGCTTACAACACCAGAAGCTGAATTTTGAGTTGTGTCTGGAAATAACCATGAATTGATAGATGTTAAAGAATCTCTTCAAAGGCTCAGAAATGAATAGTCATCAACAATGATGGAAGGAGGGAGAAGGGATAAAAGAGAGGCTAAAATGGGGTGCAGGGTTTGAAAGCCTTTTAAGACATTTTAAAAAGCACCAATCTGCTTGCCCACCCTGAATAACTGGATGTCTGTCCCTTCCTCTTCCAAGCAGAAGACTGAAGGCTTATTCACTAAAGATAGTAAAACAGAGGGTGTCTGAACTGAAGTACGTTAAGCCTCTTGAGTTGGGATGCAGTACTGAAGATAGCACAACTAACTAGACGCATCCATACCAGATGCTGAAATAACACACCCACCCCACTTCCAGCTGGGCTCAAGACTTCAGCTTCCAGGCTGGACACTGGAATGATTTCAGGGGGGATGTGGCTGAGCCAAGAGGAGAGAGATTATGACATCAGAAGTTCCCCAGTTCCCTTGGAGTGTAGTTCACAGTCAGCGAGACCTGCTTCTTTGCTGTAAGCTCCCAACTGGGTTAGTGATGACTAAAGATTATCAGATATCCAGAGAAATCTTCTAACATGAATAATGAGAGCCATGCAATCAAATGGGAAAAAGAAACAAAAAGCTTGGAATAAACAGAGACTCTGCCAGGAGAAAGAACTATCAAAAGAATCATGCTCGGTATTTTCAGAGGAATGAACAGATTTTTGCAATTGTAAAATAAACGCTATGTTTACTTAACATTCAAAGAACAAACTTCAGATCAGAGTTCTCATAAATTAAAAACATGAAAGTAGAAATGAAATATTCAGAAGATGTGTTGGAAGACAAAGTTAAGGATATTCCTTAAACAGTAGAATAAGAAGGAAAAAGAAAATATAAGAGAATTAGAGGGCCAGAACAGGAAGTTCAATATCAGACAGAGAAAGAAGAAAGGGAAAGAGAGAGAGACAGAGAGAAAGAAAGAAAATAGGGAGGGATGGAGGGGGTGAAGAAAAGGGGGAAAACATTCCCTGGTGGCTCAGCTGGTAAAGAATCTGCCTGCCATGTGGGAGACCTGTCGATTCCTGGGTTGGACAGATCTCCTGGAGAAGGGAAAGGCTACCCACTCTAGTATTCTGGCCTGGGGAATTCCATGAGCTGTATAGTCCATGGGGTCGCAAAGAATCAGACACCACTGAGCGACTTTCACTTCACTTCACAGGGGGAAGAAATCATCAATGAAATAAAGACCTGAAATATGAGTTTCCAGATTGAAGGGTCCACCAAGGCTGCAGGGTAATGACTAGAAACAGACATAAATCAAAACAAACTTCAAAGCCAATAAGTCTGCACAGAAGAACAGGGTATAATGGCTGAGGAATCAGGATCCTTTGGGATTATCTATCACTAGAAGGCGGAGGAAACGTGCTAATCAATCAAATCTGAGATGTACATTTTTACAAGTTCAAGGTCTCAAAAAATCTCTCTCTCGTATATCTTGTCTCAAGTAGTTAGAAAATGACATGGACTCTACTAAAATGAAGGGCTAAACAGGAGGAAGACATGGTATATGGAAAGCTGGAGCTCCAGCAAAGGAGAGAAAGAGGCAAAAGCTTCACGGTGATGGGCAGGTCATCAATGTCAGCTGTGCCTAAGGTGTAGACCATGACTAGTTCTGATTGGAGTCAGATCAAAAGACCCTCGGAGAGTCTTCTTCAGGAAAAGTGAGCTGATAAAAATGGCTAAGATATCTGGCTGCCTTGAGAGATTTATTTAGTTGGTTAAGAATCTGAAGTTGAATAAATGATGTCAGGAGAAAAAACCTCAACAATAAAAAGAAGGTGATTTTTTAACTCCAAGGAATCAAAGTGTTAGCTAGGACATTGGATATCATACAATTTACTACATGAAGCATCTCTGTGTAGCATGCTTAGTCATAATCCCCTAAACCCTGAAAGTTGACCTAACCAGAAAAATATATTAATACACCACTGGGAAGTGAGGGAGTGGTGAGATAAGTGTGTCTCTTGCGGACACATAAAGGAAAAAGACTGCTACACATGCTTTCATCCATAGTGGGAAGACAGTAGATAGAGCAGGAAACTGAAAATCAATGAGTCCTATACACTTCGAGATAAGGAGCTAAATGCCAAATAAATACCAAAATTAGAGCCTGAGACAGATGAATGGGATGGAGAGGGAAAAGTGGGAGAGAAAGATATGAATTGTTGCTAAAAATTGTAACAAAACTTTCAGTACAGTTTGATTCTTGGAATTGTTCACGTGTATAATTTTGACACAAATAGTAGCACACATGACCGAATGCAAATGAAGAAGAAAGAGGAAAAGAAAAAGTATTTAGAAAGAGGAAGGGGGAAGAGGTGAGGCTGTAGTAGTCACCATGGTAACAGTAGTAGTAGTAATAGCCTCAACAGCCTTAGCCATATAGGAGTAAAGGGAATGTTCAATGAAATGCGACCTGTTTACTGAGGAGCATTGTTCATTCACACAGTCAAAGACTAGCTTTTGCCCGCAGGAATTCTGGCTCCAGAGTCTCTGCTTGTAAGCCCTGTGCTATATTTGTTAAGGAAGGTCATTTAGTACTAGAGAAGACTCTGTGGGCTGGCTGGGCTGCTTTGAAGGCACGGAAAGATGTGAGCTCTTTACTAATCTCTTGTATCAGTGTCATTCACCAATTTTCACTGTCATTGCTCTGCTAGTGTGCAATAGATGTGCAATAGAATAGCAATAGATGATTTGTTCGCCTACAACCCCCCAGACTGAGTCTTTGTAGACCTGAGTGAGACAGAGGCCAGCATCCCAGGGCAGACAGACCAGGCGAAAATGAAACTGTCAGTTAAGAGCATGGTGGTTGGGGGACTTCCATGGCACTCCATTGGTTAAGACTTCACCTTTCAACACAAGAGGTACAGGTTCTATCCCTGGTTAGGGAGCTAAGAGTCCACATGCCTCAAAGCCAAAAAACATAAAGCAAAAGCAATATTGTGACAAATTCAATAAAGACCTTAAAAATGGTCTACATCACACACACACACACACACAAATCTTTTTTTTTTTACATTTTATTATTATTTTTTTATTTGATTTTATTTTACTTTACAATATTGTATTGATTTTGCCATACATCTGGAAAAAGATATTCCATGCAAATAGAGATCAAAAGAAAGCAGGAGTAGCAATACTCATATCAGATAAAATAGACTTTAAAACAAAACTTTTAAAAAAAGAGCATGGTTGTTGGAACCATTTCATTATATTTCAATAAATCTTTTAAAGTTGCTCTCTTTGGGGTCATCTGTCCTCAGATTCTAAATCTACCTTGGAGAAAAGGAGCTGTCCAACAGTATAGGGAAATTGTTTTTAAAAAATCCTCTAAGTAAATGGAATTACCTTACCATTTGTAAACTTACAGACTTGGCAGAGATTTGAGTCCGGTTTTCTCCCTCTCTCATATGGTTCAACAAATCTCTTTTTCACTGTATATGTGTGTACAGACTTGAAATGATGTGTGTCTGTATTCACCGTGCATAGGGATTTAGGACAGTGTTGGGCAATGTTTCTCATTCATTCAACAGCTGATCTTATAAGTCCCCCACTGCGTACGTACAAGACATTTTCAGTGCCATATTTTATACAGACTGATGAATGTTGCTTCTTCCCAAGTAGCCACACTTGCAAGTGATAGAATCCTTTGACAAATGCAAGCCTGAGTTGAATTGCCAGTAATTTCTTATCTTCTATCTTGGTGGACTCGGACATGTGACTTAGCTTTTCATACCTCCTTTTCCTAATCTGCAACATGGGCCTGATAACATCTGCTTTGCTGGGCTCTGATGCGAATTCCATGAGAAAAAAGTTCATAAAGGATTTAACTGTGCCTGGGAGGGGTTGGGGTGGGGCCTTACGTGCCTCATTCCTCTTCCTTTCATCTGAGGAGTTGACTTTGAAGCCAGGTGTTCATTTATTCTCAGTGGTGACAAACCTCCATCCTTTGAGGCTGATGTTGAGGATTTGTAGAATATAACAGGGATATATGTATACCAATGGCTGATTCATGTTGAGGTTTGACAGAAAACAGAAAAATTCTGTACAGCAATTATCCATCAATAAAAAAATAAATAAATTTTTAAAAAAGGTATTTCAGAGTATAACCCAGTGGGTTTGAAAGCACTGAAGCAGGGAAATACCACTGTGGGTTCAAAATAAATCATTGTTTTAAAACAATTAGAAGATCTACTTTTTAGAGCACTTGAGTTGGCCCTTCAATCTTCCAAAACACTCTGGGCTAAGAAACGTGCCAGCCCTGGGAGGAAAATGACCGATGGGACCCTTTGCCTGCACCAGGGAGCACTCCCCAGATGGAGGAGGCAACCCCCCTAGGGGCCAGATTACTGCAGTCCAGGGGGAGCACCCAGGACAGGACATCACATGTCCTGGGGCAGAAGGGAGCTCTGAAGAGGGCACCCAGCCCAGACTGAGGTGGGGGGCAGGGCGGGGAGCACAGAGGAGGCTGGCAAGTCTTCCTCTGGGACATGCATCTGTGATTTGTAGGACAAATAACCATTAGCTCGGAGAAGAGGAATGCAGGAGACACTGGGCAAATGAGCTCCTAGAGAGAGTTTGGGTGAGTAAAGCCTGCACTGGTCAGCTCAGTAGGGGGCACATCCTGAGACCTCCACTGATGTTAATCATTGATGGGCTGAAGTTTGGGAATGACCTAACTCAACTGGTAATGGAGAATAACCTTCACTGAAGTCCCCACCCCGGAGGGCTCTTCAGCCAGAGCTGGTCACTAGGTACCCAGAAGGGCCAGGTCATAAAAAATCAGATGAATAAAAACAGCACCAGTGAATCAAGCTTATTAAACTCTTATGTGTCAACACTACTTTAAACTAGACATAGGAATATATGCTTACATACAAACATGTGTATATGTGTGTTCACATATGTGTGTGCATATATATGGGCTTCCCAGGTGGCATTAGTGGTAAAGAACCCTCCTGCCAATACAGGAGATGTAAGAGACGTGGGTTTGGTCCCTGGGTCGGGAAGATCCCCTGGAGGAGGGCATGGCAACCCACTCTAGTATTCTTGCCTGGAGAATCCCATGGACAGGGGAGCCTTGCGGGCTATAGTCCATGGGGTCACAAAGAGTCACATACTACTGAAGCAACGTAGCGTGTGCAGATATGTGCGTGTGTGTATGTTAATATACATATAAATATCACCTCATTTAATTCTCATATCAGTCCAATGGGCAAGATACTATGATTATCCTCATTTGTCATGGCGATTGGACAATTTGCACCCTGACACACAGCTGGAAGGTCATAAGCCAGGTTTCAAACTGACACTCTCTGATCTCAGTTCTACCCTGGACCTCACACTGATGAGCATGCTCTGTCCTGACTTTCTTATCTTTCAAAATGCATTGAACTGTTGATAGAGCACTTAAATGAGGGAGGGTGCTTCCACATCTGAAAATGACAATACGCACAGATGGATCTCATCAACCCCCCCAAGGAAGGCTGTATTCTAGCAGTGGCCATGAAGCAAGGAAGGCTTCTAGTGGTGATGCCCCTAGCCTGTAAATCACACCTGACTTACTGTCTGGCACAGGGTAAGTGCTCCATAACTATATATTGAATCAATGAAGAAATACTCAAGAGAGGAAAGACATGCCTTACTTGAAATTACTTGAAAACACAAGTTCAAATGCAGTGGGTCACTACCTATATCTCGCACAGCTTCCTATAATTTTTCTGCCCAAATATCCCTTGATATCTGAACAGTCAGACTCTCAAAAGTTTCCCAAAGTAGCTTGCCACAAACATGAAATTCCTTTGAAATTAAAGGATGTTATAAATTTCATGTTAAAAATTTCACGAAGTTTCACTGCAAAATTTAGTCATAATTCTTTTGATACATAACTACCTTTCATCACAAAAATAAAGGATATGAACAATAAAGGCTTCTCGGAGTCTCCTTGATGAATGGCAGGTGCTGTTGTACTACATCTATCAATTTTGGGAAAATGAACTGATCTGAAGAGAGCTCATGGCTCAGGTGAGGTTCAGGGCACCTGTAATTCTTTCCTCTATCTTGTAATTTTAGATCCAATCTAATCCAAATATAAGCTGGTAAACAGCAAGCTTGTTCACTCTTTAGAACAGAGCAGAGACCTAAATGCTAATTGAAGTGGCTTTAAGGAAATATTTTCGAGCTTCTTTTGGAGAAAAATTTTCACCAGTGAGGTTACTTCTATCAAATTGTGGTCTGAAAATGCCTAAAAGCCTTAGGGCCATATCTTTCACTCCCTTGGGAAAAATCTCTCAGTGAAGTCTGATTATTTATATAGTGCACTTTATTTTGCTTCCAGCCCCGAATCTGCATCACATTCAAATGAACTCACAGTCTCAAAGGTTTGTAATCTCAGTGATCCTTCACGTCATCAGATTCACAAGCTTCCTTTCCAAGACAGGAATCTCGTAGATGTATGAAAAGTATCTACATCTTTGCCTTGGAGTTGTTGATTGAAAGTATTCAGCCTTGAGAAAATATCTGCTTAATGTGTCAAATATTTGTGAAGCCCTTTCTATCATTAAAGCTAATTATAAATTTTATTTGAGGGTTTTTTTATGATCCTAGTCAGAAATCTTTTTTTCTCTGTTTTTACCTTTAGGAAGGGTAATTGTTTAATCCTGAAACACCAGCAAGCAATTTTCTTTAAACTAGCATTATTTCTGAGAAGAGCAAATTTTCCAAAATTATTTCTCATTTCTACAAATTGTCTAAAAGATAAGGATACAGTGCTGTTTTATAGCTTATCATTTTGTTATCAAGTCCAAGATCATACTGCTCACCACATGCGAGTGTGCATGCTCAATCGCTCAGTCATGTCTGACTCTCTGTGATCCCATGGACTGTAACCTGCCAGGCCCCTCTGTCCATAAGATTTTCCAGCAAGAGTACTGGAGTGGGTTCCCATGTCTACTCCCAACTACTCACTGCATGACAGGTCTTTTAATCAAAAGACAAGTTGTTGGGGCAAGAAATAGTGACTTTATTTGGAAAGTGAGCAAATAAAGATGGAAGACACACACAAGAAGATGGACGACTCCTGTCCCAAAGAACTGTCTTGTCTGAGTTAGAATTCAGGCTTCTTTTGTACTAAATGAGGAGGGAATAAAGTTCAACATTTCTAATTCTGGTCAGCCTCCAGAGTTCAGTCCAGTTCAGTTGCTCAGTCGACTTTTTGCAACCCCATGGACTGCAGCACACCAGGATTCCCTGTCCATCACCAACTCCCAGAGCTTACTCAAACTCATGTCCATCTCATCCTCTTTTGTCCACTTCTCCTCCTGCCTTCAATCATTCCCAGCATCAGGGTCTTTTCCAATGAGTCATTTCTTCGCATCAGGTGGCCAAAGAATTGAAGTTTCAGCTTCAGCATCAGTCCTTCCAATGGATATTCAGGACTGATTTCCTATAGGATGGACTGGTTGGATCTCCTTGCAGTCCAAGGGACTCTCAAGAGTTTTCTCCAACACCACAGTTCAAAAGCATCAATTCTTCGGCACTCAGCTTTCTTTATAGTCCAACTCTCATATCCATACATGACTACTGGAAAAACTATAGCTTTGACTAGATGGACCTTTGTAGGCAAGTAATGTCTCTGCTTTTTAATATGCTATTTAGGTTAATCATAGCTTTTCTTCCAAGAAGCAAGCATATTTCAATTTCATGGCTGCAGTCACCATCTGCAGTCATTTTGGAGCCCCCAAAAATAGTTTGTCACTGTTTCCATTGTTTCCCCATGTATTTGCCATGAAGTGATGGGACCAGATGCCATGATCTTCGTTTTTTGAATGTTGAGTTTTAAGCCAACTTTTTCACTCTTCTCATTAACTTTCATTAAGAGGATCTTTAGTTCTTCTTCACTTTCTGCCATTAGGGTGGTGTCATCTGCATATCTGAGGTTATTGATATTTCAATAACAATCTTGAATTTCTTGAATTCAAGGTTCAGTCTTGAATCTGGCAATCTTGATTCCAGCTTGTGCTTCATCCAGCCCAGCGTTTCTCATGATGTACTCTGTATATAAGTTAAATAAGCAGGGTGATAATATACAGCCTTGAGGTACTCCTTTCCCAGTTTGGAACCAGTCTGTTGTTCCATGTCTGGTTCTAACTGTGGCTTCTTGACCTGCATACAAGATTTCTCAGGAGGCAGGTCAGGTGGTCTGGTATTTCCATCTCTTGAAGAATTCTCCAGTTTGTTGTGATGCACACAGTCAAAGGCTTTGGCGTAGTCTCTGAAGCCTCCAGAGAGAGTGAGTTAATTTCTTCCTTCCTGCAGTCATTCACAGGTGTCCCTGGTCAGGATATTTCCTGTGAGCTACACAAAGATATTTTAGCTTGATGCCCATTACCTGGGAGACAAGGTTCTCAGAGATGGGCCATTATTTATACTTTAAGTTTATAGGAACTATCCCTTTAGTGAATAACTTGTAATACAAGTTATTCACTTGTATTTTTACAACTTTTTGTTACTTTATTGAATACACTGAGAAAAGAAAGGAGTAAATTTTGTTTTTTTGCTATGGAGAATAGGGTTAAGTCAAGATTTTATTTGTAACAGATAATATGTGTTCATGTTGCAAAGTTCAAACGATTCAAAAATATGTAATTGAAAAATAATTCTCTGATTATCTTGAAGATTTTCATTTATTTAAAGTATATGCTCTTCAGGCTTTCTTCTTGAAGTCATCATTCATGTTCTCTGTGGACAGTTTAATTTTTAAATATTAACACATAAAAAGTAAATGAAGCATGTGCAGGTACACACACACACAGGAGATTTTTTGTCATTTTGTGTCTTTGGGTGGGAACAGTTTAAGAAGGAGATTACTCACTAGGGCAGAGCTTGGAACTGAAAGTGAAAGTGTTAGTCACTCAATTGTGTTTGGCTCTTTGCAACCCCAGGAGCTGTAGCCCACCAGGCTCTTCTATCCATGGGATTCTCCAGGAAAATACTGAATTGGGTTGTTATTTCCTCCTCCAGAGGATCTTTCTGACCCAGCGATCAAACCTAGGTCTCCTGCAAATGCAGTGCATTCTCCCCATATTTGGAACTTGTGATTGGAAGGTAACAAAATAGGAATCACTTTGTAAGATACTATACCCATGATGTAGATAAAAATTTGCTGAGCGTGTTACATGTGCCAGGCTCTACTTTAAGTGCTTTACAGGTATGACCTCACCTAATCCCAACACCAGGCCTTAGAGATGGGGCCCATTATCAGCCCCATTTTACAGGTGAGACCAGAGTCTCATGGGGAGGAAATAACTTGCCTGAGAGCAAACAGTAAGTGGACATCTCAAGTCACCAAGCTCTTACTGTCTCTATACTTATAGTAAGTGGCAGTCAGTTTCTCTATCATATTTACACATAATATTTATTATCCAGGCTTTTATGAAGGAAAAAAAAATGTGACTATCACCAAAAAGTGACACCT
The DNA here is from genome assembly GCF_000754665.1 of Bison bison bison. Classification (NCBI taxonomy): domain Eukaryota; kingdom Metazoa; phylum Chordata; class Mammalia; order Artiodactyla; family Bovidae; genus Bison; species Bison bison. Next base: position 1,318,199 of record NW_011494827.1, read on the forward strand.
TTTGCTTTCACATGTACATGCAAATAGAACTCTATTTTCTGCGGCAGTATTCACCTCTTCTGTCCCCGAAGCCCTTGGCGTTTCCAGATGAGTTGCTCATTATCTTGTGCGGACAGCACTAGTTTTCAGCTTTGGTTGTCTGAACTGATGGGGCTCGCATCTGTGTTCTCACTTTGGAATGCTTGTGTGTTTATGATTTAATTTTCTCTTTGGTAAATAGAGTCACTCCCTTAGGCTTGTGCCTCCTGAATTCTGGAAAGAGAAACTGTCTTAACTAGTGATAATTTGGTATAGTTGCCTACGTGTATTTTGTTGTTGTTTGAAATTAACATTTATTGGAGCACAGTTGCTTTACAATGTTGTTTATGTTGTTGTTGTTTAGTCGCTAAGTTGTATCCAACTCTTTGCAACCCCACAGGACTTCCCTGTCCTTCACTATCTCCCAGAGTTTGCTCAAATTCATGTCCACTGAGTTGGTGATGCTATCTAACCATCTTATCCTCTGCCACCCTCTTCTCCTTTTGCCCTCAGTATTTCCCAATATCAGGGTATTTTCCAATGAATCAACTCTTCCCGTCACTACTGAACAATGAATTGAATCAGTCATACATATAAATATATCTGCTCCATTTTGGACTTTTTTTTTTTTTCCCTGGCTGCATCATGCAGCAGGTGGGATCTTAGTTCCCTGACCAGGGATTGAACCTGCGCCCCCGCATTGGGAGTTTGTGAGCTCAGGCACAGCATCTAACTGATCTGAAGCTCTGGTTTGTTACCTGTAGCAAAAATGATGGTGGACCAAAAACTGCCCCTGCCACAGGATGGCCATATCCTAATTACTGAGCCCTGTGAATATGTTATATTCCCGGCCAAGGGCTTCAGATGGGGAGATTGCCCTGGATTTTCCAGGTGGTTCGATGGAATCACAAGGCTCTTTAGAAGTGGAAAAGAGGAACAAGAAGAAGTCAAAGGGATACAATGTGAGCCCTCAGCCTTCACCCCAGGCTTTTCTGGCCTTGATGATGGAGGAAAGGGCCATGAGCCAGGAAAGGCAGGTGGCTTCTAGAAGCTGGGAAAAGGAAGGAAACAGATTCTCCCCAAGAACCTCCAGAAGGAATGCAAACCCTGCCAGAACCTTGACTTTCCATTGGACCTCTGACCTCTAGACTGTAAGAGAACAAATTTTGTTGTTTTAAACCACTAAGTATGTGGTCATTTGTCACAAGCTGAAACTAATACCCAACTACACTTGGATGTTGAAAAAATAAACTAAAATAATGTGTTGCATGTTTAAACTTAGTCCCCAGTAAGTGTTCAATAAACATGAGCTTCTGTGACAAAAGTTACTGATGATGGTGATGATGATGGTGATGAAGAAGAAGACAAAGCTGATGGTGATGATGATGATGGTGATATTTGAGAGCCTTACTCTAGCCCATCCTCCAGCCTCATCTCTTGCATTGCATCCTCTTCCTTTGGTTCCACCCACAGACTTTTTAAATTCACTTGTTCCAGACTCCTTACTTTTTTCCCGAGTTCCTGCTGTCTTCCACTTCTGTTCTTCCTCTGCATGGTGCTTTAAAATGCTTTTACTTACCCAGTCCACCTGGTTAAATTATTCCCAACTGGGAATTCTCTGGTGGCTCAGGTGGTAAAGAATCCACCTGCAGTGCAGGAGACCTGGGTTCAATCCCTGGGTTGGGAAGATCCGCTGGAGGAGGTCATGGCAACCCACTCCAGTATTCTTGCCTAGAGAATCCCCATGGACAGAGGAGCCTGACAGGCTGCAGTCCATGGGGTCACAAAGAGTCAGACACGACTGAGTGACTAAGCACATTAGGATTCATGGTGGAATTCTGAAGGGTATAGAGCAGGGTTTCTCAGTCTTGACAGTGTTGATATTTTGGTCCAGATAATTCTTTCTGGTGGGGGCTGTCCTGTGCACTGAAAGACTTTTAGCTGCATTTGTGGTCTCTACGTTCTAGGTGCTTAAAGCCCTTCCTCTCCTTCCCTGCCAAGTGTAACAATCAAGAATGTCCCCAGATACAGTCGAATGTGCCTTGGAGGGCAATGTCACCCCTGGTTGAGAATTACTGCTTTAGGGGATATTGCCCCAAATCCTGCTCCAAACCAACAGCTGTGCAAATACATGACTTTCCCAAGGAACACAACCCTCTGGGAAACCCAAGCACCACTTTACTAACAGCTGGGCTTGGACCACAAACCTCAAAAAAGCCATTTCTAGGAACAGAGCCAGATGCCATGGAGCATCATCTCAGTGAGCTACTGAGGACTCAGCACCTTCAAACCGGAGGCCAGGGGGCTGCATCTCACTCCTTGTGCCCAGGAGGATGCCACAGAGAGAAGTGAGCGATAGGAGTGGTCAAACCTGCAGGAGGTGCTGAGCAGACTTACAGCCTGGCTGGCCCCAGCCAGACACATCCCTGGATGGGTCTGTGGTATGAGAGGAAGCAGATCAGGAAAGAGGTGGTTAGTTAAGGAAGAGGTGGGCTGCATGACTTTATTTCTGACTGCAAGGAAGGGAGAAGCAGGAAGAAGTGAGCCCACCTCTGCACTCACCTCTCAGCACACAGTGGCCCAGTCCATTGCCTGGAATCCAACCTCTCAGAACAGCAGTCTTTGCAGAAGTGAGGAAAAGAGGGATATAAAGCCTTTGGCATCTTCTGCATCATCTCATTAGTTTCCTATGGCTGCTGCAACAAAGTACCACAAACTTGGTGGCTTAAAGCAACAGAAACTTATTCTCTCCCGGGTCTGGAGGCCGGAAGTCCAAGATGTCAGCAGGGCTGGGGTTCTTTCTCTCTGAAGGCTCTAGGGGAGGCTCCTTCCTCGTCTCCTGGCAGTGCCTTCCGATGGCTCCTGGTGTACCTTGGCCTGCAGCAACATCACTCCAACCTCCGCCTTCACCTTCATGTGAACTTGTGGTCCCTTCATCTCCACGCCTCAAATCCCCCACTCCTTTCCCTTATAAGGACACCAGTCATAGGACCACCTCAAACCCAGGATGAGCTCATCTCAAGATATTTAATTTCATCACCTCTCCAAAGAACCTACTTCTAAATAAGGTCACATTCACAGACAGAGGGGGTTAGGACTTAGACATATTTTTGGAGGACCCAGTGTAGCTTACACTGTCACCTTCCAGCTCCAAGCCACTCCTGTATAAAGACTCCTAAATGGTCCAAGGAGAGATGGGTGGTTCCTCCTTTGGGCATCCTCTTCATACTTCAAGGAGGACTTCCCTACACTTACTATTGTGTGCTGGAGACCCCCCAAAACTGTATATTCTTCCAAAAGGTGCTTTCAGAATTACCTATGTCCTGGTTCCTGATTTTAGGTTTTGGCACATAGTAGGTGTTTAATAAATGTTTATGGCTCAGCAGCACTTTTTACAGTAGCCAAGACATGCCAACAGCCTAAACATCCATCAACAGATTAATGGATAAAGAAGCTGTGGTATATATATATATGTATATATATATAGTGGAATATTACTCGGCCATAAAAAAGAACGAAGTAATGCCATTTGCAGCGACATGGATGAACCCAGAGATTATCATACTTAGTAAAGTAAGCCAGACAGAGAAATACAAGTATCATATGATGTCACTGCCATGTGGAATCTAAAATATGACAGAAATGAACTTATCTACAAAACAGAAACAGACTTAGAAGCATAGAGAATAAATCTTGTGGTTGCCAAGGAGGAGGGGGGTGGAGGAAAGTTGGACTGGGAGTTTAGGATTAGCAGATGTAAATTATTATACAGAGAATGGAGAAACAACAAGGGCCTGCTGTATAGCACAGGGAACTACATTCAGTATCCTGTAATAAACCATATTGGAAAAGAATTTTTTTTAAAAGGAAAAAAATGTTTATGCCTTAAATGAATGACTGAGGCCTAAGGAATTGAAACAGATTTCCCAGGTAGTAGCTTTTCTGCTTTGACAGGCTTTGAAGTAAACTTAATCTCAGGATCACATTCATTCATTTAGTAAGTGTTTAATTGGCACATACTGTGTGCCAGACAGCACACCAGACATCCTGATACATAAATATGTGGTCTTTTTCTTAAAACCTCCAAATCTTCTTAATTACACATTGAGTACCTACTGTGTGCCTGCCACTGGGCTCCCAGGTGGCCTAGGGAGACAGACATGCATTGACCCTCTCAGCTGAGGTGGGAAGTGCTTGCTCAGAGCTTGTTCAGAGTGCCACAACACACAGAGGAGCCAGGATTTAATTTGGCTTCAAGGGTCATTCAGGCTGCAGGGAGATGATGGTATCTGGGTTGGATTTTACTTGTAGGGGAGACAGGGGTGTTTCCTGAGATGAAGCATTCTAGAAACATGGTCTCTGGGCAGTCTGAATATCTGTTTGCTGGTGGCAGTAGAAATTGTTAAAACCCTTTTGAAAAGATATTTGGCAATAAGAATCAAGTACATTTAAAATATTCATGCATTTTGACCCACTGATTTCACTTCTTGGAATATGTCGTAGGGCTCCAGTCTGACCTGCATAAAAGCTTCTAAGCCCGAGGATATTTATTACAGTGTTGCTTCAATAACCAATAATTTTGAAATAACCTAAAGGAAAGAAATCAGCTTAGTAAAGTGTGTGCCTACTTTTAAGAGACCTGAGACTATGATATGCTTATATATATAGTGCTTACTGTAGAAATCCTGTGATATTAAAAAGCTACTTTTATGATTTTGGAAGAAAATTATAGCTTATAAAATTGCATGACTATGTAAAGAAATGTCTGCTTAATAAACAAACAATTTTCCAGGGCACTGGGGCTCAAGGGAGATTTTCTTTTTCTTCTTTTTCCTATTTTGAAATTTTCTTGAATGTTATCCTTTTAATGAAGAAAATCAAAGCATAGATTTCTCTCTAAAGGGAAGGTGTTTATCAAATGTGAGCTTTGTTTTTTTGTAAACTTTTATTTTTTTAAATAGCAATGCTCTATTTATGGATACATCAATAATCATATGTATCTTCAGATACACAGTTTAGTAGTTTTGCTATAGAAATTAGTATATTTTGTTAATGATTAAATTGTCTTATATTTCCCTTATACATTTTTTCTAAATCCTTGTTGAAAACTGCACTGTTGGGTTGGTGTAGAGGAGGTGAGTGTGTTAGAAAAGCAAATACATTTGATAAAAATTCAGAGCTGTTGAAATCACCTTAATATCATCCTAAATTTTGGCACTTTACAGTGAGACTTACAGTTTGTCTATCATGTATGACCTTGAGATTGGACTGCCTGGATTGGAATGCTAACAGTGTGAGAGCTCAGAACAGTTCATCTCATCATTCCTCAGTCTTGTCATCTTTAAAATGGGCTAATGTGAGAATCGGATGAAATGATCCATAAATGCTCATAGCATAATGCCTGCTTCACACATACTAAGCCTCTGGCGAGATTCATAGTAGAGTAATAGTAATTAATAAACACAGGATAAAACTGATATGACCTAATTTTGTATCTTAAATATCTTCCCCACCCCTCTTAGGCAACACTGTGCTGAAAATAAAGTACCAGTTTTCATCAGATTAAAGAACAAACACTTCAGCAATCCTTCTTCACTACCCTCTGGGCCCAGCATCAGTGCAATGAGAAAGAAATTTTCAGTTGGGAAAAGAAATTGAAGGCATTCAGAAGTGTCATTTAGGATGGAAATTCCAATTCAATTTCAGGAGTAACTTTGTTATTTCTAAGCACAAAGCTTGGTTTCCCTTCTATTATAGGCCAGCATTTTGAGAATTTATGGCTTTGTGATGATAAAAAAGTGAGATACAAGAGAATCCAATTATTCCTTAAAGGGATTGTTCCATCTCCGGGGTATAAATTGCTCCTGCAATTGGGTGGAGAGCATTTATGTTAGATAATAAATTTTAGAAATAAGGACCTGGGTCTCAACGTAACGTCAAAGAAACTGGAATGAAATCTGGGAGCAGAATTTGAAGGCAGAAAACAAATCTCTGAAAGAATCCAATAAATTAAAGGCTGTTTTACAGAAGATGTTCAAAAGTAAGACGATGAACACAGCATCAGAAAACCGGGTCAGCATTTTTGGAAATGGCACCACGTAGTGAGAACACGAAGGCTGCTGAAGCCTTATTCCCATGCTGTTCCCTGAGGCCCTGCATCCCTCTCTCAAGTAGAATCCTTCATTCATTCCTGCAGTCATTCAGTAAGCAATGATGGGAAAGTGTCAGAGCTTGGGCATTAAGGGCAGATGCATTAAGGCAACAAAACTACCCTCAAGAAGCCTCAGTCCTTGTGGGAGAAGCACGTTGGTTGTTAATAATAATAGCAACCACATATATGGGGAATCTAGAAAAACGGTATAGACGAACTTATTTGCAAAGCAGAAATAGAGACACAGACATAGAGAACAAACGTATGGATAGCAAGAGGGGATGGGATGGATTGGGATATGTATAAAACAGGTAACTAAAGAGAGCCCACTGCATAGCACCGGGAACTCGACTCACTGTTCTGTGGTGACCTAAATGGGAAGGAAATCCAGAAAAGCGGGGATGTATGTGTACATAGAGCTGATTCACTTGGCTGTACAGCAGAAACTAACACAAAATTGTAAAGCAGCTAGACTCCAATTTTTAAAAAAATAATCCACAAAATAGCTGTTAAATACCATATTTGGTGCTCTAGATAACCATATATATACATATACACACTGCTACAGATACATATCTCTTATTATAATATATATGTCTCTCTCTCTATATATATCTTATTATGATTCAGTGTAGCCTCCCCCACTTTTAGCAAGTGAAGAAAATATAGGGCTAGAAAGGATATGAATCATAAGAAGGGGTAAGTAGAGATAAAATATCCTGATAATTCCAAGAAGTAAGAGATCACATACACTATATATCTTGCCTGGGCTTCCGGAGCAGCTGTACTTTGAAGTCTGAATAGCATTTTAACAGGCACAGATGGCGGAGAACATTTTTTCCAGGAGGAGGATTTGGCACGTGAAAGGGGTTGACTGACTTCAGGTCTTCTTGTACAGGACCTTGAGTAAGGTTATTAAATACAGGCTTTGTCTTGTGGAAGTGGCCACAGGGCTTGTTGGAATAATTACTTTAAATCAGATAAGGATTGAAATAAAGGAAGAAGAGAGGAGGATGGTGTAGCTATTTCCATACCAACGGATTGATAACGACTACCATGCCACTCATTGGAGAAGGAAATGGCAACCCACTCCAGTGTTCTTGCCTGGTGAATCTCAGGTATGGGGGAGCCTGGTGGGCTGCTGTCTATGGGGTCACACAGAGTTGGACATGACTGAAGCGACTTAGCAGCAGCACCATGCCACTCTGCATTATCTCCCTTGGGCTGGAACTGATAATCTGTGCAGCCTTCACAGGTACTCATTCATTCATTTTTCCACTCATCCATCCAACCATGCGTGCATGTATCCATGCAGCCAGCCATCCTTTCTTCCATCCATCCATGCATACATCCACTCAGCAGAGACTTACCTAGTACCTACATCATGTCAGGATAAGGCTACAGCAGTGAACGGCTGATCAAGTTTCTGCCTGCTTACTGCATATGTTCTTGTGGAGGGAGGCAGACAGTAAATAGATGTGTATATAATATGTCAGGATATGATAGATGTGTGCGTGCTCAGTCGTGTCTGACTCTTTGAGACCCCATGGAATGATAGCCCGCCAGGCTCTGCTACCCATGTAATTTTCCAAGCAAGATTACTGAAGTGGGTTGACATTTCCTCCTTCAGAGGATCTTCCTGACCCAGGGATTGAACCCATGTCTCCTGCATCTCCTTCATCAGCAGGTGAATTCTTTACCATTGAGCCACTTGGGAAGCCCCAGGAGATGAGGTGTGTGTGTGTGTGTGTGTGTGCTAAATCACTTCAGTCATGTTTGACTCTATGTGACCCTGTGGACTGTAGACCCCCAGGCTGCTCTGTCCATGGGATTCTCTAGGCAAGAATACTGAAGTGGGTTGCCCTCCTCCAGGGAATCTTCCTGACCCAGGGATCGAAGCTGCGTCTCTAGGTCTCCGGCATCGACAGGTGGGTTCTTTATCTCCAGCGCTACCTAAGTGCTCTCAGATTCAATGGCAACATAGGGCAGACCACAAGCAGGGGTCTGGCTTGCTGCTGCTGTACAGAGGGTAGTCAGAAAAAGACCTCTCTGATCCTGGGCCATGTGAGCATGAGCTGCAAGATGGGAGATGTGGGATTGTGGCAGTCTTGGGGCAAGCAGCCTTTCCAGCTGCTGGTGTACAGGTGGCGAGATGGGAGTGTCCTTGGCGTGTCTCTGGAACAGTGAGAGAGCAACGTGGCTGGAGCTTTGGGGGGAGTGGTGGAAGTGAGACCAGGGTGGGAGGTAAGATCGAGGGGAATTGGGATTCATCAGCTCGGGCTTCTACCCTGACAGAGGGGAAAGCTATCATCCTGTTTTCAGCAGAGGATTAACATGATCTGATCTGTGGCTTCAACAGAGGTGCTTTCGCAGGTCGTTCTGCCTGCTGCATGGAAGATGGACTGTAGGCAGGAGAAGGGGAAGTAGCCCCCCTCCCTACAGCTGAAGAGAAGGCACGGCTCTTTCTGAGAGCAGAGACACAATTCAGTGGAAGCTCAGATAACCTGCCCTTGATACCTCATTTTGCCAAATGAGCCACAGCTCACTTACCTGGAAAGAGAGACTCCATTTGACAGATTCTACTGCAAGGTCCCAGATCCATTACTCCATTCTGGGGTAACAGAACTGGGGTAGAGCCATGGCAGTCTTCAAAGTACTCCATGCCCAGGGTTGGGAAGATCAAAGATGCTCACACATTACAGTGAAACAGCAGAGAGCCCCATGTGCTTGGAGAGAAAAAGCCCTAAGTCAGGGTTTAATGTGATTGTGAGCTCACCCAGGGGACAGGACGCCAAGTGAGATGAGGCAACCCTTTGGGGCTTAGGAGGGGTATGTGCTGTGCTGTGAGGAGCTGACTGTTCCCTGATCATCGGAGCTGTGATGTTGGGGAGGGCGTAACTGATGCAGGGCATTGTGGGATCATGTGAACAGGAGGCTCAGGTAAGTTAGGTGGGAATCACGTGGATGAGCCTTGCAGCAGACAAGACAGGATGAAACTGGAAGGCTGAGCTAGAGTTGTTTATTTTTTATTGTGGTGAAATACACATAATACTTGATGCCTCACTGGTGGCTCAGATGGTAAAGAGCGACTGCAGTGCTCAAAACCCAGATTCGATCCCTGGGTTGGGAAGATCCCCTGGAGATGGAAATGGCTACCCACTCCAGTATCCTTGCCTGGAAAAGTGGATGGAGGAGCCTGGCGGGCTACAGTCCGTGGGGTCCCAAAGAGTTGGACATGACGGAGTGACTTCATTTCACACATAGCACTTAACCATCTCGACTGTACAATTAAGTAATGTTAAGTACATCCACACTGTTGTACAACCTAGAATTCTTCCATCTTGCCAACTTGAAGCTCAAAATAAACCCATTAAGCAGCGATTCCCCCATTCCCTCTCCTTCCAGCCCTTGGCAACCACTATTGCACTTTTGTCTGTCTAAACTTGACTCTAGGCGCCTCATATCAGCGAGCTTCTATAGTGTTTGTCTTGTGACTGGCTTATTTAACTTAGCATCATGTCTAAGGTTCATCCATTTACAGCATGTGTCAGGATTTCCTTCATTATTAAGGCTGAGTAATATTCCACTGTATGTATATACCACATTTTGTTTACCCATTCATCTGTCTCTGGACATTTTGATTTGCTTCCACCTTTTGGATATTGTGATGAATGCTGCTATAAACAGTTCTTTGAGGCACAAGCTCAGAAATGGAATTGCTGGATCACATAGTAATTCTATTTTTAATTTTTTGAGAAGCTGTCCATGCTAGAGTTTTATGTTGAGGAATTTCAACTACTGGAATAGAGCTCAGACTTTGTTCTGTCAGCCATGGGGAGATGAACAATGTACGGGAGTCTTCTGAGCAACCGCACAGAACAGGCATTCTGAAAGAAAAGTTTAGGTTAAGGCGGCCAGTTAGGAGACAGTTACAAATGTTAACTTCATGGGATTCTGATGTGAAAGGAAAGATCAAAGTCAGTGTTTCAGTTTGGAAGATACTAGAATTAACTTAGACATTAGAATTAACTTCTAGTACTCACAGTAATTGAGATTGCTTCCTTTCCACTATCATCAGAGGCATTTACAAATTCTAAATGTTTTGGTGCAGAAACCAGAGTTCTTTCTGAAAAAGTAAACAAGCTTTCTTTAATATGAGAGATTTCATCTCCATCAGGATACACATACACTGTTATTTATTTATTTGGAAAAGCAATAAAAATTGCATATTGTGGGACGAACTCTCCTTAGTGCTGCATGTAGAAATTTCCCATCTGTTCCTTGACTTCAGATTGGAATTGGAGATATGAAGACAAATCATATACAGTCAGCTCAACCCTAGGAATGGGATGAATAAATTTAAGCCCTTATGCACTCATGATTCTGTTTGCAAATTGGTGGGTCCTGTCATCTTGGAAACTCTCTGTCAGCTCTCCTCTCCTTTATTCCCACATCCACTTGACTGTCAAATCTTCCTGGTTCCCCTCACTGCCTCCATCCATCATTATCTCTTACTTGAACTAATTCATCAGCCTTTGTATATAGGTCTGGATGCAGGCAGAATATGAAAACAACCCTGAATATTTCAAATGGAGGGAACTTAGTACCAGGAATTGGTGACACTGATGTATGTCTTTTGAGGAACAAACAAGGGTTTACAAGGCAACAAAGAGATAAACAGGGCAGCTGCTACATACCCTGAAGGGACACATGGAGCAAGAGGGTAGGGAGGATGCCGTCCTGCCTGGGAGCCAGGTTCCTTTGATGGGCCTAGACCCTGAGAGGATCTGCTTCGTGAGAGCTGGAGCCAGGCCGTACCACAGAGGCAGGTACTGGAACAATGACCTGGAGAAGATGCAGTCCTGCTAGGGCTGCTGCCCAAAGGAAGCGCCTAGCTCCTCCCCAACTTCCAGTCTTCCAACATAGGGCAACACCAGCTGGAGACCAGAAGACACCGATGCTGAGAAATGCGGTCCCTGTGAAAAGGACAGGAAATAGATGAGACCACTAAGAGGGCTGTGACCAGCACAACCTCCTGGTCTAGCTGGTTAGACTTTGACTTTCCATCAGTCCATCCTCCACACTTACTGGTTGGTTTCCCTAGAACATTGTGGGTATGGTGTCCCCACTGACTCCAGCATTGTCCCCTCCATGACAACTACCATGACTTCAAAGACAGGCACATTGGAGTTCCGTGCTTTGTCCTTTCTGCTACCAAAGTACCTCACATAGACCCCCGCTATCACAATGACCATCCCTGTAGTCTTCACTTCAGCTGTTTCTCCCACTTGGTTTCAGCCTCTACAAGCTTGGAACCATGTTCTCATCACTAGTGTAGCCCGAACAGCACCAATCAAGAATGTCTGATGGATGACCATTGAACACCTATTAATAGGATTATGCACCTTTTGATTTTTTTTTTACTAAATTTTTTATTTTGTAATGTAATATAGCCAATTGACTGTATGCTCTTGCTAAGTCGCTTCAGTCATGTCCGACTCTATGCGACCCCATAGATGGCAGCCCACAAAGCTCCCCCATCCCTGGGATTCTCCAGGCAAGAACACTGGAGTGGGTTGCCATTTCCTTCCCCAATGCATGAAAGTAAAAAGTGAAAGTGAAGACCCTCAGTCATGTCCGACTCTTAGCGACTCCATGGACTGCAGCCTACCAGGCTCCTCCGTCCATGGGATTTTCCAGGCAAGAGTACTGGAGTGGGTTGCCATTGCCTTCTCCGAATTGACTGTATGGTGTATAGCAAGTCAAATCCCTTACAATCATACAGTGGAAGTGACAAATAGATTCAAGGGATTAGATCTGATAGACAGAGTGCCTGAAGAACTATGGACGGAGGTTCGTGACATTGTACAGGAGACAGGGATCAAGACCATCCCCAAGAACAAGAAATGCGAAAAGGCAAAATGGTTGTCTGAGGAGGCCTTACAGATAACTGAGAAAAGAAGAGAAGCTAAAGGCAAAGGGAGTTGGTGATGGACAAGGAGGCCTGGCGTGCTGCAATTCGTGGGATCACAAAGAGTCGAACACAGCTAAGCAACTGAACTAAACTGAAAGGCAAAGGAGAAAAGAAAAGATATACCCATTTGAATGCAGAGTTCCAAAGAATAGCAAGGAGAGATAAGAAAGCCTTCCTCAGTGATCAGTGCAAAGAAATAGAGGAAAACAATAGAATGGGAAGGACTAGAGGTCTCTTCAAGAAACTTAGAGATACCAAGGGACCATTTCATACAAAGATGAGCACAATAAAGGACAGAAATGGTATGGACCTAACAGAAGCAGAAGATATTAAGAGGAGGTTGCAAGAATACACAGAAGAACTATACAAAAAAAGATCTTCATGACCTACATAACCATGACGGTGCAATCACTCACCTAGCACCAGACATCCTGGAATGTGAAGTCAAGTGGTCCTTAGGAAGCATCACTACGAACAAAGCTAGTAGAGGTGAGGAATTCCAGTTGAGCTATTTCAAACCCTAAAAGATGATGCTGTGAAAGTGCTACACTCAATATGCCAGCAAATTTGGAAAACTCATCAGTGGCCACAGGACTGGAAAAGGTCAGTTTGAAAAATGACCAATCGCAAAGAAGGGCAATGCCAAAGAATGTTCAAACTGCAGCACAATTGCACTCATCTCACACCAGCAAAGTAACGCTCAAAATTCTCCAATCAAGTATGTGAACTGAAAACTTCCAGATGTTCAAGCTGGATTTAGAAAAGGCAGAGGAGCCAGAGATCAAATTGCCAACAACTGTTGGATCATAGAAAAAACAAGGGAGTTCCAGAAAAGCATCTACTTCTGCTTTATTGATAACACCAAAGCCTTTAACTGTGTGAATAACAACAAACTGTTGAAAATTATTCAGGAGATGGAAATACCAGGCCACCTTACCTACCTCCTGAGAAATCTATATGCAGGTCAAGAAGCAACAGTTATAACTGGGCATGGAACAACAGACTGGTTCCAAACAAACTGGTTCCAAACAGTACATCAAGGCTGTATATTGTCACCCTGCTTATTCAACTTATATGCAGAGTACATCACGTGAAATGCTGGGCTAGATGAAGCACAAGTTGGAGTCAAGATTGCTGGGAGAAATATCAGTAACCTCAGATACACAGATGACACCACCATTATGGCAGAAAGTGAAGACGAACTAATGATCCTCTTAATGAAAGTGAAAGAGGAGAGTGAAAAAGCTGGCTTAAAACTCAACATTCAAAAAACAAAGATTATGGCATCTGGTCCCATCACTTCATGGGAAATAGATGGGGAAACAGTGACAGACTTTATTTTCTTGGGCTCCATAATCACTGCAGATGGTGACTGCAGCCATGAAATTAAGACATGCTTGCTCCTTGGAAAAAAAGCTATGACCAACCTAGACAGTATAGTAAAAAAGCAGAGACATTACTCTGCCGGCAAAGATCCATCTAGTCAAAGCTATGGTTTTTCCTGTAGTCAGGTCTTGATGTGAGAGTTGCACTATAAAGAAAGCTGAGTGCTGAAGAATTGATGCTTTTGAAGAATTGATGCTTTTTGTTGTAGAAGACTCTTGAGAATCCCTTGGACTACAAGGAGATCCAACCAGTCCATCCTATAGGAAATCAGTCCTGAATATTCATTGGAAGGACTGATGTTGAAGCTGAAACTCCAATACTTTGGCCACCTGATGTGAAGAACTGACTCATTGGAAAGGACCCTGATTCTGGGAAAGATTGAAGGCAGGAGGAGAAGGGGACAATAGAGGATGGGATGGTTGGATGGCATCACCAACTCAATGGACATGCGTTTGAGCAAGCTCCAGGAGATGATGATGCACAGGGAAGCCTGGTGTGCTGCAGTCCATGGAGTCTCAAAGAGTCGGACACAACTGAGTGACTGAACTGAACTGATAGCCAATTGATATTATTATGATGTCAATTAATAGTTTGATTATAGTGTTATGATATTAATAGTTTCAGGTGGACAGCAAAGGGACTCAACGAAACATTTACACGTATCCATTCCCCCCAAACTCCCCTATACTCCCCTTCTTATATAAATTCACCTTTTGCATAAGTATTTTTAAATTCAAACAGTTTAACTTTAGAAAGTCTTGTATTATTACGTATAATTCACACAGCAATTCTTTAGCTTGGACTATCTCTTATAACTCCACTTATTTTATAGACAGAGAAAATCAAGACCCAGGGAAAGGCTATGGTTTATCAAGGCCACAGGGTGAGTCAGGGCTGCAAGCAGGTCCTGCTGCTGGTGTTCTGAATCAGAGTCCAAGGCCTGGGTGATATGTCACCTGTGGATTCTGGGCAGACTGCACGTGAAATACAGACTCCAGCCTTGGTGCTAGTTCTGTGGCCTTTGCTCACAGTTACTATGTCTTCTTTGCTTCTTTTAGATATTATAAGGTTCTTCAAAAGTTGAGGCTTTTAGACCAAAGTGGAATAAATTTAGGTTATTGGTTATGAAAAATTTCAAGGTTATGAAAAAGATATTATCCGAATAGAGTAGATAGAGCTCTATCCAGATAGAGCAGAGCTGCTGTAACCAGTCATAGAATGTCACGTGGAGAAATGCGTTTGGCCACCTTTCCTATTGTGACTCTTCCTTTGTTTTCTTTATTAACTGATTTGCTTGCTAATCGCGACACACGTCCTCGTACCTATGGGGCTTTGGCTATATGAGAGATGATTCTGTGACGTGTTTACTCCATTATTGAACATACGAAAATTCAATATTCATTGCTAATTGGGTCATCTCAGTTACTAAAGAGGAAAACGGCCTCCTGGCATATTCAGATGAAATTATCAGTTTCAAAATATTCATCTTTTTCTCTTCTCCCTGACTACTTCATTGGAGGCCCTCACAATATTTGCGTGAACTAACGAATCCAAGATCTCCTGATTCATTCCCCTGCTAGAGACGCCTTCTAAAACAAAACTCAACCATGTCACTTTGCTTCTTAGAGGGAGGGAGGTGGGAGGGGGCTTCAGAATGGGGAACACATGTACACCCGTGGCTCATTCATGTCAATGTATGGCAAAACCAATACAATATTGTAAAGTAATTAGCTTCCAATTAAATAAAAAAATTTATATTAAAAAAAAAATGTTCACTCAATCCCCATTGTCCACAGAATGAAGTCTGAATGCCTTGGCCCTGTTGTTCATAATCTGATCCTTAATTCTCATTTTGCCCTCTAGTTCCTTTATGCTACTAGGGTATGGCAACTTGTTATCACTGTTTTGATAAAGTTAGAGTGGGTAGAACCTCAAATCAAACCAGTTTAATTAAAAAAGGAAAATTGTTTTAAAAACTTGGACATTGACTACATCTGATATTGCTGAAGCTCAATCTCAGAGAGAGAGGGAGAGGAGAGGTGGGTCTTGCTTTGTAGCTGTCTGCTAACTTCATTCAGCAAACAAGCTGTCCAGTGGGGCAACAGTCCCAGGCTGCCTTGTCCCCAGATTGGCCATCACAGTCAAAGCCAGTCTTCTCTGTCACCAAATTCATATATTAACCCCAGAGAAACCTGATAGGTTGTTGAGTCATGACTATCCCTGCAAAACCTCTGATGGATCTACTTGAGTCACGTGACTATCCCTGAGCATCTTCTGATTGGTTTGCTTGAGTCACATGACTATCTCTGAATGAATCCCTATAGAAAGACTTATGGAATATTATAATTTAGATATTTGAGCCATATACCCACCCCTCTGAGCCCCATGAACAGCTCTTCTGGGACCACAATGAAGAGAGAAGAGGTTCCCCAAAGGAACCAGAAGAAGAGGCAGGACACTACATTAAGCAGGAGAAAACATGCCACTCTAGTCCATACCCGCTGTGTCCTTTTAGGGCTCCATATGTTCACAGGGTTCATTCAGGCTAAATGGCCCTCTTTTTTCAACTCTTCCTATCTTTTTTCAACTCTTCCTAGAAAAACAATACTTCCTCCTTTGAAGAAAGGCAAATGAATTCGCTCAGTCATGTTCAATTCTTTGAGACCCCATGGACTGTAACCTACAAGGCTCCTCAGTCCATGGGATTTTCCAGACAAGAGTACTGGAATGGGTTGCCATGCCCTCCTGCAGGGGATCTTCCTGACCCAGGATTGAACCTGGGTCTCCCACATTGCAGGCAGACGCTTTATTGTCTGAGCCACCAGGGAAGCTCCTCCTTTGAGAAATCTTCCCAGATTCTTCTAAACAATGTAATTATTCCCTCTTCTGTGTTTCCACTGAACTTTTGCATATTCTTAGCCCAAAAACTTATATATCTACTTCCTCCACTAGATTGTAGGTTTGTTCATTTGTGCATCTTGCTCCCTTTGGGGTTTAACAGTTCCTGGCACACAGTAGGTTTTAGATACATCTAGAACCAGTGAGTAAGGTGAGCAATAAGAAATCTTTAAGCTTTCTCTACATTAAAACCTAAATATACCTAACCTCATTCCCATTTTAAAATTCCTTACATGTTTTCACCATTCATCTTGTTTACCTGCATTCTTTAAAAAAGCTGCAAATCAAGTCACATTCTATTTTACAGCAGTAAATCCAGATGCTGGGTTGGAAAAGAGACTTTCATGAGGGAAAACCTTCAGCCTCATCAACTGCATGAAAATGCAGAGAATTTCTACTGAGGTTGGCAGCAGGCAATATCCCTAATGTTTCAACACACATTTTTCCTGTGGAATAGTGAAAAGTTAACTTGGGAGCTTCAATGTTGATATTACTCATTTTTCAAAAGAGACTGATTAGTGAGTCACTGGGGAAGTGGAAGTTATCAAGATTGTGTGTGTGTGTGTGTTGTGTGCTACAAAGGTTTGCTGCCAAGAATCAGCCTGCGGGGGGCTTGGAATTTTAAAAGGCAGTGTTACAAGACCTAATTTAGAACTTGTGATTCTGCACTGCCGTGCTCATGGATGTTTAGAGACATGCATGAAAAGTGTACGGATGTGAGAGCTGGACTGAGCACCAAAGAATTGTGGTGCTTTCAAACTGTGATGCTGGAGAAGACTCTTGAGAGACTCTTGGACTGCAAGGAGATCAAACCAGTCAACCCTGAAGGAAAACCCAGAATATTCATTAGAAAGACCGATGCTGAAGCGGAAGCTCCAGTACTTTGGCCACTTGATGCAAAGAGCCGACTGATTGGGAAAGACCTTGAGGCTAATTGAAGGCAAAAGGAGAAAAGGGCCACAGAGGATGAGATGGTTGGATGGCATCACTGACTTATGGACATAAATTTAAGCAAACTCCAGGAAGGTACCAAAGTGTGTGCCAGAGAAGGAAACTTACACACCAGTCCTCCTAAGCAGGGCGAGAGGCATGAACGGCCAAATGATGACTCAGATGGCGTCGGATATATCTGAATTCTTTGTGACCTCTTCATAATGTTTTGCATTGAGCAGAAGCACCTGGCATTTCACATAGACAAACTTAGGTCCAAATCCTGACCATGCCTTGGTCGAAGTTGGTGTCAAATTCCTAGACTACTAAATTTGGAAGACAAATTAGAGTGCCTAGTGTCCATTGTCAGAGAGGGCTATGGCACCCCACTCCAGTACTCTTGCCTAGAAAATCCCATGGACGGAGGAGCCTGGTAGGCTGCAGTCCATGGGGTCGCTAAGAGTCGGACACAACTGAGCGACTTCACTTTCACTTTTCACTTTCATGCATTGGAGAAAGAAATGGCAACCCACTCCAGTGTTCTTGCCTGGAGAATCCCAGGGATGGGGGAGCCTGGTGGGCTGCCGTCTATGGGGTCACACAGAGTCGGACACGACTGAAGTGACTTAGCAGCAGCAGCAGCAGTGTCCATTGTGGCCATGATGATCACTACCACTTACCACATGCCTAATGCATTACAGGGTTCCATTAAGTACATACATCTCATTAAATCCACACAACCATCAGGTCTGTTAAACATTATGACCCACCATCCTCCCATTTTTCAGCTATGACCGTTGAGACCCAGAAAAGTTTAATAGCACATGGATGATGATGGGGATAGTAAGTGATGGAAGACGTTTGAACTTAAATCTGCTGATCTCAATGTCCAGACCTTTTTCTTTCTGTCTATACTTAGCTTTTCTCCTGGACTTCCCTGGTGGCTCAGACAGTAAAGAATCTGCCTGCAGTACAGGAGACCGGGGTTCAATCTCTGGGTTGAGAAGGGAATGGCAACCCCACTTGAGTATTTTTGCCTGGAGAATCCTATGAACAGAGGAGCCTGGTAGGCTACAGCCCATGGGGTCACAAAGGTTGGAAATGACCAAGCAACTAACACACACACACACACATGCACGCATGCACACATTACATATTTAACTTTTAACTTCAGGAAATAAAAAGGAGAACAACTTGTCACCCAGAAAGAACTCACGTTTCTCCCTAGAACTAAGCTAAAAGACAAATGTAACACATGGTGTTTTTTTTTAATTTATTTTTGTGTTGAAGGATAATTACTTTACAGAACTTTGTTGTTTTCTGTCAAACCTCAACATGAATCAACCATAGGTATACATATATCCCCTCCCTTTTGAACTTCTCTCGCATCTCCCTCCCCATCCCACCCCTCTAGGTTGATACAGAGCCCCTGTTTGAGTTTCCTGAGCCATACAGCAAATTCCTGTTGGCTATCTATTTTACATATGGTAATGTAAGTTTCCATGTTACTCTTTCTATATGTCTCACCCTCTCCTCCCCTCTCCCCATGTCCACAAATCTATTCTCTTTGTCTGTTTCTCCATTGCTGCCCTGGAAATAAATCCTTAAGAACCATTTTTCTAGATTCCTTATATATGTGTTAGAATATGATATTTATCTTTCTCTTTCTGACTCACTTCACTCTGTATAATAGGTTCTAGGTTCATCCACCTCATCAGAACTGACTCAAACATGTTCCTTTTTATGGCTGAGTAATATACAGTGGAAGTTAGAAATAGATTTAAGGGACTGGATCTGATAGACAGAGTGCCTGATGAACTATGGACGGAGGTTCATGACATTGTACAGAAGACAGGAATCAAGACCATCCCCAAGAAAAAGATATGTAAAAAAGCAAAATGGCTGTCTGAGGAGGCCTTACAAATAGCTGTGAAAAGACAGGAAGTGAAAAGCAAAGGAGAAAAGGAAAGATATACCCATTTGAATGCAGAGTTCCAAAGAATAGCAAGGAGAGATAAGAAAGCCTTCCTCAGTGATCAGTGCAAAGAAATAGAGGAAAACAACAGAATGGGAAAGACTGAAGATCTCTTCAAGAAAATTAGAGATACCAAGGGAACATTTCATGCAAAGATGGGCTCAATAAAGGACAGAAATGGTAGGGACCTAACAGAAGAAGAGAATATTAAGAAGAGGTGGCAAGAATACACAGAAGAACTGTACAAAAAAGATCTTCATGACCCAGATAATCTCAATGGTCTGATCACTCACCTAGAGCCAGACATCCTGGAATGTGAAATCAAGTGGGCCTTAGGAAGCATCACTATGATCAAAGCTAGTGAAGGTGATGGAATTCCAGTTGAGCTATTTCAAACCCTAAAAGGTGATGCTGTGAAAGTGCTGCACTCAATATGTAAGCAAATTTGGAAAACTCAGCAGTGGCCACAGAGCTGGAAAAGATCAGTTTTCATTCCAGTCCCAAAGAAAGGCAATGCCAAAGAATGCTCAAACTACTGCACAATAGCACTCATTTCACACGCTAGTAAAGTAATGCTTAAAATTCTCCAAGCCAGGCTTCAGTAATATGTGAACTGTGAACTTCCAGATGGTCAAGCTGGTTTTAGAAAAGGCAGAGGAACCAGAGATCAAATTGCCAACATCTGCTGGATCATCAAAAAAGCAAGAGAGTTCCAGAAAAACATCTATTTCTGTTTTATTGGCTATGCCAAGCCTCTGACTGTGTGGATCACAATAAACTGTGGAAAATTCTGAAAGAGATATGAATACCAGACCACCTGACCTGCCTCTTGAGAAACCTACATGCAGGTCAGGAAGCAACAGTTAGAACTGGACATGGAACAACAGACTGGTTCCAAATAGGAAAAGGAGTCCGTCAAGGCTGTATATTGTCACCCTGCTTATTTAACTTATATGCAGAGTACATCATGAGAAATGCTGGGCTGGAAGAAGCACAAGATGGAATCAAGATTGCTGGGAGAAATATCAATAACCTCAGATATGCAGATGACACAACCCTTATGGCAGAAAGTGAAGAAGAACTAAAGAGCCTCTTGATGAAAGTGAAAGAGGAGAGTGAAAAAGTTGGCTTAAAGCTCAACATTCACAAAACGAAGATCATGGCATCTGGTCCAATCACTTCATGGCAAATAGATGGGGAAACAGTGGAAACAGTGTCAGACTTTATTTTTGGGGGCTCCAAAATCACTGCAGATGGTGATTTCAGCCATGAAATTAAAAAGACGTTTACTCCTTTGAAAGAAAGTCATGACCAACCTAGACAGCATATTAAAAAGCAGAGACATCACTTTGCCAACAAGGTCCATCTAGTCAAGGCTATGGTTTTTCCAGTGGTCATGTATGGATGTGAGAGCTAGACTATGAAGAAAGCTGAGTGCTGAAGAATTGATGCTTTTGAACCGTGATGTTGGAGAAGACTCTTGAGAGTCCCTTGGACTGCAAGGAATTCCAACCAGTCCATCCTAAAGGAGATCAATCCTGGGTGTTCATTGGAAGGACTGATGTTGAAGCTGAAACTCCAATACTTTGGCCACCTGATGTGAAGAATTGACTCATTTGAAAAAACTCTCATTCTGGGAAAGATTGAAGGCAGGAGGAGAAGGGGATGACAGAGGATGAGATGGTTGGATGGCATCACTGACTCGATGGATGTGAGTCTGCGTGAACTCCGGGAGTTGGTGATGGACAGGGAGGCCTGGCGTGCTGTGGTTCATGGGGGTCTCAAAGAGTCGGACACGACTGAGCGACTGAACTGAACTGAATAATGAGCAATGCTGAGCATCTTTTTATGTGTCTGTTAGCCATCTGTATGTCTTCTTTGGAGAAATGTCTGTTAAGGTCTTTTCCCCACTTTTTGATTGGGTTCTTTGTTTTTTCTGGTATTGAGTTGTATGAGCTGCTTGTATATTTTGGAAATTAATCCTTTGTCAGTCGTTTCATTTGCTATTATTTTCTCCCATTCCAAGGGTTGTCTTTTTTACCTTGCTTATAGTTTCCTTTGCTGTGCAAAAGCTTTTAAGTTTAATCAGGTCCCACTTGTTTACTTTTGTTTTTATTTCCATTACTCTAGGAGGTGGGTCATAGAGGATCTTGCTTTGATTTATGTCATCAAGTGTTCTGCCTATGTTTTCCCCTAAGAGTTTTATAGTTTCTGGCCTTACATTTAAGTCTTTAATCCATTTTGAGTTTATCTTTGTTTATGGTGTTAGGAAGTTTTCTAATTTCATTCTTTTGCATGTAGCTGTCCAGTTTTCCTGGCACCATTTATTGAAGAGGCTGTCTTTGCCCCATTGTATATTCTTGCCTCCTTTGTCAAAAATAAGGTACCCATAGGTGCATGGATTTATTTCTGGGCTTTCTGTCTTGTTCCATTGGTCTATATTTCTGTTTTTGTGCCAGTACCATACTGTCTTGATGACTATAGCTTTGTAGTATAATCTGAAGTCTGGAAGGTTGATTCCTCCAGCTTCATTCTCCTTTCTCAAGACAGTTTCGGCAATTTGTAATCCCTTTGACAGTACCCAGTGAAAGACCATTCACCACCACCACCCATCCCATGATTCAGAAATGTTCTGGAGCAGCTCAGGGATAGCTCTTTATGCCTTTTGATTTGTCAAATAGGAGAGGAACAATGCTTGAATTGTGTGGCCCCTGTGGGCAGATTTGTGGCAGATGTGATGGGGGAGCTGGTTGGATTCTCCATAAAGGATTTGGAGCTGCCCAGCCTGTGGCCAACAGCCTCTCCAGGCAGTGAGTAGTAGCCTTTTCCTGAGCCCATCAGTAGAGGCTGGAGGACAGCTGAACCAGATGCTGGAGAGAGGACGCACACAGGACAGAGTCCCAGGCTGGAGGGCTGGCAGCTCCCCTGCACCAACACCAAACACCACCCCCCCCCCACCCCCCCGCAGCTCATCTATTGGAGCACACTTGAAACTTCCGTGGGCTGCCACATTTGGCCAAGTGCAAGCCAACTTGTAGGAGGGAAGTGTGAGCATATCCAGTTTATTACATTATTTCTGCTCATTGGGCTATTTAAATCAAATTTTCTTTATTTTTGTCTAATCCTTGTTCAGTTGTGCAGTGGTGAATGTTCTTTCTCTGTTGGATAGCTGATTGCATTTTGGGTAGATTCCATCACATCCCAGGAAACTTTGCTAATCCAAAGTGCAGTGTGGTCCAGTTTAAAATTGGATTCTTATATAAGATCCAGAGCCTTCCCCTCTTCAGTCACTGTGCAGGTGTGGCTATGGACACTGAGGTGGGGAGGGGCTTATCTGCCCTCTCCTTTTTCATCTCTCCCCTTAGCAATATGAGTGTGGAGATACCCACCTCCACCAACCCCCTCACCCCGACCCTGCTTCTGGGTCTCCTACTTCTTGGTGTGTCAGGTCAAAGAAGAGGGAGATAAAAGGGACTTGTGTAACTGGCCATGTTAGTCCTTTTGCTGTTGGCTGACCAACCAGCCATGGGGGTTTCGTTGGTGGCTCAGTGGTAAAGAATTCGACTGCATTGCAGGAGACATGGGTCAGGAAGATTTCCTGGAGAAGGGAATGGCAACCGCACTCGAGTATTCTTTTCTGGAGAAGTCCATGGACAGAGGAGCCTGGTGGGCTGCAGCCCACAGGATTGCATAAGATTTGGAGACAAGTTAACAACAACAATGATGACTGTGTGTGGACACTCTCTGCATGGAGATGTCCAAGTGATAACCACAGCAAGCTTACCAATTTTGGGGGCTGGTTCTAAGGGGGCTGCACTCAATAACTCACTTAATACTCACAGAAACCTCCTGAATTAGATCTATTATTATTCCCAAATTACAAATTACAAATCTCAGGCATGGGGCACAGAAACATGCCCAAGGTCAAGTAGGAGGTGAGCCCAGGTGGTCCTGGTGACAGATGGCCTTGTCTTTCATGGGTCTGAGTGAATTCTTAGGAGGGCCTGGTAGGGGCATCCTGACATTGGAGTTTCAGAGCACAGCTTCCTTCTTCCGCCCCCTTCAGTTCCTCTCCTCTGAAGGACACCCCAAAGGGGACACTTGGATGGTTAATTGTAGCTGTTATTCCCATGGCCCATAGTAGTACATTTTAGCTAGGCATGTGGCTGTCAGAATAAACACCATGTTGCTCGCCTCCTTTCCATTAGCTGTGATCATGGGCTGGGTGCTGGCCAATGAGATGTGAGCAGAAATATCAAAGGCAACTTCTAGGAACCTTCTGATGAGCCAGTTGACACAACCTCTTTGCCTCTTCCTCCCCACTTCTTCCAACTGGCTGCTTGGATGGAGACATGATACCTGGAGCTCTATCCAAGGAGAGGAGAATCCACACCCCATTGATGACAGAGCGGGGAGCTGGAAAGAACCTGGTTCCTCAAAGACTCTGTGGTGCCCAGGCGCTGTGCTGGCTGTCAGGTGCCTACCTCTAAATTACTACATGGTGGAGAAATAAACTTCTTTCTTTAGTCAAGCCACAAATTATCTAGCGGCCAAACCTAAATCCAGCTAATTGGCCTATATCGCTTACTCTCATTCTTTCTTCTGCTGTTGAGGTCAGCAAAAGAGCAAATAGGAGGCTCACGGCCTGAGCAGACAGTGGATAAAACCCCATTCATTAATTCTCACAGGCAGCTGAGGTCTCTATTGTGAATCTCTTAGCCTCTCTCTTAGCTTCAGAGGGTCGGAGTACCTCTTCCTGTGTTTTTCAGCTTCCTTCTCCAAGCGGGCATGTCATGCCTGATGGCTCTCACTCTCAACCCTCACTGGTCTTCTTATAAGAGGGTTTAGGGTGCAGTGGCAGCTGGAGGACACAGAACTGTGCTGACACTTAGTGAGCCCACTTCTTGGACCTGGTGGCCAGGTCTCAGGCAACACGAAGATCTCAATCGTGACCCTGTTAGGTGCATTTCCTAGTTACGAGCCAAGATGGTCTGTGAAGCTGTGAACAAGCACATTAAACGGCATTGATTTCAGCAGTTCACCCGTGGTCAGGCTCTTGTGGACTTCTTCATATTCGTGTGGGATTCTCATTGGCTGACTCAGTGTCTGCAATGTTGAAGGAGCGCCGCGTTTTGAATGAGTAGACCAAAGAATCAATGAACTCTTTGGCAGCCCTTTTAAGTGACTTTAATTCCAAAGAGGTGACTAATGGCATCAGTGGGTAAAGATAGTGATTGAGAGTGTGAATCAGAGGTTTGTCTACACTTCCAGGGCAGGAAACAGTGTTTCAGTCGAGCAAAAGTGTCCCCAAACTCGAGTCCAGTGTCCAGTGTGTGTGAGCAGCATCCAATCTTGGATACCTGGCTGGAGAGGCAGGTGCCATAGGCCAGAGTTGCTGGGCTGGATGCCTCAGAGCCCGGATGGGAGCCCTGATGCGTCACTGATGGACCATGCGACTTCAGGCAAGGTATTCAACTCTGATAAAGAAAAGATTACCCTTGACACTTGCTAAAATGGGGAAGAAGACTTTATTCGGGACTATTGCAAAGGGATCAAGACTGTTACCATAGAGAAGAGAGATCAAGCTCAGATTCAAATACAGCAATGACAGTGGGGATTTCTAGCCAAGGAGCAGAGTGGAGGATCAGCAGATGGACACTTACTAGAAAGAGACATCAAGAGTGGGATGGGACTCCCAGGGGTAAGATTTCACCTTCTAATGCAGGTTTGATCCCTGGTCCTCGAGCTAAGATCCTAAATGCCTCACTGCCAAAATCCCAAAACAGAAAACAGAAACAAACTCAATAAAGACTTCAAGGGACTCCCCTGATAGCTCAGTTGGTAAAGAATCCTCCTGCAATGCAGGGGACCCCAGTTCAATTCCTGGGTCGGGAAGATCCCCTGGAGAAGGGATAGGTTACCCAGTCCAGTGTTCTTGGGCTTCCCTTGTGGCTCAGCTGGTAAAGAATCTGCCTGTAATGCAGGAGACCCCAGTTTGATTCCTGGGTTGGGAAGATCCCCTGGAGAAGGGAAAGTCTACCCACTCCAATATTCTGGCCTGGAGAATTCCATGGACTGTATATGGGATGGGATCACATATAGCATAGGATCACAAAGAGTCAGACTCAACTAAGTGACTTTCACTTTCAAAAATGGTCTACATCAAAAAGAAAAAGAAAAAAAAAGGAAGAGTAGGGGGACTCTCACTAAACTATTGTAGCAGGAGGATTCTTCCTAAAAGAAAACTTGGCAGGCCAAAGACAGCACCCAGGATTAGATCTGGTCAAAAAGGAGATCAGAGGAACCTATCTGGGGATTGGCCGTGCCTTTATCATTCTTTTTTAAATTTGTATTTATTTTTTAGTTTTTGGTCATGCATGCAACATGCAGAATCTTAGTTCCCCAACCAGGGATCAAACCCACACCTCCTGCAGTGGAAACCCAGAGTCCTAACCACTGCACCACCAGAGAAGTCCCAAGTCTGTCATTCTTGAGCCTGTCTCTTGTCATAATTCCTTTGCAATGTTGTTATGAAGACAACACAAGGCAGGGCAGTAGAAGAAGACAGGGGAGATAGAATCCAGCCCTGCCTGTGCTTAGCTTGTTGTGCAGATGTTTTACCTACAGGGTCAGTGAGTGAATATTTTAGATTTGTGGGTCATAAGGTCTTTGTCTCATTAATCAGTTCCGCCTTTGTAGTGTGAAAGTAATAATAGATAATAATGCATCAATGAATGAGGGTGACTGCATTCCAATAAAACTTTATTTACCAAAACAAGATGTGTGCCTGAGACATAGATTGACCTCTGTGTAAAGGGGGAGCGTCTTTTTCCAGTCATGCAAAAGTACTCTATAGAATAAGGGTGCAGTTTTCAAAGGGCTTGTGTTCTATTTCCCTCACATAATCAGTTATTATTTTGTAACCCAGTGATCATATATGGAGAAGGGAATGGCAACCCACTCCAGTATTCTTGCCTAGAAAATCCTGTGGACAGAGGAGCCTGGTGGGCTGTTGTCCACAGAGTCGGACAAGACTGAAGCGACCTACCAGCAGCAGCAGCAGTGATCATATATGTGTTGTGTAAACCTCTTTATAAACCTTTTTTCAATAAAGTAGATACAAATATTTAAAAACAGATTCTCTTGTGTGATCATCCCAGGATACTGGCCTATAGGACTAGGGACAGGGAGACCAGGAGACCAGAGAGGGACAGTGTCCATCAGGTGACACAGTGAGGATGAGTGTCCTGCCGTGCAGGACACACCCAAATGGTCACACAGATGTCCTCCCAGAGGCACCGGCCACTTCTCCACCGTTGGAAAAAGGCCAGGATGTGGGCTGCACTCAAGTTGACCCTACTCATCCCTGAAGGCAGGCAAATAATAAAGATAAAGCAGGTGGTCCAGAATGAGAGCACAACAAAATTAGCCAGTAGTCGACCCACCCCATGACAGACAGATGGGCACCAACAGCTAGAAGGGCTTACACGTGAGGAAAAAATCCAAAGGATTGGGGATCAGGATACCCAGCAGGAGAGCAGAAGATGTATTAACGGAAGCAGAGGATGCCACAGCCCTGGGCCCTGGTTCCTACTACCTCTGTCTAACCAGGTTACTCACGGACTTGGTTAATTTACTGAAAACAACCATGATGGCATCCATTCTTTCTGCCAGAGCCTTGAAGCCTCCATCATGCCAGGAGTCATGGTATCCAGCACCCCTTAGCTTTCATTCAACATTCTAGACATTGTCATTACTATTCTGTATTGGCACCCTGCCAGGGCAATTGTCATTAATTCAATGTTTCATCCTATACTAGAGCAAAAAATTCAGAATGTTTAAAAAGGAGAAGATGACAGATCTGCTCTCATCTTTTCTGGGTCAGTGGACTATTTAATAAGATTTCAGCTTCATTCCTATCATTGCAATAAATAACTGCGTCTACACACTTTGTGCACAAGGCCTCAGCAGGAGAAAGGGGATTCAACCACACTAATATTCCCAACTCTTCCTCTCCAGCACACATCTGTATGTCTTCCCTGAATTCAGATTGATTTCTGCAAGGCATTTCATGCTACAGAGCATGAAAGCTGAGTTTTCTGCCTGAAGCCCAATAAAGTTTTAGATTGGGTTCAGCAGAGTGGAGGCCTTTCAAGACACAAGACACATGGCCCCAGTGGTAAATCTTCACTTTGCTCGTATGAGACTGACAAAGATTAACTGGATGCTGACTAGGAGTCAAACATTTTGTTAACACCAATTGGAAAATAAAACAGGTGGCGCTAGTGGTAAAGAACCCACCTCCCAATGCGGGAGACAGACACAGGTTCGATCCCTGGTCAGGAAGATCCCCTGGAGGAAGGCATGGCAACCTACTTCAATATTCTTGCCTGGAGAATCCCATGGACAGAGAAGGCTGGTGGGCTACTGTCCATAGGGTCACAAAGAGTCGGACGTGACTGAAATGACTTAGCATGCATGCATGCAATTGAAAGATATGACTGCAGCAGCCGTGGGGTCAGGCTCTGGACCCAGGAAAAGCTTTCTAGGGGGAGACACCTCTGGAGCTATGACTTGAAGCATGAGTCGGAGTCAACCAGAAAACAGAGAAACAAGATGAGTCCTCATGGGTATAACTTGCCCATCTGTGTTTGTAGGGTTCTGCAGAGAAACAGAACCGAAAGGATAGATACTCATATCTTCATCAACTTATGATAGGGTTCAGTTCAGTTCAGTTCAGTCGCTCAGTCGTGTCCGACTCTTTGCGACCCCATGAATCACAGCACGCCAGGCCTCCCTGTCCATCACCATCTCCCGGAGTTCACTCAAACTCACGTCCATCGAGTTGGTGATGCCATCCAGCCATCTCATCCTCTGTCATCCCCTATTCCTCTTGCCCCCAATCCCTCCCAGCATCAGAGTCTTTTCCAATGAGTCAACTCTTCACATGAGGTGGCCAAAGTACTGGAGTTTCAGCTTTAGCATCATTCCTTCCAAAGAACACCCAGGTCTGATCTCCTTTAGGATGGACTGGTTGGATCTCCTTGTAGTCCAAGGGACTCTCAAGAGTCTTCTCCAACACCACAGTTCAAAAGCATCAGTTCTTCGGTGCTCAGCTTTCTTCACTCCAATTTTTAAGTCCAACTCTTTTAAGTCCAACTCTTGCATCCATACATGACCACTGGAAAAACCATAGCCTTGACGAGACGGACCTTTGTTGGCAAAGTAATGTCTCTGATTTTCAATATGCTATCTAGGTTGATCATAACTTTCCTTCCAAGGAGTAAGTGTCTTTTAATTTCATGGCTGCAGTCACCATCTGCAGTGATTTTGGAGCCCCCAAAAATAAAGTCTGACACTGTTTCCACTGTTTCCCATCTATTTGCCATGAAGTGATTGGACCAGATGCCGTGATCTTCGTTTTCTGAATGTTGAACTTTAAGCCAACTTTTTCACTCTCCTCTTTCACTTTCATCAAAAGGCTTTTTAGTTCCTCTTCACTTTCTGCCATAAGGGTTGTGTCATCTGCATATCTGAGGTTATTGATATTTCTCCCGGCAATTTTGATTCCAGCTTGTGCTTCTTCCAGCCCAGTGTTTCTCATGATGTACTCTGCATATAAGTTAAATAAGCAGAGTGACAATATACAGCCTTGACGTACTCCTTTTCCTATTTGGAACCAGTCTGTTGTTCCATGTCCAGTTCTAACTGTTGCTTCCTGACCTGCATATAGATTTCTCAAGAGGCAGATCAGGTGGTCTGGTATTCCCATCTCTTTGAGAATGGTAGGGTTACATCCTGATAAACCCATTGTAAGTTGAAAATATTACAAGTCAAAAATGCATTTCTTACACCAAACCTGCCAAGCATCATTGCTTAGCCTTGTTATTCAGTCACTCAGTTGTGTCCCAACTCTGTGCAACCCCATGGATTGCAGCACACCAGGCTTCACTATCCTTCACCATCTCTTGGAGTTTGCTCAAACTCATGTCCATTGAGACAGTGATGCCATCCAACTATCTTGTCCACTGTCTCCCCCTTCTCCTCCTCCCTGCAATCTTTCCCAACATCAGGGACTTTTCCAATGAGTCAACTCTTCACATCAGGTGGCAGAAGTATTAGAGCTTCAACATCAGTCCTTCCAATGAATATTCCAGATTGATTTCTTTTAGGATTGACTGGTTTGATCTTGCTGTCCAAGGGACTGTCAGGAGTCTTTGCCAACACAACAGTTTGAAGGCCTCAATTTTCAGCACTCAGCCTTTTTTATTGTCTAGCTTTCACATCTGTACATAACTACTGGAAAAACCATAGCTTTGACTATACTGCCCTTGTCAGTAAAGTAATATCTCTGCTTTTTTAATACACTGTCTAGATTTGTCATAGCTTTTCTTTCAAGGAGCAGGTGTCTTTTAATTTCATGGCTGCAGTCACCATCTGCAGTGATTTTGGAGTCCAAGAAAATAAAGTCTCTCACTATTTCCATTGTTTCTCCATCTATTTGCCATGAAGTGATGGGACCAGATGCCATGATCTTTTTTTAATGTTGAGTTTTAAGCCAGCTATTTCACTCTTTTCTTCACCTTCATCAAGAGGCTCTATAATTCCTCTTCCCTTTCTGCCATTAGGATGATGTCACCTGCATATCTGAGGTTATTGATATTTCTTCTTGCACTCTTGATTCCAGCTTGTGCTTCAACCAGCCTAGCATTTCACATGATATACTCTGTATATAAGTTAAATAAGCAGGGTGACAATATACAGCCTTGACATACTCCTTTCCCAATTTTGAATCAGTCTGTTGTTCCATGTCCAGTTCTAACTTGTTGACCTGCATACAGATTTTGCAGGAGGCAGATAAGGTGTTCTGGTATTCCCATCTCTTGAAGAATTTTCCATAGTTTGTTGTGATCCACACAGTCAAAGGCTTTAGACTAGACTAGCCTAGCCTTTTTGCTTAGCCTAGTCTGCCTTAAAAGTGCTCAGAATGCTGACATTAGCTTATCATTGGGTGAAATCATCCAACACAAAGCTCATTTTATAGTAAAGTGTTTTTTTTTTTACCTATTTGAATATCTACCTTTCACACTGGAGTTTTCCTCAAATGTTTAGGGATGTTTAGTGGCTTGTTTGGATGACTGGATTAAGTTTATTTATTTATTTTTTAAATTTATTTATTTTACTTGGAGGTTAATTACTTTACAATATGATAGTGCTTTTGCCATACATCAACCTGTAAGTGTTGAATAGCTCATGTAGTTTATTGAATACTGTACTGAAGTGAGAAACAGAATAGCTGTCTGGGCGTAGAATGGCTGTAAGTGTATCGGCTGTTTACCCTTGTTAACTTGTGGCTGATGGAACTGCAGCCTCTCCTGCTACCCAGTATCATGACACTGCATATTGTATGGTTGAGAAAAGATGAAAATTCAAAATTTGAAGTGTGGTTTCTCCTGAAACCAAACCTATTGATTCTTGATTCTTTTTCTTTTTCTTTTTTTGTTAGTTGTCAGATATGCTAATTCCAAGAGTTCTTTCTCCTTCTCTGATGGTTCCTTTTTCATTGCACCTTATTGTGTTTTTTTGTTTTGTACAGTATCTCCTCCTAACTCTCTGAGGATATTAATTGTAGTTATTTTGAAGTTTCCTCTTCTCTGCATTTATTTCTGTTTCCTCTGAAGTCCTTTGATGTTTTTATTTTCTCTCTGCTTTTCATTTTGAAGGTTTTCCTCAAATGGCTACTGGTCATTGATAATCATTAACTGATAGTGAAGAAGGAGGCAATAAAAAACTGGTTGGTAGGTCCTGGGCCTGGAGGGCACCCCGGTGGAGCATCAGACAGCTAGAGCTGGTGGAGAAGCTCCTCCATGGGATGATCACGCTGCAACTGGCCATGTCAGTGTCTGAAAATCTTCACTCTCTGGGGCCTCTTCAGTCTTGTGAATGGTGTTGATCTTAGCCTGGCCTCTGAGGA
Source organism: Bison bison bison (assembly GCF_000754665.1). NCBI lineage: Eukaryota > Metazoa > Chordata > Mammalia > Artiodactyla > Bovidae > Bison > Bison bison. The sequence continues at coordinate 1,349,505 of NW_011494827.1, forward strand.
TGTGGCTACAGGACAAGACATGGAAGTTGGGACACCTTTTATGAGTCAGACCTTTCTTTATTCCCCTGCTCATTTCAGCCATGTGCACATGTCCACCCTTCCCTGTGAGTGACTCAGCATCATAAGGCTGGGAGTGGATTTGTGGGTCCAACAGCGTAGGTGAAGAGTGTCAGCTCTACAGCCCCCAGCACAGCCCATCTTCAGTGGACCCCAGTCTTTCCGTAGCTGGAGATTCTCTGAAGTTCTGTGAGTAACTGGCTTGCCAGGCTCCCCTAAAGGAGCACTGACATAAGACCTTCCAACAGTCCATTCAGTTGGCTCCTCCTTCTGCTTGGCTTTTTTTTTTTTTTTTAATTTTATTTTATTTTTATGCTTGGCTTTTTAAACATGTGATGACAGCTCACCCTTTGGTATAAATGGCCCTGATCTCTTTGTCCCAGTGCGTTCATACTGGTTTTATTCCTTGTCTTCCTTGGGGACTCATCCAGTCACTGAATAAATACTTAATGATCACTTACCATGTGCCAGGCATTCTTCCAAAGCAGTGAGCAGAAACATGGCCATACTTGTCTACCTGGTGCTTGCATTCTAATGATCTGAATGCATCTTGTCAATTCCCCATGTTTACCGGAAAGTGTCAAGCCATCTTCTACAAATGTAAATCAGAACATGTCCCGCCCCTACTGGAAACCCTTGTCAACCAGGTACAAGCTCATACTGCTCATGGCAGGACAGGCCAATAAATCGAGAAATGAGTTGTTGGGGCAAGGAATCGCAACTTTATTCGGAAAGCCAAACAGACCAAGAAGATGGTGGACTAGTATCACAAAGAACCATCTACCCTGAATTAGAATTCAGGCTTCTTTTCTACCAAAAGGGGAGAGGGTGTGGCTGGTTATTGCAACTTCTTAGTGCTGGAATCCTTTGTTCTTGCAGCTGTCCACATGGATCTGGTCACCATGATCCTACAACAAGACAAATGCTACTGTGTTTTCTGCAATGTTTTATCTCTAGACAGAGTATTAAAAAGCAGAGATATCAGTTTGCCAACCAAGGTCTGTATAGTCAAAGCTATGGTGTTTCCAGTAGTTATGTATGGATGTAAGAGTTGGACCATAACAAAGACTGTGAGCTGAATTGATGATTTTGAACTGTGTTGCTGGAGAAGATTCTTGAGAGTCTCTTAGACAGCAAGATCAAACCAGTCAATCCTAAATGAAACCAACCCTGAATATTCATTAGAAAGACTGGTGCTGAAGCTCCAATAGTTTGGGCACCTGATGTGAAGAGCCAGCTCACTGGAAAAGACCCAGATGCTGGAAAAGATTGAGGGCAGGAAAGAAGGGGACAATAGAGGATGAGATGGTTGAATGACATCACCAACTCAATGGACATGAGTTTGAGCAAACTCTGCGAGATGGCGAAGGACAGGCAAGCCTCTCATGCTGCAGTCTCTGGGGTTGCAAAGAGTCGGACACAACTGAGCAACTAAACAACAACAATTAATGGGAAAGTGTTATATCTATAATGGTCAGAACCTTGAGAATGCGCTGTCGTGTGTATTTCAAGCTACAGGTAACATTCGTTTACAAAGGTGCAAAGCCAGCATGACTCAGCACAGGCCACAGAGCACAAGGCTTAGAGCTAGAGGAATAGATCTAGTATTGGAGTCAGGTTTGTTCCTCTCTGCGACACCCCTGCAGGATCCTCACACTGCAGTGAGACTGGACCAAGGCCCTCGCCCTAGCTGGAATGAGCCCTGATGCCTCCCCCAAACCCTCCCCAGGCTCCTGCAGCCTCACTCCTAACTCAGCCCTGCTTTCTCCTTCCTGTTCCTCCAGCATTAGGTGTCCTGTTGTTATTTGTTATCACATTAGGCTTCATAGCACTCCCTGGAGACAGAAATTGTTGCCTCCACTTTGCAAGTAAGCAAAGTTTAGAAACTTCACATCACCAAGTTAGGTCAGGTCACAAAGTGAGCAAGTGATGCCAGCTGGGTTCCAGGAGGGATGTCTGATGTCACAGCTCCCCTTGGCACCCAAACTGCCTCCCTCGCTTCTCTCTAGAGTGGTGTCTACAACACTTAGGAAGACACAAAGCCGTTTTTTTTTTTTTCTCTCTCTCTCTCCCTCTCATCACTTCCCCACCTGCCATCTGTCAGAGAATAGACAGAGAGGGACCCAATCATAGCACTGGCAGAAGCCCAAGTGAAGTGAAAGTGAAAGTTGCTCAATAGTGTCCGACTCTTTGCCACCCCATGGACTATACAGCCAGTGGAATTCTCCAGGCCAGAATACTGGAGTGAGTAGCCTTTCCCTTCTCCAGGGGATCTTCCCAACCCAGGAATCAAACTGGGGTCTCCTGCATTGCAGACGGATTTTTTTTTTTAACCAACTGAGCTATTAGGGAAGCCCTGACAGGAGCCGAGGACCCTACTTGTCTTAGAGAGGCTGACCCTTTCAGAGATTGTCTTCTTTTCTCCTCCATAAGGACATACAGATCCCTGGGAACGGTCACCAACGTGGCCATTTATCAGCTTCAGGTTGATGAAGGTGAGTCTGGAAGAAGCAGAGCCCCCAGGCGTATTGAACCCCTTTTGAAGTTATTGGTCAGAATCTGCAGTCATCCTTCCCTCCTCTCCCCCACTTCCCGTCCCTCCGCCCTCCATTCTTCACCTCCCACCCCTCCTCCTTCCATCTCCCTCCCACCTCTCCTCCTGGATTCCACCCCCACCTTCCACCCTCTACTTTCCACCTCTCCTCCACCAGCATCTGTTTCCTCCTCTCCACACTCAGTTACTTTTCTCCCAGCTTTTTGATAACCCTCCTGGTGGTCTCCCTACCTTCTTTCTCTCCCTCTTTATTCCCCAAGCTGTCCAGCAGGGTCTCTTTCAAATACTAAAGAAGCAAGTTTCCACTGAGTTAGAAATTCTCCAGGGGCTTCTCCTGGGTCTCTTCAAAAAGCCCAGACCCCAGTGGCCCTGTTCCTCCTAACCCGCTGCGGCCACCTCCCCACCTGCCTTGTGTCATCCAGCCTGTACTGTACACCAGCACCCCCTTCTCCCTTGCCCATGGCATGTCCAGTCTGCCTGGGGCCCGGGCCCCTGCTGCTTTCCTGGGTCCTCAGCTCCAAGAAGTCTGCTCTGAGTCCTTCCACCCTAAGAAGGGGCTGCTTCCCAAATACACCCCTGGCCCCTGTGACCCCTGCTGGCTCTCTGCACATTTACACTATTGGAGAGGACTGTATTGCTCTATCTACCAAATAAGTCTTGATTCCAGGGAGTCATGGACATCAATGTGATGTGATATATCTAGAAATACCCTCAAATTCAAAAATACCTGGTCCTTATATTTCACCATTAAAATTCACATTTTTTTTTTCCATTTAGGCATAAGAAAGAGCTCTCAAACCTAAAATAGCTACCAAAGGGCTAAAGCATGAAGAACCTGTCTTGGTAAGCTTTAGCATCTCAGATCACTTTCCAAACTGACAGACAGCTTTGAGACAGGATTCCCAACTTCGGATCCACAAAATGCCCTCTTAATATTTGCCCATCACCCCACCAACCAAATGCTTCCCTTTTTTTGTCAATTGATTTTTCTTTCATTTAATGCATTCCTTTTAAAGGACTTTTAGTTCGTATCTGAAACAGCAAACCAATATCACTTGCTTTAAATAGAAGGTGACTGTCAAGAAAAATCAATGAAAACAAAATCATACGACAAAACTCAACCAAAAGTGTGAGCTGAGTCCTACCCTCTCTCTCTTTGTATTAAAAAGAGAATGGGATTAGCAAGTGATGGAGAGATGGTCAAAGTACCAGGCTAACTTTCTTCTTGATCAGGAGAATGAAGCCAAAACTGAAATGTCCAATAGTGTACTGCTTTCCGTGTAGCTCCTGAACTAATCAGTCAAAACATTGGTGATGGCACGTGCTTTATGAAATGCTGGCTGAGTGGGAAGGGAATGTGGGCAAGGAAGGAATTGGTAGAGAGGGTACAAAACCAAAGATCGTATAATGGTCCTCAACCTTGAGGGTGCAGGTCAGCACCCACAAAGCAGACCACTAGCCAGTTCCCCAGAAAGTCTTATTTCCTGTGTCAGGTGGTAGGTGTCTGCATTTTAATTTAGTCAAGGCTGCTGATAGTGGTTTTGATGGAGTTGATGGAGACTCTCTGAGAAACACTGGCCCAGCACATAGAGCTGTGACTGGAATGATCCTACAGCCCCATCCCAAAGCTCCAGGTTTCATTGGTGCTTCTGACCCTCCCTAGCTTGTTGACCTTGGTGTGACCTTGGCATGTTGCTCCCCTTCCTTGTGCAGACAATGCTTCACCTACAAAAGCAGTGACAATTCTGCCCAGGCATGTGGCTGAGAGCTGGTCACAGGCTCTATGTAGACAGGTAAAGTCCCTGGTCAGCTCTGGGCTATGCAGATAGTGGGCGCTCAGAGAGCTTTCAGGGCTCAACACTGTGGCTGGGGAGAAGGGAGCACTGTGCGGGAGGGAAGAAACCTCAGGATTTAGCCCTGAATTAGGCTCCCTCCTCCCTACCATGGCTGGTCAGTGATAACGGTGAGGTTGAGAGTAACCAGTTATTGGGATTCTATAAGTGGATATTCTTATGCTCCTTTTGAGATCATTGGCAGAGCTGGATTTAAACCCAGGTCTCCAAGACCTGTGGCACCAGCATCTATGCCTGTCACATTTCCTTTCTTCCCAGACCTTCATCAGGGTCCCCTTGACTCCGTCACAGGGTCCCCACACTCTAACGTCCTTTACCTCCATCATTCAGTCCACTCTCTGGCCTCTTCCTTATGCCAACCACATGCACCCTCTGACTTCAGGGTTGCTGGCTCTTCCTGGACATCTATTTCCCAATAACCATCTCTAGAGGGGCCCATCCTCCTACTGTCCAACCAGAGGCCAAGAGGGTTTCCAATGAGAGACTGTTATGAGCTGAATTGTGTCCCCACACATTTATATAATGAAATCCTAACCCCCAATACCTGAGAACGTAACAATATTTGGAGATAGGGTCTTAAAGAGATGATTAAGATCGATCATAAGGGTGGGCTCTAATGAACATGACTGGTGTCCTTTTAAGAGGAGGAGGATTAGGACATAGACCTGAAAGGAGTGATGAAACCATGTGAGTTCACAATAAGAAGACAGCCATCTACAAGCCAAGGAGGGATGACTCACAGGAAGTCAACCCTGCCCACGCCTTCATCTTGGGCTTCTAGTCTCCAGGACTGTGAGAACCTAAATTTCTGTTTCTTAAGCTCCCCACCTCCTTGCCCCATTTGTGGCATGCTGTTATAACAGCTGAAGGAGACTCTGAAATTAAAAGACACTTGCTCCTTGGAAGAAAAGCTATGACAAAGCTAGACATGGAGTGTACTGAAAAGCAGAGACATAGCTTTGCCAACAAGGGTCTGTCAAAGCTATGGTTTTTCCAGTAGTCATATACAGATGTGAGAGTAGGACCATAGAGAAGACTGAGCACCAAAGAATTGATGTTTTGGAATTGTCGTGCTGGAGAAAACTTTTGAGAGTCCCATGGATTGCAAGGAGATAAAACAGTCAATCCTAAAGGAAATCAATCCTGAATATTCATTGGAAGGACTGATACTGAAGTTCCAATACTTTGGCCACCTGATGCGAAGAGCCAACTCATTGGAAAAGACTGTGATGCTGGGAAAGGTTGAGGGCAGGAGGAGAAGGAGATGACAGAGGATAAGATATCACCGACTTGGTGATATCTTGGATAGCATCACCGACTAAATGGACATGAATTTGAGCAAGCTCCGGGAGATGGTGGAGGACAGAGGAGCCTAGCATGCTGCAGTTCATGAGGTGGCAAAGAGTCAGACATGACTTAGCAGCTGAACAACGACTACAAGCAGACTGTTCCAAAGGCTGATGGTTCCCCTGATGCATCCTTGGGACCTCAAGCAAATTTAACCTCTAGATCCCAGCCCCACCCCAAGGCAGCTACCTGAGGTCTCCAAGGAGGCAGGGCATAGGTATTCCTCTCCTTGAGCATGTGGTGAAACTTGAGGATCTTCGTAGAGGTGACTCTATTACTAATAACAGCGAGGACTGTGCTCCAGGGGCTGCTGGCATCACTAGTGCCTGGACTGCAGCTGGAGCCACCATTGTCTGAGACAGGACGTGATGAAACCACATACACATGAGGTTACTTGAGTCACTGGGCCACGTTCAGTGCGTGAGGCGTCTGCTGAGCCACTGCTTCTTTCCTGGGGACAGTTTGAATATGTTATTATTCTGGTGACTGCCCCTAACCAGACCTATCTTGCAGCTGGCTGTGAGCTATTTCATTTCTCCTCACTCAACAGATAAAAAGAAAATGGAATAGAGTGGGCTGCATCAGAGCAACCCCGGCCCTGTTGCCATGTACACCCCAGTCTCTTCCCCTTATGTTTAGTCCAAGGTCCTCACTTCCAGGGTCCTCGCTGTAAGGGTCCTTCCGACCCCTTCCCAAACCTCTCCAGTGCTACCAAGAGAAACACAAAAGGCGAAACTTCTGTACAGAAATAATGCTATGAAATGGAAGGGGGTTGCTTAGGAGATAAACAGGAATTGTATTAATACTAATGCTCTGCCTAATTTTGTGAATGAAAGTGAAGTGAAAAGTTGCTCAGTCGTGTGCAACTCTTTGTGACCCCATGAACTGTACTGTGTCCATGGAATTCTCCAGGCCAGAATACTGGAGTGGGTAGCCTTTCCCTTCTCCAGGGGCTGTTGCTAACCCAGGGGTCGAACCCAGGTCTCCCACATGGCAGGCAGATTCTTTACCAACTGAGCCTACCAGGGGAGCCAGTTTTGTGAATTGATGTTATAAAGAGAAAAGTTTCGTGTTTAAGATGAGGATGACTTTACAGGCATCCTCTCCCAGCCCCTCTCCCTCTCTCTGTGTGTATACAGGGACTTAAACGCTGACTTAGCTTCCTCATCCATCAAATGGGAATCATTATCCTTCCTGAGGGGTAATGGGGAAGATTAATTAAGATGAAAAAATGTAAAGTAAGAGCAGTTTCTGACAATGGCATCTTGGGCAATCATGGACTCCTTCCACAGCACTTTTGGAGTTTACCATGTGCCAAGCACTGCTCTCTACTTGAAATAGAGTGGACAAAACTCAGGCCAGTTCTTATTCTCATGGAGATTACCTTCCTCGTAGCTCAGTTGGTAAAGCACCTGCCTGCAATGCGGGAGATCTGGGTTCAATTCCTGGGTCGGGAAGTTCCCCTGGAAAAGGAAATGGCACCCCACTCCAGTATTCTTGCCTGAAGGATCCCATGGACAGCGGAACCTGACGGGCTCCAGTCCATTGTGTCGCAAGACTAGGGCATGACTTAGCACTTTCTTTCTTTCTTTCTAAGGATAGACAAGGAGTGAAAAGAAAACATACTGTAAATGTGGTCATTCACATTGTGTTATTGTCATGCAAGATGTATCCTGGGTGATGGAACAGAGAGCTGGGTGGGGGGGGCAGGCTAGTGGGGATCACCATGGTGATGATGCTGGTGATGATCACAATAAAGATGGTGATGAGGGTGGTGATGATGGTGATGGTGACAACAATGTTGATGATGATAATGGTGGTGATAGGATGACATGGTGATGATGCTGGTAATGATGATGGTGATACCAGGGACCTTTGTACCATGAGCGGGCTTCTTGACTTCTCTGAGCCTCAAGTTTTCAACCACAGCATGAAGATACAAAGCCACCTTGCCAAAAAGCCTAAGAATTACATGACTGGAGGTAAAAGCAGGACCACCCACATAATTAGAGGGGTCCAGTGCAAAATGAGAAGGCAGTGGCAACCTACTCCAGTACTCTTGCCTGGAAAATCCTATGGACAGAGGAGCCTGGTAGGCTGCAGTCCATGGGGTCGCTAAGAGTTGGACACGACTAAGTGTCTTCACTTTCACTTTTCACTTTCATGCATTGGAGAAGGAAATGGCAACCCACTCCAGTGTTCTTGCCTTGAGAATCCCAGGGACAGGGGAGCCTGGTGGGCTGCTGTCTGTGGGGTTGCACAGGGTCGGACACAACTGAAGTGACTTAGCAGCAGCAGTGCAAAATGAGGGGCTTCCTCCATGACTCAGCAGGTAAAGAACCTGCCTGCAATGCAGGAGATGCAGGAGACACACTTTCGATTCCTGGGTTGGGAAGAGGGCATGGCAACCCACTCCAGTTTTCTTGCCTGGAGAATCCCATGGACAGAGGAGCCTGTCAGGCTGCAGTCCACAGCATCACAAAGAGTCAGACATGAGTGAGTGACTGAGCACAACACGTGCAAAATGCACATGCAGATGCCCTGTTCAAATCTTGTTAAACTTCCCTCTCAGCTGTGTCTTCCTTTCCCTCGGGTAGAAGGAACAGAGGGAGACACGACAGAGGACCCCTCGACCCCTCTCTGTGGTCTGCTTCTTTAACCTGTCCCTAAAAATGTAAAGCTCAACAACTTGTAGCAAGGAGACTCCAGCTTTCCAACCTGGTCTCAGTTCTTCCGCTTTCTATAGAATTTCCCCTTCTCCCAACCAAGATTTTCTTATTTCTAAATTAAGTACTTTAAATTTTTTGGATGTATTAACTCGAACTTCACCATGGACCAAACCTGAGCTAATTCTTTTGTACACATCATTGCACTGAATCCTCACAACAACCCTCAGAGGTAGACTTGATGTTTGTCCCACTTTACAGATGAGGAAAACTGAGGCTGAGCAAAGTTGCCAGACCCGGGGCTAGTTTGTTTCAGATAGACCTGAGGTCCCTTCAGTGTTGACAGGCTGGAACGCGGTGACTCTTACACATTTTGGCAGCACACTCCCTTGGATGAAATACTTCCAGAGAGACTGGGCCCTGAAAATAGCAACTCTTAAAATATTAATTCTCTGTAATGCTCCACACAGACTCCGCTTTCTAACGAGGTCTCCCACATTCCTAGTAAAATCAGAGAAGGGAAATCCCCTCCATTTGTGGTTCCAGTCTGGGCCCTGCCATCAGCGGTGGCTGGGTGGGTGTCAGGTCTCTTTTGCTTCCTTCCTTTGCCAGCTGATCAGTACCTGCCATGTCTGGTGGCTTTAGAACCCGCTAAATGAACCTGCTTGGCTCCCTCTTGCACACAGATCCACGCTGTGAGTGGAGAAGTGGTTCTGCTCTCGCCCTACCCTCATCACACCAATCAAACCAAACAGACCTGCCCCCGAGGGGGCCCACGGGACTCAGTAGCTATAATACAGTCCTAACTGATTCCCACAGGAACCGGAGCCCATTACTGGGGCCCTGTGTTTTAATGAAGCGATGCCTACAAGCCAGGGATTGGAGACTGAGAATTCTGGAAAATTCTTCTCCTGAATGCAGCCTCCCACTGTGGTGGAAGGTGTGATGGGACAGACAACTCAGATATCCATCATGTCCCTGAGCAGAGCAAGGCTCTCAAGCCTGAGGAGGCATCAGAAACCCACTGGAGCTGGTGGGAAGGCAGGTTCCCTGGCCTGGGACTCTGTAACTGGTCTAGGGTGTGTCCCGAGTAGCTGCCTTGCTCAGAGGAGCTCTGTAGACTGTGGACCAACCTTGAGAAATAGAAGAAGAGGAATCACAGGACAGGCAGTCCTGAATGCTGGGCCTTCACCCACTCAAGTATCCAAACAATTGTTTACCCAATGTGTTCTTTGTGGTAGCTTGTGCTCTAGGTCCTGGTGGTACAGCATGCACACAGTATGCAGTCAGGGTGCCTGGCCACTCAGGAAATGGAAAGAGCACTGGGCATCAGGAGAGCTGGATTCAAATCCTGCTGCTGCCACTTTAACTTTGACCAGGGGAAGTCACTTCATCTCTCTTCAAGGCTTCAGTTTCCTTGTCCATAAAAAGAAAATAATGCTGATTCTCTAAGGCTGTCATGTGGGTTAAACAAATTACAGTGTGGGGTTTGTGAGCTGTACAATAGCACGTATGTATACAGAAGGAGTTTCATGAGTTGTGTGCACATATGTGCAGAATAGTCATAATCATTTTTGAGGTCAGCTCTTCTGTCTCCCTTCCTGCTTCATCCTGTTCCTTCTAAATGCCCTGTGCAATAGTACTGAGTCGAGGTGGAGGAAGCAGTCATATTTTTTGAGCGTCTACTGTATGCTAGGAACTGAGCTAGATCCTTTACATACATTATTTCATTTCATCCACATTTTACAGATGAGGAAAACTGAGACCCAGGCAGTAGAAGAGTTCACGTATAAAGGGCTTCAAAGCTTTATTCATCATCACAGGTGGTCCTGTGGTCACTGCAGGGCCAGCATCCTATCCTTCTATACACTTTTATAGTTTTCCATATGCTCTGCAGTGAATCCTGCATTGAGGAGTTCACAGACTGATTCATGGACAGACCTTTTCAATCTAGTATTCTTAGAGAAACTAGAAAGAAAATAAGACTGACCTGGGTGGTTCTGTGAGGACTTCATGGACCCTTCCTGGCCTGTGTAGGAAGGAAGCCCCTTGTCTAGGGAGGTGTGTTGCTAGGCTCATCCATCCATGAAGGAATTAATTGAACTCAGCTCATCCCTGAATGTGTTTGTGAATCCCGAGAGCCTTGAATTCTCCGCAAGATACACTTGGGAATAATTAGCCAAATGCAATTGCCTTAGTAACCAAGTTTACATCCAGGCCCCGTGGAGTGGCCCAGCATTTGAACAGAATTAATCAATGTCAACCATGCTGCTGTTTGTTCTTTGCAGGATTAAAGGAAAAACAACAAGCCTGAAACATGGCTTGACTGGATGCACTTTCTCTCCCAAAGGAGAAGAAAATGATTTGAGTTGCTCCATGGGGTTTTAGGCCAGATGTAAGAAAGAACTGACTGGCTAGACTGTGTGTACACTGTAAAAATTGTTTCCATGCCTTAAAATCAAGTCTTGGGTCTCTGACTGGTACATCCAGGTTCCATCTTGGACTCTGTGACCTGGAGAAAAGGTTTAACTGCTCTCAGCCTCTGTTTTGTGGTCCAGTAAGGTAAGGATGATACTAGTTTTCTAGGGCTACATACAGAGTTCCACAGACTAAGCAGCTTAAACAGAAGTTTATTTTCTCATGATTCTGGGGGCTGGAAGTTCAAGGTCAGTGAACAGCAGGGTCGGTCTCTTCTTACAGATGGCCACCTTCCCCCTGTGTCTGCACACAGTCATCCCTCTGTGTGTGTCTGGGTCCTCATTGCCTCTTCTTGTAAGGACCCAGTCAGATTAGATTAGGGCCACCCCAGTGACCTCATTTTAACTTAATCATCTCTTGAAAGATTGTATCTGCAAGTATGGTCACATTTTGAGGTACTGGGGATTAGAACTTCAACTCTGAAGTTGGGGGGACATGATGTAGACTGAATGGGCTTCCCTTGTGGCTCAGGCAGTAAAGAATCCACTTGCAATGCAGGAGACCCGAGTTCGATCCCTGGGTCAGGAAGATCCCCTGAAGTAGTAAATTGCAACCCACTCCAATATTCTTGCCTGGAGAATCCCATGGACAAAGGAGCCTGGTGGACTATGGTTCCTGAGGTCACAAAGAGTCAGACACGACTGAGTGACTAAGCACACACGCAGTGTAGGCTGAATCATCCCTCCTGTAAAGGTGTCACGTCCAAATCCCCCCAAATCTGTGAACACAATAGCTTACATAGAAAAAAAAAAAGTCTTTGTACATATGTTTATGTTAAGGATTATGAGCTGGGAAAATTATCCTGGATTATCTAGGTGGGTCCAATATAGCCGGAAATGTCCTTATAAGACAGACAGGGCGAGTCAGCGTCAGTAGTAGATGTGACAGGGAGGGGCCACAGTCAAGGAACAGAGGCCTCGCTAGAAGATGAAAAGTCAAGGGAGCAGGTTCTCCCTAGAGCGTCCCAGAGGAACTCAGTCCTGTTGACACCAGCTTTTAGCCCTGAAGATGCATTTTTGGACTGTAAGAGGAAAATCTGCTTCGAGTCACTAAGTTTGTAGTGATTTGTTACAGCAGCATTCTAAATCAACTATATTTCAATAAAATAAATTTTAAAAAATAATAAACACGTGTCCAGGATTGGGTCTTACTCTGAAACTGTGTTCTCATAACTTCAAGGCTCCTCTTTCCCTCTTTGTGTACAGTATAGTGGTAGAGCTTGCTGGTTTTCTTTGATGCCTTCAGTTGATGGGTTGAATATTTGACAACTACATCTCAGCATTCACTTTTTATTTTTGAGATGACGTTAGAATATGGAATCCTAAAGTCTGGCCACTAGTGCTGCAGGCACCAAGGGCCATTAAAGGGGTTTATGTAAGAAGGGACAGATGGATGCTTTGTAAAGCCATTTGTTGTTGTTGTTCGGTCACCATATCGTGTCCGACTCTTTGCAACCCCATGGACTGCATCACACCAGGCTTCCCTGTCCTTCACCATCTCCCAGAGATTGCTCAAATTCATGTCCACTGAGTCTATCATGCCATCCAACTCTCATCTTCCATCATCCCCTTCTCCTCTGCCTTCAATCTTTCCCAGTATCAGGGTCTTTTCCAATGAGTTGGTTCTTTGCATCAGGTGGTCAAATTACTGGAGTTTCAGCTTCAGCATCAGTCCTTCCAATGGATATTCAGGATTGATTTCCTTTAGGATGGACTAGTAAAGCCATTTGGGTCAATGCAAAGAAATAGAAGAAAACAACAGAATGAGAAAGACTAGAGATCTCTTCAAGAAAATTAGAGGTACCAAGGGAATATTTCATGCAAAGATGGGCGCGATAAAGGACAGAAATGGTATGGGCCTAACAGAAGCAGAAGATATTAAGAAGAGGTGGCAAGAATACACAGAAGAACTCTACAAAAAAGATCTTCATGACCAAGATAATCACAATGGTGTGATCACTCACCTAGAGCCAGATATCCTGGAATGTGAAGTCAAGTGGGCCTTAGAAAGCATCACTACAAACAAAGCTAGTAGAGGTGATGGAATTCCAATTGAGCTATTTCAAACCCTAAAAGATGATGCTGTGAAAGTGCTGCACGCAATATGCCAGCAAATTTGGAAAACTCAGCAGTGGCCACAGGACTGGAAAAGGTCAGTTTTCATTCCAACCCCAAAGAAAGGCAATACCAAAGAATGCTCAAACTACCACACAATTGCACTCATTTCACACACTAGTAAAGTAATGCTCAAAATTCTCCAAGCCAGGCTTCAGCAATACGTGAACCGTGACCTTCCAGATGTTCAAGCTGGTTTTAGAAAAGGCAGAGGAACGAGAGATCAAATTGCCAACATCCGCTGGATCATGGAAAAA
>NW_011494827.1:1363129-1370085 GCF_000754665.1 Bison bison bison
ATGGGACTGGATGCCATGATCTTTGTTTTCTGAAAGTTGGCTTAAAGCTCAACATTCAGAAAACGAAGATCTGGTCCCATGACCAGATGGCATCTGGTCCCATCACTTCATGGGAAATAGATGGGGAAATAGTGGAAAAAGTGTCAGACTTTATTTTTTGGACTCCAAAATCACTGCAGATGGTGACTGCAGCCATGAAATTAAAAGACGCTTACTCCTTAGAAGGAAAGTTATGACCAACCTAGATAGCATATTCAAAAGCAAAGACATTACCTTGCCAACAAAGATCCATCTAGTCAATGCTATGGTTTTTCCTGTGGTCATGTATGGATGGGAGAGTTGGGCTGTGAAGAAAGCTGAGTGCCAAAGAATTGATGCCTTTGAACTGTGGTGTTGGAGAAGACTCTTGAGAGTCCCTTGGACTGCAAGGAGATCCAACCAGTCCATCCTAAAGGAGATCAGTCCTTGGTGTTCACTGGAAGGACTGATGCTGAAGCTGAAACTCCAATACTTTGGCCACCTCATGCAAAAAGTTGACTCATTGGAAAAGACCCTGATGCTGGGAGGGATTGAGGGCAGGAGGAGAAGCGGACGACAGAAGATGAGATGACTGGATGGCATCACCAACTCAATGGACGTGAGTTTGAGTGAAGTCTGGGAGTTGGTGATGGACAGGGAGGCCTGGCATGATGCAATTCATGGGGTCGCAAAGAGTCGGACACAACTGAGCGACTGAACTGAACTGAACTGAAAAAACAAATACAACCTTGTACTTGGATGTTGTAATAAAGAAACATATCCTGAAATCCAAGTGACATAATTTTATTTATCAAATCAGATTATTTAAGCCTGCTCCTTGAATTAGTACTGCCTAGTTGAGATTCTCGAACTCGAATTCATTTTCTTCTTGAGTTTCTCCCCCAGGTAGAGAACATTGGTCTAGAGGCAAGATGAGAATGAGTCTTGTCTATTGACATGTGACCTTTGACCCTCTGTAAATACTTCTTTCTTCATAATAAAATATGAGTAGTGAGTGATACCTGCCTCTCAGAGTTGGGTTGGAATTGAGAGAGGTGACAGAGAAAGTGACACCACAGCACCTGATCCAGAGAAGCTATACCCCTCGTGAAACCCACGTGACCCGCCCACAGGGTGCCTGGCTCACAGGAAGCTCTCCGTGAACTGCAGATCTTAACAGTATCAGGACTTCTGCTAACATGAAGGCATTGTGTTGGGGGCTGAGGTCTGTACATGGTCCCTGCTTTCCACAGGAAGCAGGGGAAAGATGAGAGAAAGAAGTGAAATCTAACTGGTAACAATGATGCCTGGTTGCAGTCTTGGTACCCAGTTAGTGGAAGGACAGTCCATGGCCTTCCCCAAAATGCAAGAACCAAGCTCATCCGCCCGTCCCCCATCGTCTTTCTGCTGAATGGATGCCAGCTGGCCACCGAGGTCCACAGCCAAGGTGAATCCCAGCATTTTAACCCCAGCTTGGTCACTGCCTGCAGCCTATTCCCTGGTGCCCAATCTGATAGCCCAGCCCTATGTTATTAACCACAAGTCTGTATCCTGTGGGCCTGGCACTGGGCTGGTTGCTGTCATAAATCCCCACTGACATTGGACAGAAACATCTAGTACTCAGCCAGCCTGAAGGAAGATGCCAAGAGTTGCTTCCTAAGTCCAACAACCTGAAGTTGGCTCCCTAATCAAATAGAGGTCTTGTCTGTGCTCAGAACTAGCCATCCTTCATTCGGTCCCCAGTCCTGCCTGTAATGCTCTACATGCGACCCCCTTGGAGAGCAGTGAAGAAATACGGAACTTTCTGGACCAGATGACTGACACCGTCAAATCTGTGTTTCAGAACATGATAACGTTCCTGTAATAGTTAGGATGTAGATTTAGGTACTTTGTTGCTGTTTAGTCGCTAAGTCATGTCCGATTCTTTTGAGACCCCATGGACTGTAGCCCACCAGGCTCCTCTGTCCATGGGATTCTCCAGGCAAGAATACTGGAGTGGGTTGCCATTGCCTTCTCCGGGGGAGCTTCCAGACTCGGGGATCAAACCCACATCTCCTGCATTGCAGGAGGATCCTCTACCACTGAGTCACCTGGGACACTTTTGGGTGCTTTAACAGTGAGCAGGATGAAAACATCCTCGCCATAACTACCTGGAGTGCATGTTATTATCCAGTTTATAGATGGGGAAACTGAGGCTCTACCCTGGGCGTTGTGCCAAGACCTCAGGACCAGCAGATTTGGGATAGAAACATGGCCTCTCCTGTCCATCTCCCTTTACTCCTCCGTGATGTCAACAGCTTGTTCTTTCCCTAGGGGTAAAATATCCACAGATGTTCATTTCACAGACGTGGCTCCTTTTCCAGCAGGTTTTCATTTGTCTTTATTGCTGCATAAGATTGCAGACACTCAGAGACCCCCTGCAAAGGGACACATGCAGATATGTCCCCATGGCCCTTTTTTGCAGTCTGAATCAGAGCCACTTCTGTGCTGTTTTTTTAAAATAGACCGGCTGACATTTTATGGTTTGTTTTATTGGGGGGCTGGGGGATAATTCAAAAGCAAAACCGGGTTTTATAGCCTTTGCAAGCACACTTTCCATCAAAGTGTCATTTTGCCCAGCTCTGAAATTATAGGTCTGTCCTCAGAAAACATCGTCACAAACTTGCCCGTCCACACAGTGCTTCTGATGCCCTTTCCAAACACATGGGCTAATTTTCAGCTGGATGACGTGCTTGAGCCGAGATACAATCAATGTGAAAAGTAGAACCGGAGGAAATAGCCCTGGAACCCGCTAACCTAGAGGTTCCAATAAGATGCTTTGCCCATAAATGCTATTCTTATTAAATCCTGAATGACTCAGGCTCCCGGCTGCTCTGTAAGGCTTTGCAAGAGTCTGCCTGGTGAGTTTCCAATGAAAGAGACCTAATTCATTTGTAAAAGCTTAAGAAGCTCCCTTTAAAGAACATGATAGAACCCGCATTGTTGTTTATTTCAGCACGGCTTATGCACCGGGAGCCCCACTAAGCCTCCCATGATAGCACCTCTGTGTATACACCCCCCCCCAGCCACTGTCAGATAGGAACCATCATTCCCATTTTCCGGATTAGGCAAGCGAGGCTCAGAGTATGCTGTCCAAGATCATATAGCTCTCGTAGCAGTCTTTTATCATGGCAGAACAAGTTTCTACTAAAGGGGCGGCTTTTCACATTTATTTCCTCAGTTTCCCAGGGGTCAGGAGTCGGTGCACAGCTTAGCTAGCCCTTCTGCTCAGGGTGTCACAAGCCTTCCATCCTGGAGCCCACTGGGCTGCCTTCCTTTCTGGATCTTTCTGGATCTGTCCCAAGGTCTCCTGGTTGTTGACAGAATTCTGTCCCTGGTGGCTACAGGAGTGAAGTCCCTGTTTCCTTGCTGACACTCAGTTTCTAGAAGTGCCTGCAGGCCCCTGCCATGTAGCTGCTCGCACAGGACGGCCGGCAAGGCAGGCTCCTGTATTCAGGCCTGCCAGGATAAGTCTGATAGCCTGCAATCATTGGAATGACCCTGCCACCTTTGTCTTGTCCCCTCAGCTGGATGGATGTCACAGGTTTAAACCATTCACCCTCTCAGCCTTCTATGCCTTCATCAGCAAAATGAGAGCTTGCTCCCGGGTCATATCAGACTTTCTCTTTCTTGCCATTCAGATGTCAACCTAATGCCACATCTTCTGAAAGCCCTTCCATGGCCGCCTACCCAAAGCAGGTCTCCTTTCTAGACCCTGATTTGTTCTTCTCAGAGTACTTGTCCCAACTTGGGGTTGTGTCCGTTTTTCACTCCTGTCTGCCTCCTAGAAGCGAGCTCCATTTGACTGGTTCTGTCTTGTCCACTGTCATGGCCCCAGGGACCGTGGAGGGGATGCTTGAGGATTGCTGACTCCCCTGTGTGCTGAGAGCCGATGCAGAGCATGTGTCAGATGGTTTGTCCACACCACAAGGGAAGCCGAGGTACAGGGAGTTCACCCCAACAGCAAGAGGGGTGGGCGTGGGGACTCAGGAAGGTTGCTCCTGAGTAGTACTCACCCAGACAGAACACCCTCTTTCCTTGGAGCCGTGGGGTCTAGTTTGCCAAGTCACCTGTGCGTGCTAAGTCCCTTCAGTCATGTCCGAGTCTGCAACCCCATGGACTGTAGCCCACCAGGCTCCTCTGTCCATGGTGATTCTCCAGGCAAGAACACTGGAGTGGGTTTCCATTTCCTTTTCCAGGGGGGTCTTCCTGACCCAGAGATCGAACCTGCGTCCCTTATGTCCTCTGCATTGGCAAGTGGGTTCTTTACCACTATCGCCAACTAGAAAGCCAGGTTACTCATACTTCTGCCCCTGTTTGGTTCTCAGGATGTAAGAGACCACAAACAGGGACCTTCTGATGGGCTCTAATGGACGGTGGTCCTATCCAAGGTCACACCGTGGTCACTGGGGGACTCTGGTTGGAGCTTGACATTTACCCACCTCCTCCATAAGCTCTCTTTCTGCTCCATTAGGCATGTAGCTTCCTGTGGCTGTTGCAGCAAATTCTCACAAAATTGGTGGCTTCAAAACATGTAAATCTGTGACCTCACAGTTCTGGCCAGAAGGCTGAAATTCAGGTGCCCATGGGGCCAGCCTTCTCCAGAGGCTCTTGGAGAGAATCTTTGCCTTCTTCTTCCAGCTTCTGGAAGCTCCTGGTTCTCCTTGGCTTGTGGCCACATCACTCCAGACTCTGCCTCTGTCTAGACGTGGCCTCTTCTCCCCATCGTGTCTGTGACCAAACCCCTGTCTCCTTCCTAAGATGACAGACAGCCCCAAACTCAGGGCGATTTCATCTTGAGATCCTTAACTAATTCCTTGGAGGAGCAAAGGCCGTGACTCAAAATAGCATCACATTCTGAGGTCCTAAGTATTCTGAATTCTGAGAGGATACTATTTACCCACCTATGCCAGTCGCCTCTCCTTAGTCCTGCCACCACTGCCCCATCTTTTCTTGGTTCTGCCACCCTGGTCCCCACTGGTCCATGTGATCCCCAGCCAGCCGTTCCCTCTTCCCTGGGCTCCATAGCTGGTCCGTACTGTGGCTTCTGAGCCTCCCACCTGCGTGTCTCCCCTCCCCTTCCCACTGAGTCTGAGCTTCTGGAGGGGAGGGACTATGTCTGGAGCCTCTGCAGGTCAAGCTGTCTGCCAAGATCTGCCAGGAAGAAGCACTTGAGGAATGTCCCCAGAAGGAAAGGGAAGGGATTGAAGGAGGAGATGAAGGATGAAGAAAGAAGGACTGGAGAGGGGTGGTCAGAAAACCCCAAGACAGGGCATGCTCAGCCTCAGGGGAGGCAGCAACTCAGGTCAAGGACCTTGCAGCCATTGGGGTCCAGGCTCCTGGTCCATGGCTACCTCTTCTGAGATCTCCAGGCCCCAGACAAGGTCACCCTAGTCCAGTGACACCTTAAAGAAAGGATGCTGTTTCACATTCGCTGCTGTTTTCATTCTTAACAAGTATCTATTTTCCCTTTTCTCACCTTTCTTGAAGCAACCCTCCTAGGGCCCTCTAGGTAGGCCCTAGACAGGGGCCAAGTGTTTGCTGATTTGAGCCACAAACGCTTGACTCCAGGTCTTCTGCCTTTTGTTTTAATTGTGTGAGTTCTCAAGTTCATCCTTCCCCTGGGGGATCCATTAACAACCCATCTCTGTTCACCAGGAATGTTGGTGAACTTGGCAGCATGGAGTTCATGGTTTAATGCCCATCAATATTCATGGTGGGAAAAGTCACAATAAAATGAAAATTTCAATATATGGATTGAGTGTTTCTTTCTTCCCCCAAAGCCGCAGACATTGCCTCATATGGTTCCAAATAACCACGTTGTGTTTTCTGGTAGAATTGCTATTTAATAAACTCTGGAGCAGTCACTTTTTATTTCAAAGAAAGCCATCATTAGTCTCAAAGGATTTGACATTGACTCTAAATGGGTGAGTGGGGCTTGCATTTCTAAAATCTATGGCTTTAATACAACACTTTGGAAAGTGTATGCTTGCTAATGATGTGTAAATCAGAGCTGAAAGTGTCAACTCAGTTTCTCCAAGGCTGTGTTTCCCTCACATTCATTCTTCCCTGTTTCCTGTGTGTTGATAAAGATTCTCTTCTCTCTAAATCTCTGCTCAGGCTCTTCTGAGTTCTTTTGAAACCAGGCATCATCTTTTGGACTTCCATGTCGGTTTATGCATTGTTCAGTCTTAGTAAAAACCTACTAAGTCAGTTTAGGGGCTTCCATGATAGCTGAGATGGTAAAGAATCTGCTTGCAATGCAGGAGACCCCAGTTCGATTCCTGGGTCAGGAAGATCTGCTGGAGAAGGCATAGGCTACCAACTCCAGTATTCTTGGACTTTCCTGGTGGCTCAGCTGGTAAAGAATCTGCCTGCAATGTAGAAGACCAGAATTCGTTCACCAGATCGGTAAGATCCCCTGGAGAAGGGAACAGCTACCCACTCCAGTATTCTGGCCTGGAGAATTCAATGGACCGTATGGTCCATGGGGTCACAAAGAGTCAGACACAACTGAGCGACTGTCACTCTTACCTTCACTAAGTCGGTTTAGCCATAATCCAACATCCTCCCAAACTCATCATCCTCTGATCAGGTTGCTCATCCCTCAAGTGGTTTGATGCCCTGGACTGCCCTCAGTGAGAATACTGATGTAAAGTTAATGACTTTCCATCCACCAACCCCTACCTCCTCTGCTTCAAATTCCCACTTGTCCACACTGTGTTTGGAATGAAGCCCAGTTCTATGCTGAGATCCCTTTTCTACTTTGGGGATTGCTGTTGAATAAAATCTATCTTAAGTGTTTTAACTACTGTCCTGGTTTTTCTCTGACAGTGTCTGCTGGTTACAGGCACCATGCTGAAAGTACAAAAAGTGAAGAAAGCAAAGCCCCTGCCTTT
>NW_011494827.1:1370185-1375231 GCF_000754665.1 Bison bison bison
CAGCTTTGAGTTGGGGGCCCTTTGCTTTAAAGATGAGGAGAGCTGAATTTTTCAGAAACTGCCTAGCTCAGATTTTGCTGCACATGGCCCACTGTTACCCTAAAAGTGAAAGTGTTAGTCGCTCAGTTGTGTCGGACTCTGCGATCCCATGGACTATAGCCCGCTAGGCTCATCTGTCCTTGATATTCTCCAGGCAAGAATACTGGACTGGGTTGCCATTCCCTTCTCCAGGGGATCTTCTTGACCCAGGGATCAAACCTGGGTCTCTCGTATTACAGGCAGATTTTTTTTTACCATCTGAGCCACCAGGGAAGCCCTAAACCGGATCAGCAACCTTCTAAAAGGACCAGATAATAACTATTTCAGATTTTGAGGGCCACATCAGTGTGTGTGATACATTTCTTTTCATTTTTGCTTCGTGTGCTACGTGTGTGTCTTGTTTTGCTTTTTACAATCCTTTAAAAATGTAGAAAACCTCCTAAGCTCACAAACTGCAAAAACTGGTTGATTGCTGGGTGTGATCTTTCAAGAAACTCAATTGACACCTTCAACCCTGATGTACTCATCATGAACATGCATGTGCTTTCTGAAGCTCCATATTAAAATCACAGATTTTAGAAATGCATGCTCCGTTCACTTCTGTATAATAAATGTCCCATCTCCTGAGATCATACAAAAACTAGCAGAGGCTGTGGTCCATCTCTGACCCGGACAAGTTACTGACCCTCCTAGAGCTGCAATTCCCAGGTCTATGGAACAAAGGACATTAAACCTGGGAGGTTAGTACCTACCAAGGAGGGAGGGCTAAATTCCACCAGGAAGCAAAATTGTCTGTACCCACCGAAGAGACCCAGGGCTCAGTGAGCAGTCACTCCTGGGAGTCAACTGGCCAGACATCATTAAAAATTCAGGAAAAAACATACTCACACAATCCACTTGCAGTTCCAGGAAGAGAAAAGTAAGAGCATGGGGCTCTGCTTTCGTAATAATAATAACCGTCCTGCTTGCTGTCTGAGCCTTCACGCTGGGGGAGATACAAGCACACTGGGTGTTGTCAGGTATCTGTCCACAGCTGTCGTGTTTGACATGTGCTCCTCCATGCACTCAAGGAATCATATTTTCAGCTTCTCTGTTTTCTCTTGCAGAGACATCAAGCCAGACAACATATTGCTGGACGAACATGGTAAGCCTGTTATGAATGCTTTCTAGAGACTGTTTCAGTGGCAATTTTGACACTCTGGGAATCTGGGTGGGTGCGGGGGGCGGGTCCTGGTGAGTTGTATTTTGGGGTTGACTAGAAAGCCTTTTTTGTTTCAATCCTGGTGAACAGACACCTGTGTAAGTTTCTGGTCTGTGTCCTGCCGTGGTGAGTCGAGTCCAACGTGTCTGAAGGTTTCACATCCGAAGACATCATTGTCCACATCCTGGTGTGAGAATGACAGGGCAGAAGTGGGAATGGGATACAGGGGTGGAGGCTCTGAGTCTCCCACCCCTGCCCCCCAACCTGTGAACCTAAGGGCTTCAGAAAAGTCACTCACACTCACCTCTCAAAGCCTCCATGTCTTCTTCAGTAAAACAGACAAAATGGTACCCACCTTCCTGATTGTCATGGGATCAAGTGAGATAGAGTATGCTTGGTGAGCTAGACATCAATCATCAGTAATCTGCTAAAGCCTTTCCTCACCCGGGCTTCTCAAGCTTTCATGAGGAGTCAGGGCAGATTCTTAAACTGATTCAGTAGATTGAGTTGGATCTGGGACTCTGCATTTCTCACTGCTCCCAGTTGAGCCTGACACTGCTGGTCTATGGAGATAGTTCCCTGTCAGTGGCTTTCTGACTCTGGTCTTATCAGAATCCCCTGGGAGGCTTGGTAAGAAGCAGAGGACAGACCCTGCTTTAGAGAACCTGGGCCTTGGTGTTCTGAGTCAACCCCCGGCATGTGGTATCCAACCAAGTTAGGACCATGAGTCCAGGGTACAACCCAGCAATGATTGACAGT
Organism: Bison bison bison; assembly: GCF_000754665.1. Taxonomy (NCBI): domain Eukaryota; kingdom Metazoa; phylum Chordata; class Mammalia; order Artiodactyla; family Bovidae; genus Bison; species Bison bison. The sequence continues at coordinate 1,372,185 of NW_011494827.1, forward strand.
CCACTGCAGTCCATGCCAATGGCACCTTTATAGCTGCCGATATATAGCCGCTGTTGGCTGTAAAGCCAAGTCCAATCATGGTGGACTTGAAGACTTAATTCACTGATGTTCTTTCAGGAACTAATCCCTCAAGGGTTTGGGGGAGGGTGGGCTGGAGTGAGCAGGTGGGGAAAAATCCATGAGATGCTGCTGAATCATCCAGAGATGAATCTGTCGACTCTTCCACACAACTGTGCTAGACCTCCCTCCCCGACTCCACGCAGGCTGATGCTGTGGCTCGAAGCCTCTCTAGGACTCGTGTGTCTCAGGGAATCCTACCTCACTGTGTAAACCCTTTGGTATTGGGAGGCAGAATGGGAATGGTGGATGGGACCCTCAGCGCTCCAATCTCCTGCCAGAGGCTAAAACCAGACCACATACCTTGGGGCAGTGAGTTGAAATCCCTGGACTCCTGATGAAAGAGCAAGGACAACCTCAGGATGCCAGGGAAAACTGGGCAGAGCTGAGGATGCAAATCAGGGTCCCCAGTTTGTATGTAAAAGTCAGGAACCCCAGACCCGAGTCTCAACTGGTCCCCCAACTAGCTGTGTGTCTTTGGGCAGGTTACATAGCAGAAGTAATACCACCTGGCAGGGCCGTGAAGGTGTAAGACGGGACAGTGAGGGCTCCCAGCACCGAGACATAAGAGGTGCTCATGAGGGCTGTGTTAGCTTATAGGACTCAGCCTCCCCTATCCTTTCTCTGCTCAGACCACGGAAGCAGGTGAGGTGGAGGCAAGCGGAGGCCCAGGCTGAGTGATGCAGGACCCCTGGCAGGGCTGTCCTGGAAGCCAGGGGCCTGGGAAGCAGGGTTCTGGCTGGAATCCTCGGAGCCCTGCCTACTGACTGAGAGAGACTTTGGGAAAAAGACCTTTCAGACCCTGGGCAGCTTTCCTTCTGGAAAGCAAAATCAAGACAGGAACACCAGGCAATAGGAATAATTCAGCTGCTTCATCTACGAAGAAAGGAGATTCAGGGAGCCTGTGGGGTAGCTGGGCCTGCCTGATGCCACAGTTCCTGCCCGACGCTACAGCCTAGCCTCGGGCCACAGCTCACACCACCTTCTCTGCGTTCCCTCGCTCCTGAGTTCCTGGATCTGCATCCATCCTTTCCTTCCTCCCCTTCTGCACTCGGCCTCACCTCTCCACCTCAGCCCTTTCGCATTTTTCATATTTCCTCCCTGTCAGTCAGTTCAGTTCCAGGACTGGTCTCCTTTAGGAGGGACTGGTTGGATCTCCTTGCAGTCCAAGGGACTCTCAAGAGTCTTCTCCAATACCACAGTTCAAAAGCGTCAATTCTTTGGCACTCAGCCTTCTTCACAGTCCAACTCTCACATCCATATGTTTCCACAGGAAAAACCATAGCCTTGACTAGACGGACCTTTGTTGGCAAAGTAATGTCTCTGCTTTTCAATATGCTATCTAGGTTGGTCATAACTTTCCTGCCAAGGAGTAAATGTCTTTTAATTTCATCGCTGCAGTCACCTTGTCCTTCACCACCCACTTATACAGTGTCCTGACCCTGTGCTATAGTTTTGCAGCATTCCACACACTCCCCAAGCACCTCTTACTGGACCCTTGTCTCTCTTCTCTAAGATCCTATTTTATCAAGCTTGGTATGGGAACAGAGCACTGAACACTAACACACTAAGGAGTGAGTGGCTGATACCCTCCCCTCCTTCATCTTTAGCATCCAGTGGGTGCCTTTTCAGAAAGTGCAGAAGGAAAATTAGGAGCAGAGATTCTCAGAAAACACAAGTCTCCCCAGGAGAGAAGGACAGGAGAGGAGGCTGTGACCATGGTTTTCCTTTCTCTGATTTATGACAGCAGATAGAATCTCATTAGCTTTTCTTTTTTTCCTTTCTTAGTCATTGTTGCCTTTCTTTTCCCTCCAGCTCTATTGAGGTATTACTGGAAAATAAAAACTGTATATATGTAGTACAATATGTTGTACAATGTGATTTTTAAAAGGTGTACAACATGATGATTTAATACACATATACATTGTGAAATCAGCTCCACAATCAACTGGTAATATCCATCACCACTCATAGTTGCATTTTTTTTTAATTTTATTTTATTTTTAAACTTTACATAATTGTATTAGTTTTGCCAAATATCAAAATGAATCCGCCACAGGTATACATGTGTTCCCCATCCTGAACCCTCCTCCCTCCTCCCTCCCCACACCATCCCCCTGGGTCGTCCCAGCGCACCAGCCCCAAGCATCCAGTATCGTGCATCGAACCTGGACTGGCAACTCGTTTCATACATGATATTTTACATGTTTCAATGCCATTCTCCCGAATCTTCCCACCCTTTCCCCCTCCAACAGAGTCCATAAGACTATTCTATACATCAGTGTCTCTTTTGCTGTCTCGTACACAGGGTTATTGTTACCATCTTTCTAAATTCCATATATATGCGTTAGTATACTGGTGTTTTTCTTTCTGGCTTACTTCATTCTGTATAATAGGCTCCAGTTTCATCCACCTCATTAGAACTGATTCAAATGTATTCTTTTTAATGGCTGAGTAATACTCCATTGTGTATATGTACCATAGCTTTCTTATCCATTCATCTGCTGATGGACATCTAGGTTGCTTCCATGTCCTGGCTACTATAAACAGTGCTGCGATGAACATTGGGGTACACGTGTCTCTTTCCCTTCTGGTTTCCTCAGTGTGTATGCCCAGCAGTGGGATTGCTGGATCATAAGGCAGTTCTATTTCCAGTTTTTTAAGGAATCTCCACACTGTTCTCCATAGTGGCTGTACTAGTTTGCATTCCCACCAACAGGTTAAGAGGGTTCCCTTTCCTCCACACCCTCTCCAGCATTTATTATTTGTAGACTTTTGGATCGTAGCCATCCTGACTGGTGTGAGATGGTACCTCAATGTGGTTTTGATTTGCATTTCTCTGATAATGAGTGATGTTGAGCATCTTTTCATGTGTTTGTTAGCCATCTGTATGTCTTCTTTGGAGAAATGTCTATTTAGTTCTTTGGCCC
>NW_011494827.1:1375762-1376405 GCF_000754665.1 Bison bison bison
TAAATTGCTTTGGGTAGTATACTCATTTTCACTATATTGATTCTTCCAATCCATGAACATGGTATATTTCTCCATCTATTAGTGTCCTCTTTGATTTCTTTCACTAGTGTTTTATAGTTTTCTATGTATAAGTCTTTAGTACACGGTAAAAGCAGTCCTAAGGGGAAAGTTCATAGCAATACAGGCACACCTCAAGAAACAAGAAAAAAGTCAAATAAATAACCTAACTCTACACCTAAAGCAACTAGAAAAGGAAGAAATGAAGAACCCCAGGGTTAGTAGAAGGAAAGAAATCTTAAAAATTAGAGCAGAAATAAATGCAAAAGAAACAAAAGAGACCATAGCAAAAATCAACAAAACCAAAAGCTGGTTCTTTGAAAGGATAAATAAAATTGACAAACCATTAGCCAGACTCATCAACAAACAAAGGGAGAAAAATCAAATCAATAAAATTAGAAATGAAAATGGAGAGATCACAACAGACAACACAGAAATACAAAGGATCATAAGAGACTACTATCAACAATTATATGCCAATAAAATGGACAACGTGGAAGAAATGGACAAATTCTTAGAAAAGTACAACTTTCCAAAACTGGACCAGGAAGAAATAGAAAATCTTAACAGACCCATCACAAGCACG
>NW_011494827.1:1376688-1377522 GCF_000754665.1 Bison bison bison
AAAAGCTATATATGACAAACCCACAGCAAACATTATCCTCAATGGTGAAAAATTGAAAGCATTTCCTCTAAAGACAGGAACAAGACAAGGGTGCCCACTTTCACCATTACTATTCAACATAGTTTTGGAAGTTTTGGCCACAGCAATCAGAGCAGAAAAAGAAATAAAAGGAATCAAAATTGGAAAAGAAGAAGTAAAACTCTCACTATTTGCAGATGACATGATCCTCTACATAGAAAACCCTAAAGACTCCACCACAAAATTACTAGAACTAATCAATGACTATAGTAAAGTTGCAGGATATAAAATCAACACACAGAAATCCCTTGAATTCCTATACACTAATGAGAAAACAGAAAGAGAAATTAAGGAAACAATTCCATTCACCATTGCAACGGAAAGAATAAAATACTTAGGAATATATCTACATAGTTGCATTTTTACTGTGTGAATAGTGAGAACATTTAAGATCTACCTTCTTGGCAAATTTCAACTCCACAATACAGTATTATTAGTTATAATCACCATTCTGTACATTCGATCTCCTTCAGTTCAGTTCAGTCGCTCAATCGTGTCTGACTCTTTGCGACCCCATGAATCACAGCACGCCAGGCCTCCCTGTCCATCACCAACTCCCGGAGTTCACTCAGACTCACATCCATTGAGTCAGTGATGCCATCCAGCCATCTCATCCTCTGTCGTCCCCTTCTCCTCCTACCCCCAATCCCTCCCAGCATCAGACTCTTTTCCAATGAGTCAACTCTTCACATGAGATGGCCAAAGTACTGGAGTTTCAGCTTCAGCATCATTCCCTCCAAAGAAATCCCAGGGCTG
>NW_011494827.1:1377622-1393528 GCF_000754665.1 Bison bison bison
CTGTACTGGAGTTTCAGCTTTAGCATCATTTCTTCCAAAGAAATCCCAGGGCTGATCTCCTTCAGAATGGACTGGTTGGATCTCCTTGAAGCCCAAGGGACTCTCAAGAGTCTTCTCCAACACCACAGTTCAAAAGCATCAATTCTTCGGCGTTCAGCCTTCTTCACAGATCTCCTTAGCCTTTTGTTAACTGCATTAAAAAAAGTTTACAAAACAGTTAACTGTGTGTTCCTATTTAAAGAGTTTGCTGATGAATCTCATTAAATGTTTTCTCAGGGAACAAGTTGGTTGCTGTGTTTACAATGAAGCATAAGCATAATTAAATAACTGCATTTATATTTTTATTAAAAATGTTCAAGATCTGCTGGTTACACAAAATCCAAGACTTATGGAAGACTTTGCTCCCCCAGTGTCTGCCCTGCTTTCTTGTCCGCCAGGCTGGATTCATCTCCTAGAATGGGTCCTAATTCTCCTTTGAGATTGGGTTCTCTTGGCTAACAGCAAAAGCAGAGAGATAGCATATGCATCCTAGGTCGCTCAGTCGTGTCCGACTCTTTGAGACACTATGAACTGTAGCCCGCCAGGCTCCTCTGTCCATGGGATTCTCCAGGCAAGAATACTGGGGTGGGATGCCATGCCCTCCTCCAGGGGAGCTTCCTGACCCAGGGATCGAACCCATGTCTCTTATGTCTCCTGCACTGGCAGGCAGGTTCTTAACCACTAACACCACCTGGGAAGCCCGAAGAAGACAATTCCTGGAGGTTAAAGGAAGTTGAAGGAAGACGTAGCATACTAGAGTTGTATGAGGAGAAGAGCTGAGTGTGCTTTAGGGCTGAGGGCAAAGTGCTTGAGGAAATAGGGAATTTAAACTGTAGGGGGAAGGGATTGCATTTAATTTTCTCTTGGTACAGTGATGCTGGGTGATGAATAACCACGTGAATATAATGGCACAAACATGCATCCAATTAAGCTCGCAGGTCTCTGAAGCTTTCATAGGCAGGGCTTGCTCCTAAGACTGAGGTCCAACAGGGTCAGCTAGGCAGCTGCAGTGACATTGGCTGTGCTCACTGCCATGTCTGGGGTTCACCTGGCTGCTTGCCGGTACACCATGACTTTGGTTCATGGACTAGACAGCTCAGCCCAGCGGCTCATGGGTCATCCTCTGGCAGGTCAGCCCCATGTGACCTTGCATGGCCAGAGCAGGAGAAGGAGCAGGGAAAGTCCAGTCACTCAGCCTCCACCTGTGTCACATTTGCTGCCATCTCAGTGGGCAAAGAAAGTCACAAGACCCAACCAACTGGGGGGTTGGGCACTGCCAAGTTGCATCCCAAGAAGGATGGATCCCAAGAGGAGGGAAGAATTGCAGAGATTAATGCAATCATCTGTAAGATGCTCGTAGAAAAGGAAGAGTCACTAGCACAAGTAGGGGTGGTGGTCTTTAACACATGTGGAACTTGTTATTTTTGTTCAGTTGCTCAGTTGTGTCCAACTCTTTGAGACCCCCATGGACTGCAGCATTCCAGGATTTCCCTGTCCATCACTATCTCCCAGAGCTTGCTCAAACTCATCTTCATTGAGTTGGTGATGTCATCCAACCATCTCATCCTCTGCGGTCCCTTTCTCCTTTTGCCTTCAGTCTTTCCCAGCATCAGGATATTTTCCAATGAGTCCGCTCTCCACATCAGGTGGCTAGAGTTTTGAAGCTTCAGCTTCAACATCAGTCCTTCCAATGAATACTCAGGGTTGGTTTCCTTTAGGATTGACTCTTTCCTTTTGGCTTGCTGTCTGAGGGACTTGCTGTCTGAGGGACTCTCAAGAGTCTTCTCCAGCACCACAGTTTGAAAGCATCACTGGGGAGCTTTCAGTTCAGTCCAGTCACTCAGTCATGTCTGACTCTTTGTGACCCCATAGACCACAGCACACCAGGCCTCTCTGTCCATCACCAACTCCTGGAGTTTACCCAAACTCATGTCCATTGAGTCGGTGATGCCATCCAACCATCTCATCCTCTGCTATTCCCTTCTCCTTCTGCCCTCAATCTTTCCCAGCATCAGGGTCTTTTCAAATGAATCAGCTCTGTGCATCAAGTGGCCAGAGTATTGGAGTTTGACTTCCCTCAAAATGGGCAAAAAACTGGGAGTCAGAGACAGAAGGGCAGTGTTTGCATTTTGCCCTGAGTGTCACTGAAGACTCTTGTTCAAATTTACTGATGGTATACTGTTAGCTTTCTGCATCTGAGGGGTCCACATTCTCAGATTCAGCCAATCTCAGATCAAAAAACATTTGGGGAAAAAAATTCCAAAAAGTGTCAAAAAGCAAAACTTGAATTCACTGCTGGCAACTATTTATATAACATATACATTGTATTTATGACTATTTACATAGCATTTGCATTGTATTAGGTATTAAAAGTTGAAAAAACTTGGGCAGGTGTGCCCAAGTGGTAAATTCTACACCACTTTATAAACGGGATTTTAACATCCAAAGACTTTGGTATCAGTGGGAGTCCTGACTCTAGTCTCTTGAAGATACCAAGAGACAGCTGTAGCTTTTTCCTCTTCTGTATGCAAAAAAGTGACTCCATCATTTTGCAGACCTGCTGTAGGCCAGGCATTGTGCCAGGTGACCGAAGGACACAGAGCCTCTGTGGTCAAGAACCTCACAGTCTAGGGTAGTGTTTCTCAGCCATGGCTGCACATCACCTAGGAACTATAAAAAGTGCCAATTCCAAGGGCCAAACTTAGAAGTCCTATTTGACTCATCTTGCAGGAGAAAGTGGGATTTTTAAAGTTACCAGGTGGTTCTAAGGTGTATCCAGGGCTGCAGGAGAGATAGAGTGATACAGACCCAGCAAGGCCAGTGCTGGGCAGGACAGGGTGAAGCTGTGCAGGAACACCAGGGCAGTGAGGCTTGGAGAGGAGGAGGAGGGAGGGCTTGCTGGATCCTGCAGCATGCATGGAGTCAACAGAGCGTTGGGAAGGGCAACAGAGCATTCTAGAAGGCCAGTGAGAAAGCTCCAATGGTCTCAGAACAGCTGGCTATGAAGTGTAGAACTCACTCTTCTCAGTGGCCTTGGGATGAACACTTGGGGGTCAGAAACCTCACCTGGAGCTTTAGGATCTTTAGTAAAGGCACACCAGCAGAGTGAATTTGTTTTCTCATTGTATTCACTGTGTCTTCTCTTTCCTGTATGTGGATGCTTGACTTTTGCACACTCCAGGCCACCGTCCACTTTCCCTAAGCTTCCCTGTGCCAGGATCCAGATGACCAGGGACAGTCCTGTGCCCCCAGAAACTCCTGAAATTATTCAGACTAGCCAGTCCTAAGCCTGCTTGCCCTGCCTCTTCCCAAACTCCTGAAATTATTCAGACTAGCCAGTCCTAAGCTTGCTTGCCCTGCCTCTCCTGTTCCTTCCCACAGAAACCACCAGAGAAGCTCTTGATCACATTTTCTCCCTTGTCCCTGTGTCTCGTGACTGACCCTGATGCTTCCCCGGGGTGACCCCCAATGGTATGACGTGTCCCCTCCTCTTAGGAACCATGAATAACAGGCTTGTCTTTTCAATGGCAGTTGTCTCTTAATCTGTTGGCTTTACTATACCTCAAGTTTTCTATTAATAGACAATATTTCAGAGCATGCACTCACTGGACTCATTTTGAAGAATTGCCTCTCCATCTGTTGCTAACATATTTGTTGATAATTGTGATGAGTGCTCCCCAAAATGGCAATATCCAGCAGCAGCAACACCCCTATCCCCCTCATCAGAACACTGTGTGTGCCATGCCATCTCCATCTTGGCAGGAAGAGAGTCCAGGAAATTAACAGAAGGCATGTATTGATGCTGAAGCCTGAGATACAGGGATTGGAACAGCGGAGATGGAAGTGGAGAGAACCACTGGGGCAAATTGAGGGGTAGAGGTATTTCTGCTAAGTCTGAGGAACGAAGAGTTAGTGTCATTATTCTAGATAGGGTTCCAAGAGTTTAAGGATAAAACTTACGAATGCAGTTTAAAGCTACACTGGGATCCTTGGGAGGGCTGTATTGAGATTCTTTCTGAAGACTGCTGGGAGTGGAAGGAAGTGTCTAGTACAATGTGATGTCTTAAGGTCCTGAAGACCCTGTGTAAGGAGTCTCTCATGACCCCCCAATAAATAGCCTCCTGTATTAGCTTCCCAGGGGTGTTGGAACAAAGTCCCACAAATTGAGAGGCAATCAAGAGCAGAGATGTATTTTCTCACAGTCTTGGTGACTGAAATCCAAGGTCAAGATGTCTGCAGGGCTGTCCTCCCTCTGAAGGCAACAGGGATGGGTAGGTGTCAGTTCTGTCCCTGAGCTTCTGGTTTGGTGACATGCATACTTCCTTGGCTTGAGATGGTGTAACTCCAGCCTTCAAATGGCTTCCTCCCTTGGCTTACTTTCTTTTTCCAAACCTTGTGCTGTGCTAGTCACTCAGTCATGGCTGACTCTTTGTGACCCCGTGGTCTGAAGCCTGCTAGGCACCTCTGTCCATGGGGATTCTCCAGGCAAGAATACTGGAGTAAGTTGCCATGCCCCCCTCCAGGGGATCTTCCTGACCCAGAGATCAAATCCAGGTCTCTCACATTGCAGGTGGATTCTTTACTGTCTGAGCCACCAGGGAAACCCCATTCCAAATCTTGCCTGAGTGCATTTGAACAGCATGCATTTGAATGGCAGAATCTAAATCTTGCCCAGAACCCTAGCTGCAAGAGAGTCAAGACATGTTTTTTTGTTTCTCTCTCTCTCTCTCTTTCTTGTCCTTATAATACAGGGGGCAGGAAAGAAAGGAGTGGAAAAGGATACTAAGTGTCAAAAGATAATCTCTATCCCAGTGCCCCTCAGAGTCCTTGCAAAGAGCAGATCATGGCTGAGAAAGTGTTCTAAAAGCCTGTCTGCATCTGATACATTGTGATTTGCATGATTGTGTAAAATCACATACCAAAATACATATGGAAGGGGAGCACATTGGTCAGGTAGCCTTGGATATGCTAGTAACTAATTAACCAAAATCTAGTGATTTAACATTAAATTAAAAGCCACAGAAGTAGAGAAAGGGGAAAGAAACAGAATTACTGAGCTCATTCAAAAGCCTTGAGTGAGGTGGTGTTTAAGCAGGATCAACTCAAATAGGATGTGAAGTCTGGGCAGATTTTATGAAATCACAGTATATCTGGGGGAAGGTATTGAAACTCATCTCAGCTGAGTTGTTCAGTCGCTTAGTTGTGTCTGACTCTTTATGACCCCATGGACTGCAGCTGGGAATTCCCCCAAATCTCAGTCTAGGAGCTTAGGAAACCCCAGACCTGTTGCATTTCTTGTTCCCAGTTTTTTGTTCTCTTCTGTCTCAGGAGATCTGGGAACACACAGATTGTTTTGATAGCCCTGCCTTCCTACCCTATGACCAACAAATGGAAGGAAGTCAAAGCAAATAAAGCAGAAGAAAATCAGAGGGTCATTTCATTCTACATCAGGCAAAGGCCTGCCTTCACACAGTCAGTCTTCCTACTGCAGTAAAGCCAAATGAAGCCTGAAGAAGCTGGTACCTTAGAATTTGATTTGTTTCTCTCCCTCTCTCTCTCTCTTTCTCTCTCCCTTCCTTTCCTTTTCTTTCTTCAATTCCTTCTTTCCTTCCTTCCTTCTTCTTTCTCTCTCTTTCTACCACTGTCCTGAAGTAAGTTCAGTATGATCTCCATGAAGAGAAGTGGGAGGAAGGAAAAGTGTTCAGGATGATCCTAAGGGGAGGATCGGCATCCAGGGTTATATCACAGGGTTGTATCACACCAGCATCTTGGAAGTAGATATTATTAGCTTTATTACCAGTGAGCTCTGGGGCCTTCCATGGGTGGGGTAGCTGGATCCACAGCTAGGGTTCTCATCCTCTTGAGCATCCTTGGGCATCCAGCTGCATCTTTTCAGCAGCACCACTCTGACCTCTGGCTTAGGCACGCTGTACACCTGTAAACCACCTAAGATGGAGACAGATGTTCATATGAGACTTGACTCTGAATTTCAGGGAAACAAGGCAAAAAAATTATGTGGTAGAAGATCATCTCTTACGCAGGGCCTTCTTGCCATCCTAACTTCTGGTCTAGCGCCCTCTGATGGCTACTACCTGAAGTCCAATCTTGGCTTCTGAGGACAGATCTAAAAGCCTGCCACTGGGTTGACTATCCCCTCCCAAGCAGACTCTCATCTTCTCCCAGGCTGTGGCCTTGTTGGTCCCAGTGAGATCACTCCACTGTCCCCCTTCATTTGGTAAATATCCATACAGAGTTAAGGTAATTTCATTTCAGGAGCTGAGAGGGGTGAAGGGAAGGGAGGGAGCATGGTGGAGCAGGAACAGACACTGGTGCAATATGGCTGCAGGAGAAGCAAGTGAAAATACAGCAAAATCCAGGATGCTTTGGATGCTTCCTCCTGGAATATGCAAGGAAAATGCAGGAACCAGTCTTCAAAGCAGGAGTCACTGCTACTGGTAATGCTGAGTTGATTCTGTGCATCAGTAATTATTTCCCAGTGCGGGGACTGTGGATGGAACTTTAGCCCTGTATAATCTCCATCATCCCATCCCCCAGTTCCATGGCACAAATAACTGACACATCCTTAGTGTGTAGAGTTTCAAGTGCTCTTCCCCCAAATGCACAGATTGTTGTTGTTGTTCAGTCACTAAGTTGTGCCCTACTCTTTGCAACCCCATAATCTGTAGCACACCAGGCTTCCCTGTCCTTCACTCTCTTCTGGAGTTTGATCAAACTCATGTCTATTGAGTCAGTGATGCTATCTAACCAGCTCATCCTCTGCTTCCCCCTTCTCTTGCCTTCAATCTTTCCCAGCATCAGTCTTTTCTAGTGAGTTGGCTTTTCGAAGCAGTGACCAAAATATTGGAGCTTCAGCTTCAGCATCAGTCCTTCCAAAGAATATTCAAGGTTGATTTCCTTTAGGATTGACTGGTTTGATCTCCTTACTGTCCAAGGGGCTCTCAAGAGTCTTCTTCAGCACCACAGTTTGAAAGCATCAATCTTTGGTACTCAGTCTTCTTTATGGTCCATTTCTCACTTCCGTACACTTTTCATGCACATGCCGAGCCTGATGCTGGCCCCAGGGAGTACAAAATCACAGAGATGGTGGCTGAGTCTCATCATTTAAGATCTGGTTGAAAAATTGATGCTGCTGTAGTCTTAAAAGTAAAAAATGGAATGTTGTCAGATCCTGTAAATATCATGATAGCTCTAAGAAGTAAATAATGAAGAAAGATGATAGCATTTGCTCACCATATTTCTTTCATTCCATCTTTTATTTGGTCAGTAAGTCAGCCAGTCAACAAACACTTGTTAAGTACTTTTTCCAGATCAGGCCAGTGCTAACATACAGGGGACATAGAAATGAACAAGGGAGGATACCTGGTCTCAAGGAGACAGACACAGCAGATACAGCATAGTGGATGCTAGGATGGAAATGAAAATGGAGAGGAGTTGGGAGGGTCCAGGAGAGAGGCCTAAACCAGTCAGTCTTCCATGGACTAAGTGTGCATGGAATTAATTAAATTGGTATGTTGAAGCCTTAACTCCCAGTGTGATGGCTTTTGGAGCTGAGGCCTTTAGGAAGTAATTGGGTTTGGAAGAAGTCAAAGGATTGGAGCCCCCACAACGGGATTTGTGCTCTATAATGGGATGAAGGGGCTGGAGCTTGCTCTCTCCTCACAATGTGAGGATACGCAAGAAACCTGCCAAGTAACCCAGGAAGAAACCAAGGACCGTAGCGTGCTGGACTCTGGTCTTGGACTTCCAGGCTCGGATACTGAGGAATAAATGTTGATGTTTACACCACCCAGTCCATGGTAATCTGTTTTAGCAGAGCAAGTCAACTGAGACACAACCCCCCATGGTAGTGAGTTTCCTGTTAGTGGAAGCAATCAAGCAAAAGCTGGATGTCCATCCATCAGGAATACAACTCTTGGGCCAGGTTTTGAAGAATGAATGGAAATCTGCCAGGCAGAGGGCAAAGCTTTCCAAATGGTGTCAAAGTCTTGGAGGTGTGATGAGTTTCCATGTGTTCAGAGAAAGGAGAGAGCAGGGCTGGAGTACAGGATGCACAAACAGGGGTGGGAGGGCAATTGTTGATGATTCTCATTCAAACTTTTACTAATGGATCTCACACCGTATACTGGGCTCATTCTCTCACTGATTGCTGAATGTTTTTAATTTACAGAAAGCAAATAGCCGAAAACTGTTCATATGTGCACACTTTGTAGTAAATTTCCGTTCTCCTGAGAAGGGACTCAGAGGAGACCTCGTATGGCACTAATTTTCACTTTCCCACATCTTGACTCAACCGGTAAAGGAGGCACACCAGGAAGTTTCAGCTCATCAGCTAGCATGGTGTGGAAATCAAAAATGGGGTTCTGCTGTCTGGCACTCCTGCTGGAGGTGACTTGCTGGGAAGACAGGTCTGCTTCAGAGCTGCCCCAGAGCCTCCACCCTGGAGGGCCAGGAGGAAACAAGGACAGGGCCGGGCGACTCCACCCTGAAGGGGGCAACAGGGGGCGGTGGAAACGCCCACCGGAAAGAGACTAGAGACAAAACATGGCTCTCCACGTTTCAGCTGCCAACCGTGGATGGGTCACTGGTCTCTAGAACTTCAGGCTCGAGGAGGGGGAAGGGCAGGACTTTCCTGGCAGTCCAGTGGTTACGGCCTCACCTTCCAATTCAGGAGGTGCAAATTCAATCTTTGGTCAGGGAACTAAGATCCCACAAGCTTCACGGACAAAAAACCAAAACCTAAAATAGAAGCAACATCGTAACAAATTCAAGAAAGACTTTAAAAACGATCCACATCCAAAAAATTTTTATAAAAGGGGGGTGGGTAGCCATACCCCACCCCCGACAGAAGTTCTTCAACGACTAACATGAACTTCAGCACCAATTCTGTACCGTTTATGCAACCTTAAACAATAGCAGCTTACATAGATGAGGGATGCATTTTTTCCCCTCTTAATCAGTTTCCCTGCTTTGAGTCTTGCCCCAGTAATCCACACACAAGCCAAAGTGATACAAATGACTGGGATTGTGTCTGTCTTTCTCAAAACCCTCAGGCTTGGGGTAAAAGCCACCTGAGCCCTTTCCCCCTTTCTCCTTCTGGCCTCCTTGCTGGCCCTTGCAAGGTCCTGGTGCTGCCAGTTCCCTCAGCCACCTCACTCCTCCCCCCAGAAGTCCACTGGCTTGCTGCCTCTCTTCTTCAGGTCTTTGCTCAAAGATCACATCCTCAGTCCCTAAACACCCTGTTGAATGCTCACAATTACCCTACCAGGTACTTATTAATATTAGGAGGCTTATAGAGTGAAATAACCTGCTGAAATCTTGTGGTAAGTGGCTGCATGAATTAGGACACCAACAGTGTGTGGCAGACAACAAGGAGCCCAACTCAAATCGCCCTAAGCAACGTGTTTTTCAGCACGTATAACTGAAGCCCAGTGGAATATGGCTTCAGGCAGGGTTTGATCAGGCTTTGGTACCATTTCTCTGCTGTCCTTGCAGCTCTGCCTTCTCCAAGAATGGGCTTCATCTTTAGGTTGTCTTTCTTTGTGGCACCCAATGGCTTCTACAGTTTGGGGCAGGGGTCATTTCCCCACATCACACCAGCCAAAGGCAGAGAATATCACTTTAGATAGCTTCTGGAAGGAAAAGGAAGAAAACGTTTCCTTTCCTGAACCCCCTAGAAAATCATCTCCCCAGTTTTCATGGGCCATGATTTGTTCATATGCTCAGCCTGAGCCAACTATTAAAGCCACCTGGAGACACGTGCTCCATCCCAAAGCCAAATTAAATGCAAAAGTGACTTTTAGAATGATCGATGGAGTATGATCTCTTTATTGCAAGAACAAACCGAAGTCCTGTGATATGTGGATATACATTTGCATAAGCAAAAGCGAGAAAGAATGGAGGAGCTAACTGAATCAGTGTGGTTATGTGGCAGGTAGAGGAGACCCTAGGATGTTGAAAGGAGAAACTCAAACATGTATTTGTATTCTACGATTTATTATAATGAGTTGGCGTTACTTTCATCATGCAAATATTAAAGAATTTTAAGAGTGGGAGAAATGAAACCACATAAAAGCCATCTATATTCTAAGATTCCAGAATTCCGTCCCAAGGGTACTGCTGTGCTTGGAACTGTACAGGTGTGGGGTGCAGAAACCACTCAGATGTCCAGCTACTTTCACATAACTCACAGTCTAAAACTGGACTTGAATTTACTTGTTTGTTAGAACTAGAACTGAGGCAATGGGAGGGTGCAGGGTGGATTGGCCCCAGCTGGAGATGGGATTGGAGCCGCACCTTGGCAGGATAATGCTGCTAAGAGCAATGCTTACAGAAAATGCCCTCATTGTTGTGTGGCAGTATGCTGTAACCGTTTCTTGTGTATTAATTCTCTGACTCCTCCCAACAGCCCTCTGAGATGTATATTTTGTTATCATCATCCCCATTTTACAGATGAGAAAACCAAGCCTCAGGGAGCTTAGTATTTATATTGAGGACATAATAAAAATGTTAAAGTTTAGAGGCACTGGTCCAGAGAGTGGAAGCTTCTGATAAATAAATGAGACACTTGAGACCAGACTCCTCCTTTCAGGAAAACAGTAGGTGGGGGAGGGGTGTAAAGAGAGGATACTCATGCCCTGAGGGCACCTTATTCTGTCCACCTGCTCTGGCCAGTGGGGGCCTTAGTACGATACTGATGAACTGAGTAGGGAGGGGGCTTGAGGGTGGAAACCACTTTCTGTCCAGCCTAAAGTAATGGGAGCCGATGGGACATGGATGTCAAGTACCCTAAGAGGGAAGGAAGAGGGACAGGGAGGAAGGAGACAAGGAGATGTGGGGGTGAAGAGAGAAAAGAAAGTGTCAGAAGGAAGGTGGGAGGGGAGAAGGAGGAAAATCCAAATAGTCAGTATTGGTTCTCCGGGGAATCTGGGAACCTACCATCAACAGATGAAGGGGTAAAGAAGATGTGGTTTAGCTATATAACGGAATACCACTCAGCCTTTAAAAAAAAAAAAAGAATGAAAACTTGCCATTTGAAGCGACATGGATGGACCTGGAGGGCCTTATGCTAAGTGTCACCATGCTTTGCATTATCCTTGAATGTTATTCATCTTAGTGTTGAAAGTTTGTAACTTCTTACCAACCTTTCCCTATTTCCTCCTCTTCTAGCCCCTGGCAACCACTTTTCTACTCTCTGTTTCTATAAGTTTGGCTTTTTTTTTTTTAGATTCCACATACAACTGAGACGGTGCAATATCTGTCCTTCTCTGTCTGACTTCTCACTTAGCATAATGCCCTCAAGGTCCAATACTTAGGTTGCTTCCATGGCTTCAGTTCAGTCTCTCAGTTGTGTCCAACTCTTGCGACCTCATGGACTGCAGCAGGATTCCCTGGCCATCACCAACTCCCAGAGCTTGCTCAAACTCATGTCCATCGAGTCGGTGATGCCGTCCAACCATCTCATCCTCTGTCATCCCCTTCTCCTCCCGCCTTCAATCTTTCCCAGCATCAGAGTCTTTTCCAATGAGTCAGTTCTTCACGTCAGGTAGCCAAAGTATTGGAGTTTCAGCTTCAGCATCAGTCCTTCCAATGAATATTCAGGACTGATTTCCTTTAGGATTGACTTGTGATTGTGATTCCACTTATTATTATGATTCCATAGCTTGGCTACTGTCAATGATGTGGCCAAAACAGACCCTCCTAAAGTATCAAATAAACACAAATGTAAATAAAAGTTCTAATATTTTCTTCCTGTACATCCCCCCTTGCATACCACACTGTTAAATCAGACGGGAGATAACCCAGCTGCCTGCAGCTTTTGCTAACTGCTTTTTCTGATTCTCTGTCTCCAGGACACGTTCACATCACAGACTTCAACATAGCGACAGTCGTGAAAGGCGCAGAAAAGGCTTCCTCCATGGCCGGGACCAAGCCCTACATGGGTGAGTGTTCCAGGCCCCCTCAGGCCTCAGCGTTCCTCTCCTGCTACATCCCACCCCTCCCTCAGCCCACCTCCCACTCCCACACCAGACCCCAGCCATGCTCTCTCACACCTTTGGCCCTTACCTAAGCTGTCTGGAGTTCACCTAAACTCATGTCCATTGAGTCGGTAATACCCATCCAACCATCTCATTCTCTGTGGTCCCCTTCTCTTCCTGCCCTCAATCCTTACCAGCATCAGGGTCTTTTCAAATGAGTCAGCTCTTCACATCAGGTGGCCAAAGTATTGGAGTTTCAGCTTCAACATCAGTCCTTCCAATGAACACCCAGGACTGATCTTATTTAGGATGGACTGGTTGGATCTTCTTGCAGTCCAAGGGACTCTCAAGAGTCTTCTCCAGCACCACAGTTCAAAAGCATCAATTCTTCGGCGCTCAGCTTGCTTTATAGTCCAGCTCTCTCATCCATACATGACTACTGGAAAAACCATAGCCTTGACTAAATGGACCTTTGTTGACAAAGTAATGTCTCTGCTTTTTAATATGCTGTCTAAGTTGGTCATAACTTCCTTCCAAGGAGTAAGCATCTTTTAATTTCATGGCCGCAATCACCATCTGCAGTGATTTTGGAGCCCCCGAAAATAAAGTCAGCCACTGTTTCCACTGTTTCCCCATCTATTTACCATGAAGTGATGAGACCGGTTGCCATGCTCTTAGTTTTCTGACTGTTGAGCTTTAAGCCAACTTTTTCATTCTCCTCTTTCACTTTTATCAAGAGGCTCTGTAGTTCCTCTTCACTTTCTTCCATAAGGGTGGTGTCATCTGCATATCTGAGATTATTGATATTTCTCCTGGCAATCTTGATTCCAGCTTGGCTCAGGCTTAAGAAAAAACAAGCAATAAGCCCTTCTTCTTTTTCGTTAAAGTCCAGCGGTGTTGCCAAAATACGTTTTGCTGCTGGTCGTTGCAGGTCTGTATTCTGAAGTATACATTACCCTTCCAATATAGTTTCAGGTTGGCTTTTCTGTAGGACTTTTGATGGAAAGGTCATGTTGCACCAAGTCTTAGTTATGAGGGCTTCCCAGGTGGCTTAGTGTTAAAAAAACACCCGCCTACTAATGCAGGAGACATAAGAGACGTGGGTTTGATCCCTGGGTTGGGAAGATCTCCTGGAGGAGGGCATGAAAACCCACTTCAGTGTTCTTGCCTGGAAGATCCCATGGACAGAAAACCTTGGTGGGCTATAACATGGGGTCACAAAGAGTCAGGTGTGACTGCAGTGACTTAGCACACACACCGGGTCTTAGTTGTGGGATATTTAGTTGCGGCATGCAGGATCCAGTTCTCCTACCAGGGATGAAACCCAGACCCCCTGCACTGGGAACATGGAGTCACAGCCACTGGACCACAAGGGAAGCTCCCAGAAATGTCTTTTGCTTTAATCCACATTCTGTTCTTTTACTTTCTTTTCTTTGTTAAGGATCCTTATTACCTGAATGTTGGGTCTTCTTTGCCAATCCTCAACATTTGCCATTTTCAAATCTTTTGTCTTTCTTCCTATGTTCAATTTGCTTCTCAATTTTTTATCTTTCTCTTTATTTTAAAGCAGTCTCTATTGTATTTGTTTTGTGTGCTTTCTCATGAAGTATTTGTTTCTGAAATAATTTTCCTTTTTTCTGATGTTTTTCACGAGTCCTCTTATGAGATTTCTGAGTATCTAAATCATAATTTACATGTTCTTTCATGTCTTGCATAATTTTTAATGTCTATATTATTCATTCTTAATGTCTATGTAGTTATCAATTGCTGATGACAAACCATGTCAAAACCTAGATGTTTAGAACAGAAGCAATCTTTTATTTATCACATCTGCTACTTGACTGAGTGGTTTTTCTGCTGGTTTTGGCTAGGCCCACTCATTCAGCTGCTGGGCCAGCCTGCTGCTGCTAAGTCGCTTCAGTCGTGTCTGACTCTGTGCGACACCACAGACGGCAGCCCACCAGGCTCCTCCGTCCATGGGATTTTCCAGGCAAGAGTACTGGAGTGGGACACCTGAAATGAACGGGCCCCTCTCTCTGCATGGTCTTTTATCATCAAGGAGACGAGAGTGAACTTGCTCACATGATGGCAGCAGTTTCAGGAAGGAAAGCCCAACTCTCAAGTGCCTACCGACCCTCTCCTTGCTTCACATTTCCTGATGTCCAATTGGCCAAAGCAAGTGACGTGACAAAGACCAGGGCCCACATGGGAGGGGACTGCGTAGAGTGTGGGTACCTGATGGCCTGATCCATTGGGAACCATTCATTAAACAATCCACCACACTGTCTTTTCTGAGGTACTTTCATTGTCCAGTGTTGTTCTGCTTGCCATTGTCCTTTCTCTTACAATCACTTTGCATGGAATTTCACTTAATGTTGGTTTTCCTGAATCGTTAGAAGATGGTGTGGTTCAGGGTAGCTTCTCTAACTGACCTGCCTCTTCTATTGTTTATGTGACATGTCATGTCCCTAGGCAGCTTGCTACCTGGGATTTCCTGGCCCAGTCCTCTTGCCCACTTCCATCTGGACCTCCCCTTTCTTTCATCTGTAGGGCCCCCATCCTGCTTAGTTTTGATTTCACTCCCAACAGTTTCTCCTTGGGATCCTTCCTAGAAGAGAGCTCTGGCTGGATTGAGTGAATGGATTTTGTGTTCCAGACTCCAACTTCTGCAGAACTCACCAAGGACACTTTTCATTCACCTGAGATGGGGCTGGACAAGCTTCTCACTGTTTCAGCTGCTGTTCTCAGACTGGCTATTCTTCCCAGTCAGTGTCTGCTGACTCTTTTGGAGTTCTCTGTCCTCTGGTGCATCATCAGCTGTGTTATTTTTATACAGAAATCACTGCTATAGAGGGCTTATGACTGTTGCTGGTTTGTTCCCATCTGCTTATATTTTGGGGTTTGTGGGAACAACTTAGCTTTATAGTAAGTGTTGCCCATGGTTTTCACTTTATCTTGTATCTGCTCTGCCAGTGTTTATATGTGGATTGTGGAGATTCAAGAACTATGTCATCACGTCTCCAGAATTGACTCCTTGTGTTATTTGTCACTAACTTAATAAATTACATAATAGTGAAACAATGCTTTTTAGTATTTACTATGTGCTAGGCATTCTATCCATAACCTTATTTAAGCCTCATAAACATGCGTGCGTGCTTAGTCACTTCAGTTGTGTCTGGCTCTTTGTGACCCTGGACTGTAGCCTGCCAAGCTTCTGTGTCCATGGGATTCTCCAGGCAAGAATTGTGGAGTGGGTTGCCATGCCCTCCTCCAGGGGATCTTCCCGAGCCAGGGATCAAACTCATGTCTCTTATGTCTCCTGCATGTACAGGCAGGTTCTTTACCACTAGCGCCACCTGGGAAGCCATTCATAAACATAAAGTAGGCACAATTATTTATTCCCACTTTTAGAGTCGAGAAAATGGGTTGAGAGTTAGGTGACCTGCCCAGGTTGACATCGGGATGAGAGCAGAGCCAAGTCAGTGTGAACAGCAGAGGGTATACATATGAGCAGATCTGTCTACTTCAGAGTCCCCTTGGGATGCTAAATACAGACCCCAATACAGCTTTCTTTCTTTTTTTTTAATTTTTTTATAACAGAAGTATTTTTATTTATTTTTATTTTTTACTTTACAATATTGTATTGGTTTTGCCATACATCAACATGAATCTGCCACGGGTGTACACATGTTCCCCATCCTGAACCCCACTCCCACCTCCCTCCCCATACCATCCCTCTGGGTCATCTCAGTGCACCAGCCCCAAGCATCCTGTATCCTGCATCAAACCTGGACTGGCGATTTGTTTCTTATATGATATTATACATGTTTCAATGCCATTCTCCCAAATCATCCCACCCTCTCCCTCTCCC
>NW_011494827.1:1393628-1420420 GCF_000754665.1 Bison bison bison
CTCTCCCTCTCCCACAGAGTCCAAAAGACTGTTCTATACATCTGTGTCTCTTTTGCTGTCTCACATACAGGGTTATCGTTACCATCTTTCTAAAATCCATATATATGCATTAGTATACTGTCCCAATACAGCTTTCATTGTTGACGATCCTTCTGAAATCCCTTTCCAGAAGAATCCAGGTCTGAGGCAGTTCTGGAGGTCAGATCTGCAGTAAGATCCAACAGAGATCAGATGGGCAGGACTTGGAGATGGAGAATGGCAGTGAAGGAGGGGGCAAAGCTGCCTCCAGGCCTCTGGGTCTAGCAGCAGAGTGGATTCCAGGGAGGCTCCCGTGCAGAGAGCACCACAGGAGGGGCGAGTGCGAGGAATGGTGGGAAGGATGGACTTTGAGGCGAGGTGTCTGTAGGAACTTCCGGACATTTGGATGTACTCCAAGCATCTGGAGAGTGGTGTGGACTCAGTCTGTGCATTGAGAGTTACCGTCATGGAGATGCAGCAAAGCCAAGGCAGTGGGAGAGAAAAACACTGGTTCTAAGCCCAGGAGCATCTTGCCCGAAGGGGTGGAGAGAGGCCAGAAGAGTCATCATCTGCAGAGGGAACATGGAGGAGAGGGGAGAAGAATCTCCCATTTGGAGCCGCCTCCATAACCCTATAGATTAGTTCCTACTGCCTTTAGGCTATTTCCAAAAAGAAAATTGATCTCTAGGAAATTGGGTTCTTGACCACTGGAGAAGTTCAAGACAGTGTTCTCCCAATGCTGACCTTTCAGCCCCTGCTTTACCGCCATTCAGAGCAGACTTCCCTGGGTGCCTCGGCTTCCCACTCCTATCTGAGGCTCCTCTGTCCTTGCTCTTAGCCTCTGGGAAAGCAGGCTCGTGGTGACCCAGCTGGCCACTCTCTACAGTGGCCCCACCTTCCAAAGGGAGAAGAAAGCTGGACATGTATTGTGATCCCATCACATGTCTGTCATCACGTTTAATCCCCAGAAGATCCAGGAGAGTTTTTCATATCTCTCTCATTTTATACAAGAGTAAGCTGAGGCCCAGAGAGGTTAATTAACCTACCTGAATCACACAGCTGCCAAGGGATAGAGCCAGAATTTGAAGCCACATGTATATGGGTCTGAAGTCCCTGCTCTTTTTAAAAAAAATGTTTAATGAAATATAGTTGATTTATGATGTCATGTTAGTTTCAGGTATACAACGAAGTGATTCAGTTATGTGTCTGTGTGTGTATATATATATATATATGGAAAGAGAATGTTAAAAAATATTGTTTTAAACATTCTCTTTTCTCTTAGGTTATTGCAATATATTGAGTATAGTTCTCTTCATTATGTAGTAGGTCCTTGTTGGTTATCTGTTTTATATATGCTATGCTATGCTATGCTAAGTCACTTCAGTCGTGTCCGACTCTGTGTGACCCCATAGACAGCAGCCCACCAGGCTCCCCCATCCCTGGGATTCTCCAGGCAAGAACACTGGAGTGGGTTGCCATTTCCTTCTCCAATGCATGAAAGTGAAAAGTGAAAGTGAAGTCGCTCAGTCGTGTCCCACTCTCAGTGACCCCATGGACTGCAGGCTACCAGGCTCCTCTGTCCATGGGATTTTCCAGGCAAGAGTACTGGAGTGGGGTGCCATTGCCTTCTCCGATTTTATATATAGTAGTGTGTATATATTTATCCCAAACTCCTAATTTATGCCTCCCCCACTTTCCCTGGGTAACCATAAGCTTTTTATGTCTATAAGTCTATTTCTGTTTTGTAAATAAGTTTATTCATATCATTTTTTTGGATTCCACATACAAGCAATATCATATGGTATTTGTCTTTCTCTGTTGGGTTTTTTCACTTAGTTTGACAATCTCTAGGCCCATCAATGTTGCTGTAAATGATATCATTTCATTCTTTATGTGAAGTACTGTTCCATGGTATATATACAGATATATAATATACACACACACCTCATCTTCTTTAGGTTTCCCAAGTGGTGCTAGTGGTAAAGAGCCTACCGACCAATGCAGGAGACATGAGAAGTGTGGGTTCGATCGCTGGATTGGGAAGATCCCCTGGAGGGGGGCATGGCAACCCATTCCAGTATTCTTGCCTGGAGAATCCCAGGGAGAGAGGAGCCTGGCAGCTACAGTCCGTAGGGTCACAAAGAGTCAGACATGATGGAAGTGACTTAGCACACACGCATCTTCTTTATCCGTTTGTCTGTTGATGGACACTTGCCTCCAAAGTTCATGCTTTTGACACTATACCAAGTTGCCTTTTGACACTGAGTTCTTGTATCAGAAAGCCACATTTCTCAGACAAGAGAAAGGTGTATTATCCCAGCTGTACCTGGGATTCCGGACTTCTGGTGTCCTTCTAATTAAGGGGTCTTTGGTACTGAATTGATAAACAAATGTGCAGGAGAGGCTTTTGTGAGATTTGGAAAGTGCAACTTATTTACCAAAAGGAAATAATTTTAGAGACCATAGGGGTTGGCAGTGCCAGGCAGTAGGAGGTTAGTAGGGAAGATGAGGGTGAGGGGAAAACTCTCTCAATCAAGTCACATTCTGCAGTTCCCAGGGCTGTAAATTCCTGCTACCAAGCGGCAGCTTTGTTGACTTCGTTCACTTGAACTATTTGGTTCAAAGGCCCAATAACAAGTTCCCAGAATGTTCCAAACATGCTTTCAGGGAACGGACTGATGAGTAAGCTCCCAAAGGTTGCTCATGAAGAATGATCCCAGAAGAAACATTTGCATAGAGCTGAATTTTCATTAATTAAAAAAGCAGATGGAATTCACAAACAGGGAAAAAAAGAACTCTCTGAAAGGTACCAGATTAGAAGTAAGAAATGTTCCAGCAGCTGTCTGGGGCTTCAGTTTATCCATCTGAAGTGAGATGAAGAACTGAGCATTCTTTCAGCAAACATGGAATGTTTGCATGTCAGGAGTGCAGGGCTCAGAGTCAGGCATTGGGCCCCAGGGACTCAGCATCTCTGGGACAGACAGCTGTGAAGGCCTGCATGTAAGCTGATCCCTGTCAAGAAAGACTCCCCAGAATGGGACCATCTGAATTAGACTCACAGGGTGTGTTCACAGCTCAGCTGCCGGGTGAGGGTAAGGAGAGGCCATTCCAGTCCATGCAAAGGCATGGATGGGGTCATAACATGGTGGTCTGGGAGACCCTAGTGGTCCTGTTTTTTAATAGCTTTATAGAATTAGAGGAGGTGGGAGGGAGAGACGAGACAGACCAAAGCACCAGGGTCTTGAATGCCATAATAAGGGTCATGGAACCAGAAGATATGCCAATGCCAGAGACGGTCATGATCAGACTCATGGGATCAGCCTCAAGGGTGTCCTTGGAGAAGCAAACAGGTAACTGAGCTTGCCAGGAATGGGTCTCGATGAAGCGTGGGCTTCAGCATTGGGCAGTTTGAGTATCTTCTGCTTAGAGACTAGATGAACTAAGATAAATTACATTATCCAGTATAAGGTACATAAAGCACCCAGCATGGTGAAGGATGAACCACGGGACCTGATAGTGTCTTCATCTGAGAAATGGGACTAATGGTTATGCAAGAATGGCAACCCACTCCAGTATTCTTGCCTGGAGAATTCCATGGACAGAGGAGCCTGGAGGGCTACAGTCCATGGGGTCACAAAGAGTTGGACACGACTGAGTGACTAACTTCCCTGGTGGCTAAAGAATCCGCCTGCATTGTGGGAGACCTGGGTTCGATCCCTGGGTTGGGAAGTTCCCCTGGAGGAGGCATGGCAACACTCCAGTACTCTTGCCTGGAGAATCCCTGTGGACAGAGGAGCCTGGTGGGCTACAGTCCATGGGGTTGCAAAGAGTTGGACACTAACGACTAAGCACTAACTGACACTGAACTTCTAAGCACACAGATTGACTAACACTTTCAATTGGCCTTAGTAGGCTGTTTGTGAGGAGTTCACGATGTGACTGTGGAAGACCAGTACGTGACGTAACGCCAAGTGTAGATACATCACACTGGTAGCTAAGATTACTACTGTTGCACTTGTCATTGTTATCCTTCAGATGCTTGATTAGTTGGTATATGTTAAGCCCTGGGAATCCAGAGTCAGATATGACATTTCCTTGCCTTATGGA
Source organism: Bison bison bison (assembly GCF_000754665.1). Classification (NCBI taxonomy): domain Eukaryota; kingdom Metazoa; phylum Chordata; class Mammalia; order Artiodactyla; family Bovidae; genus Bison; species Bison bison. Next base: position 1,397,754 of record NW_011494827.1, read on the forward strand.
GCTTGCAGTCTAGTCAAGAAAACAGACTCAAAACAGATCCTAATTCATGGTTACAGGTGGATGGATTGGGAGTAGGTGGGGGTGGGGGGGAGTGCCCTGGGAGACCAGGGGGCTGTCCTTTCCCCAGTGAGCAAACACACTCACTGTGTTGAGTTGTTGTGGAGGCACCATGGCCCATGGCCACGCTTGTGCTTTCCTTGTAGAAATGATGGAGGTTAGAGGAAGTGAAGCGTGCTGCCCTCTGTGCCAGAGAAAGTGACAGAGTCAGCATTCAGACTCAGGTCAGTGAGGCTCCAAGACCCAGTATCTTCCCTGAGAACCTGCCAGTCATCCATCCATCCATTCGACAGAGATTTGTTGAGCACCTTCCACATGGCAGGCAGTGTTCTACAGGCTGGAAATACATCTGTGAACAAAATATTCCTGCCCTCATTGGTTTGGCTGTTTGTGAGAGAGACAATCACTTTGCAAATCATCAAACCAATAAACATAGTTTGAGATGTTTATTTTTGAGGAAGAATTTCCATGAAGCAAAATGCACTCTTTTAGTGTATAATACTGTGAATTTGGACAAACACAGTCATGCAGCCACCACCATAACAAAGACAGAGAAAAAGTTCCAGCACCTCTAAAATTCTCTTATCACAGTCCCTGGGAGCTAGTGATCAGTACCCCTATAACTTGTACTAGTCCAGAAAGTCATAAAAACAGAGCCATATTGTCTATAACTTTGGGAATCTAGCTTTTTTTTTTACTCAGAATGCTGTGTTTGAGACTTAGCTATGTTGCAGGGATCAGCAGTTTTCCTTTTGTTTGCTGAGTAGGACTCCTTTGGATGAATGAAAGTGAAAGTGAAAGTCGCTCAGTCATGTCTGACTCTCTGCAATCCCATGGACTATACAGTCCATGGAATTCTCCAGGCCAGAATGCTGGAGTGGGTAGCCTTTCCCTTCTTCAGGGGATCTTCCCAACCCAGGAGTCGAACCCAGGTCTCCCACACTGCAGGTGGATTCTTTACCAGCTGAACCACAAAGACAGTGAAAGAGAGAAAGTGAAGTCGCTCAGTCATGTCCGACTCTTTGCGACCCCATGGACTGTAGCCCACCAGGCTCCTCGGTCCATGGGATTCTCCAGACAAGAATACTGGAGTGGGTTGCCATTTCTTTCTCCAGGGGATCTTCCCTACCCAGGAATTGAACCTCGGTCTCCCGCATTCCAGGCAGATGCTTTAATCTCTGAGCCACAAGGGAAGCCCCAAATACACATCCAGTATGTATATTGAATGAATATACATAATCAGTTTATCCATCCACCAGCTGTAGGGCATTTGAGTGGTTTCCAGTTTTACAAAATTAAAGATAAACTGTTTACATGCAGGTTTTTATACAAACTTTAGCTTCTAGTTGTTGTTATTCAGTTGCAAAGTCGTGTCAGATTCTGCAATCCCATGGACTGCAGCACACCAGGCTCCTCTGTCCTCCATGATCTCCTCCTCTGTCCTCCACTATCTCCTGGAGTTTGCTCAAATTCATGTCCATTGAGTCGGTGATGCTATCTAACCATCCCATCCTCTGCCTCCCCCTTCTCCCTTTGCCTTCAATCTTTCCCAGAATCAGGGTCTTTTCCAATGAGTCGTCTCTTCACATCAGGTGGCCAAAGTATTGGAACTTCAGCTTCAGCATCAGTCCTTCCAATGAATATTCAAGACTGATTTCCTTTAGGATTGACTTAAGTTGCTACTTCTATAGAATAATTAGTTAGAAGTGCGATTCTTGGATCCTATCCATGCACCTTCTTTGTGAAGTATGTGCTCACATCATTGGCCATTAATTTATTGGATTGACTGACTTTTATTATATATTCTGGTTATAAGTCCTTTACCAGACATGTTTGCAAATATTTTCACCAGTCAGTGGATTATCTTTCTATTACATTAATAGAGTCTTTTAAAAGGCAGATGTTTTAAATTCAAATAAAGTCCAATTTCTTTTTCATTTATTGATCATGTACTGGCTGTCATATCTAAGCATCTTTTCCTCCATCACTGCTGCTGCTACTGCTGCTAAGTCACTTCAGTCGTGTCCGACTGTGTGTGACCGCATAGACGGCAGCCCAGCAGGCTCCCCTGTCCCTGGGATTCTCCAGGCAAGAGTACTGGAGTGGGGTGCCATTGCCTTCTCCCTCCTCCCTCACATAAGGTCGAAAAGATTTTCTCCTTTGTTTTCTCATAGAAGTTTTATACTTTTGCATTTTATATTTAGAGCTATAGTCCATTTTGAGCTCACTTTTGAATATGATGTGAAGGTTCATTTATTTGCAAAGACTGTTCAGTTGTTCTATCCAGCACCATTTGTTGCAAAGACAGTTCTTTCTCTATTGCACTGGCCTTGCAACTTCATCAACACTCAACTGACCATAAATGTATGGGTCTATTTTCTGGATTCCATTGATCTATTTGTTTATGCTTTGGCCAGTCTCATACTTTTCCAGTTGCTTCATAGTAATATTTAAATCAGGTAGTGAAAGTCCTTTAATTTTTTCTTCTTTTCAAAATTATTTGAGCTGTTCCTATACCCTTTGCCTTTTCATGTAAATTTTATCATAGAATCAGATTGCTGATTTCTACCCCCACCCCCAAAAAAAGTCCTGATGGCTTTTGTTAGGATTACACTGAATCTAGGTCAGTTTAGAAAGAAGTGACAACCTAACAATGTTGAGTCTTCCAATCCATGAAGGCAGAATCTCTATCCATATGTTTAGATGACCTTGGATTCTTTTATAGTTTTCAGGCTACCAATCTTGCAAATATTTTGTTACAAGTAGACCTGTCTTAGGCTTCCCTTATAGCACAGTTGGTAAAGAATCCACCTGCAATGCAGGAGACCTAGGTTTGATCCCTGGGTTGGGAAGATCCCTTGGAGAAGGGAAAGGCTACTGACTCCAGTATTCTGGTCTGGAGAATTTCATGGACTGTATAGTCCATGGAGTCACAAAGAGTTGGACACGACTAAGTGACCTTCCCTCACTCACTCACTCAGGCCTTATCTTATGAATTTTGGATGCTATCCAAATGGTGTATTTTTGAGAAATTCAGTTCCATGTCATTCATTGCTAATCTTTAAAGACACAATTGATTTTTGTGTGTTGACCTGATATCCTGTAATTTTGCTGAATTCACTTATCAGTTCCAGCAGGTGTTTTAGTAAATTCTTTGAATTTTTTATGTAGGCAGTAAAGGCAGTTTTACTTTCTCCTATCCAATCTGCATGCCTTTCTTTGTCTTATTGCCCTGTCTAGAACATTTACACTTGGTCTTGATCCTGATTTTTGTCGTAAATCAATTAGTTGTGGGGTTTTTGTTTGTTTGTCTTCCTGCTAGGTATGATATTAGCTATAAGGTTTTTGTAGTTGCTTTTCATCAGATTAAGGAAATTTCCTTCTATTTCCAATTTTCTAAGTTTTTAAAAATCATAAATGAATGTCAATTTTTCTCAAATGTCTTTTCTGTGACTATTAAGATAATCATATGGTTTCTCTTCCATAGTCCCTTGAAATACATTTATTTTAGAATATTGAACAAGCCTTCTATTCCCAGAGTAAATCCCACATGGTCATAATGTATTTTCCTTTTTATATAATGCTATAATCAATTTGCTGATATCTCATTTACAATATTTACATCTAGGTTCATGGGGAATATTTATAGTCTTCTTGTAACTTTCTTGTGTAATTTTGGTATCAGAGAAATGCTGGCAATGTAAGTTGGAAAATGCTCCCTCCTACTCTGCTTTGTGGAAAAATTTGTGGAGAACTGGTATTATTTTTAGCATATTTGATTGAATTGACCACTGAAGCCACTTGGGCATGCAGTTCTTTGCAGGAAAGTTTTTAACTATGACTTTGATTTCTTTAATAGACCTGATCAATTCTGTCTATCTGTTTTTTCTTAAGTAAGAAAAACCATGTAAATCTTAAATAAGATTTCGTCATTTATGTTTCAAGAAATTTCTCTGTTTCATTTCACTTTTCATGTATTTGGGTTATCAGTTCAATTCAGTTCAGTCACTCAGTCATGTCTGACTCTTTGCGACCCCATGAGCCGCAGCATACCAGGTCTCCCTGTCCATCACAACCTCAGAGTCCACTGAAACCCATGTCCATTGAGTCGGTGATGCCATCCAACCATCTTGTCCTCTTTCGTCCCCTTCTCCTCCTGCCCTCAATCTTTGCCAGCATCAGGGTCTTTTCCAGTGAGTCAGCTCTTCACATCGGGTGTCCAAAGTATTGGAGTTTCAGCTTCAACATCAGTCTTTCCAATGAATACCCAGGACTGATCTTCTTTAGGATAGACTGGTTGGATCTCCTTGCAGTCCAAGGGACTCTCAAGAGTCTTCTCCAAGAGCACAGTTCAAAAGCATCAATTCTTTGGCGCTCAGCTTTCTTTATAATCCAACTCTCACATCCATACATGACCATTGTTAGGCTCAGAATGACTATTTCCAACTCTTACATTTTCAACAGAAGCAGAATTGTTTGAGGTCTTTATAAGAATTATGTTGCAGAAAGACAGGTGCTGATGAGACAGATGGATTCGATTGGAGGGGACAGGATAACACTGATGAGGATGTGAACTTTCAGCTGGGTTCTAAAGGACAGGTAGATGTTGTGCAGTACAAAAGGGGGAAAAGCATTGCAGGAAATGGAATTGTATTTTCCTAGACCCTGAGGTAAGAAGGAGCTTGTCACATAGAAAGAACTAGAAGGAAGCTACGTTGGCCTGATAAAGTAGACAAGGAGAGGGAGCCTGGAGGCATGGCAGGGCCAGATCATGTGGTTCTTGTATACCAACCAAAGCTTTGGACAGTGTGAAATTTTAATGAGCAATATTGGCCTCAGATAAACAGGAAATCCTGGAATCCTTTAAGAAAGCAGCACTGTCTAAATGAACTTAATCAGCCTAACACGCCATTTGGATGTTTATCCCGTTTCACATATTGACTGTAAAATGCACTGGATTCCAATCCTGTGCTTTCAGTTAGCACTTTCCATCATTCTCTAGAAAACTTTCCGAAGGTCTTTTTTGTTAATCTGTTACTTTAATCTGACACATTTCACATGAAGTAGATTTCTGCTACTGGTACATCATTTATTTCTGTACCTCGTCATAACTTCAGACATGCAGATGACACCACCCTAATGGCAAAAAGCAAAGAGAAATTAAAGAAACTCTTAATGAAAGTGAAAGACGAGAATGAAGAAGCTGGCTTAAAACTCAACATTAAAAAAAATGATTTAAAAAATGAAGATCATGGCATCTGGTCCCATCACTTCATGGCAAATAGATGGGGAAACAATGGAAACAGGGACAGACTTTATTTTTTGGGGCTCCAAAATCACTGCAGATGGTGACTGTAGCGTGAAATTAAAAGACACTTGCTTCTTGGAAGAAAAACTATGACAAACCTAGATAGCATGTTAGAAAGCAGAGACATTATTTTGCCAACAAAGGTCTGTATAGTCAATGCTATGGTTTTCCAGTAGTCATGTACACATGTGAGAGCTGGACAATAAAAAAATGCTGAGCACCAAAGAATTGATGCCTTCTAACTGAGGTGCTGGAGAAGACTCTTGAGAGTCCCTTGGACTGCAAGGAGATCAAACCAGTCAATCCTAAAAGAAATCAGTCCTGAATATTCATTGAAAGAACTGATGCTGAAGCTGAAGCTCCAATACTTTGGCCACCTGATGCGAAGAACTAACTCATTTGAAAAGACCCTGATGCTGGGAAAAATTGAAGACAGGAGAACAGACGGCAGAGGGCGAGATGGTTGGATGGCATCACCGACTCAATGGACATGAGTATGAGCAAACTCTGGGAGATAATGAAGGACAGGAAAGCCTGGCATGCTGCAGTCCACAAGGTCACAAAGAGTCAGACATGACTGAGCAACTGAACAACAGCATCAGACCTTCTGTATTTACTCACCCAATTAAGCTTCCCCTGCTTTTCCTCTTATGCAGACAGGTGAGATCCTACTGGTCCACACTGGAACAGTGTCTTACATACTTTAATAAAACAAGTCTTCTGTTGCTATTAATGCTATTTGTATCACCAAATAAAAAGAAATTATCAGATTGACACAGCAGTTTCATTTCATCTCAAATTAATATGTGTGTGACACCTGATTTCAGCTCCAAGGTAAAAAGCCAAAGGAACATGAATTACCCTAAGGGATACAGACAGAGGCCAGTCATCTTGCTTATCTCTGCTTTTCATGGCTTTTCTGCAAACTCTAATCAAAGAATGATGATGGAACTCTGAATCATCTGGGGCCATGTACAGCATGTCCATCCGTTAGTTGGTCTTTCATTTATGGATGTATTTCATTTCTCATTCAGTGATGAATTGATACAATAATAACTAGCTCATATCTATTTGGAATTTGCTCTGCATCAGCCCTTGTTCTAAATGACTCCCATATGTTATCTCGCTATGGGGTAAAGGCTGTTATTATCCCAGGGGATCTGAGACATATGCAGAAGCTAAGTGCTTGTCCAGTGATAAACAGCAAAGGTGGCCACTGAGATTCAAAGCCAGGATTCTGTGACTTCAAACTCTGCTATTCTGATTCCTTGAGCATCTCTATCTAGACCAGCTTCATGCTAATCCCTGAGGTTTTCACCCTGACCTAGTCATATCCTTGTTTAAAGAGCTCACAGTCCAGTGAGGGCAATGGGCATGTATATCCTTAATTACAATATGGCCTGATTAGTGCTGTAGGGGACAAACAGACAAGGGTTTGGTAAGAATCCAGAACAGTGATATGCTTGGTGAGAGGGGGAAAGAAGGGAACTGAGGATCAGGAAGGGACTTGATGAACATTCCACAGTGGGTGTAAAATTTGGTCTGTGTTTTGAGGTATAAATAGGAGTTCATGATTATAAAAATCTGGTAAAGATTATCAGGCAAGTCACTGAAGATTAAAAATAAAGCATGTCCTATTTTTTCCTGTTGGCATATACTCAGTTGCTCATTCATGTCTGACCCTATGGACTGTAGCCCACCAGGCTCCTCTGTCCTTGGGGTTCTCCTGGCAAGCATACTGGAGTAGGTTACACAACAGGCATAATAAAGACAGTGGCCAAAATATGAGGAAACTGGAACCTAATTTTTTATAAATTTTTCATGCTAAGAAGTTTGACTTTTATTCTAGAGTATACAGAAAAATTTGGAGTGATTTTAATTAAGTAATTTGAACATATGAATGATAATAACACAATGTTATATTGCATTTATAGAGCACTTATTTTGTGCTTAATAAATACATGCAGAACTTCACTTTTCTCTTCTCCATAACATGATGTGGCAGATACAGTTATTCCTTTTTAAAGATGAAGACAATCGAGGCAAAAAGTAACAGGTCAGACAGCTTGCATGAGGCTGTCATGGCAGTAAGCCTAGCCTGAATCATCACCACATTCACACATTCCGTCTCTTTTTTTTCATTGATGCTACTGACTTAGAAAAGTGTTGCAGGAGCAGGTTCAGTTCAGTCACTCAGTCGTGTCCAACTCTTTGCGACCCCTTGAACTGCAGCACTCCAGGGTTCCCTGTCCATCACCAACACTCGGAGTTTATCCAAACTCGTGTCCATCGAGTGTGTGATGCCATCCACCCATCTCATCCTCTGTCATCCCCTTCTCCTCCTGCCCTCAATCTTTCCCAGCATGAGGGTCTTTTCCAATGAGTCAGTTCATCACATCAGGTGGCCAAAGTATTGGAGTTTCAGCTTCAACATCAGTCCTTCCAATGAACACCAAGGACTGATCTCCTTTAGGATGGACTGGTTTGATCTTGCAGTCCAAGGGACTCTCAAGAGTCTTCTCCAACACCACAGTTCAAAAGCATCAATTCTTCATCGCTCAGCTTTCTTTATAGTCCAGCTCTCATATCCATACATGACCACTGGAAAAACCATACCTTTGACTAGATGGACCTTTGTTGGCAAAGTAATGTCTCTGCTTTTTAATATGCTGTCTAGGTTGGTCATAACTTTCCTTCCAAGGAGTAAGCGTCTTTTAATTTCATGGCTGCAGTCACCATCTGCAGTGATTTTGGAGTCCAAAAATATAAAGTCAGCCACTGTTTCCACTGTTTCCCCATCTATTTGCCATGAAGTGATAGGACCAGATGCGGTGATCTTAGTTTTCTGAATGTGGAGCTTTAAGCCAACTTTCTCACTCTCCTCTTTCACTTTCATCAAGAGGCTCTTTAGTTCTTCAATTTCTGCTATAAGAGTGGTATCATCTGCATATCTGAGGTTATTGGTATTTCTCCCAGCAATCTTTATTCCAGTTTGTGCTTCATCCCGCCCAGCGTTTCTCATAATGTACTCTGCATATAAGTTAAATAAACAGGGTGACAATATACAGCCTTGATGTATTTCTTTTCCTGTTTGGAACCAGTCTGTTTTTCCATGTCCAGTTCTAACTGTTGCTTCCTGACCTGCATACAGGTTTCTCAAGAGGCAGATCAGGTGGTCTGGTATTCCCATCTCTTCCAGAATTTTCCACAGTTTTTTGTGATCCACACAGTCAAAGGCTTTGGTGTAGTCAATAAAGCAGAAATATATGTTTTTCTGGAACTCTCTTGCTTTTTCTATGATCCAGAAGATGTTGGCAATTTGATCTCTGGTTCCTCTGCCTTTTCTAAAACCAGCTTGAACATCTGGAAGGTCACGGTTCACGTATTGTTGCCTGGCTTGGAGAATTTTGAGCATTACTTTACTCGTGTGTGAGATGGGTGCAATTATGCGGTAGTTTGAGCATTCTTTGGCATTGCCTTTCTTTGGGATTGGAATGAAAACTGACCTTTCCCAGTCCTGTGGCCACTGCTGAGTTCTTCAAATTTGCTGACGTATTGAGTGCAGGAACAGGTGGGTGGGGTTAAACATCCCCAGGCTAGGGTGCATGAGGGGCTGTCATTAGTCCAGATGGTTATGAAAGAGGATCAGAGAGAAGAGGAAGATTCTGGAAGGGAACAATGATGAATCAAGAGTTAATCAAATCATCAAAGCATGGGCTTCCCAGGTGGCGCTAATGGTAAAGAATCTGCCTGTCAGTGCAGGAGACACAAGAGATGCAGTTTCAGTTCCTGGATCCGGAAGATCTCCTAGAGTAGGGAATGGCATCCCATTGCAGTAATCTTGCCTGGAAAATTACATGGGCAGAGGAGCCTGGCAGGCTACAGTGTGTAGGGTTGCAAAGAGTCAGACATACCTGTGCAACTGAGCACACATCAAAGCGTAGACTGATTTCTGACTCTTGCAATTGAGCAGACCATCGGCAGAGACTGGGAACCCAGGAGAAGGGGCAGTTGGAGAGGGGTGATTTGGCTTGGACATAGTAAGAATGCCATGCCTGTGGGGCTTCTGGGTGGAGGTGTCCAGATCTGGCCATTCTACTGGCTGGGATGTGCAAACTGAAGTGAGACTCAGTGGACAGGAGGCCTGGGCTCTGGTCCCAGCTGGGCTGGAAGCCATGGAACGCCTCCAGTAGGCTTCAGCTTCCTCACCTACAAAATGTAGGAGAGAAAGGAAATGACCTTGAAGGTCCCCTCTAGGCTGAAATGTGGTGATTCTATATTCCCAGTCCAGAAGGACACAATTACCTGTGGAAGCCAACCCTGGAAGCCAGTCAACTTGTAAGCTAGACATTGAATAGTGTGTCACACTCCACTGCAGCAATCAAAGCCTTCAGGAATATTCATAGAGCTAAAGCAGCAGGCTAATAATTATAACTTAGGAGGTTTCTGGGAGTTTTTCCATATTTTTAGTCTAATGAGGAAGTAGCTCTGCGTGGTGAGCCGAAGGTGGCAAAATCCACCAAAGGCATATTTTCATTGCCTTGAGGTGATCTCTTTCATTCGACACCCCATGTACTAGCTTTTCTGGAAGGCCAATTCTCTGATGCCACTTGGAATCCAGACTCACTTTCCATTTAAAACCTGCATTGGCAGAATTGCTCAGCTGCTGCTAGAAATGGTTGATGGGAGGTAGGGCTGATCTTTTCATGCCCCTGGTCATGCTGGAGAAGCCACTTCCATGGAGCCTGGTGTCAGCCCAGGGTGTTCATTCATGGGCTCACAAGTATCCACAGAGCATTCAGCATTCACTGGGCACCATGAAGGACCCTGGGGATGTAGCGAGGAAGGCTGCTGCTGGGGCACTGTGATTCAAGAGCCACTTTTATTAATGTGCATGTTAATGGCAAACTACACATTCTTTCGGATTATGTCAAAACCTTGATTTCCTAAATTTAGCATTCCTAGACCTTCATAAACATTCTTGATTTGGGTTCCAATTAAATTTGCAGATTTAATGCATTGACTTTGGAGAGATTTTGTACTATAAGACATGTAAAGTATGTACATATATACTACATGCTAAGTCACTTCAGTCTTGTCTGACTCTTTGCAACCGTATGAACTATAGCCCACCAGCCTCCACTGTCCATGGGACTGTCCAGGCAAGAATATTCAAGTGGGTTGCCATGCTCTCCTCCAGGGGATCTTCCCCACCCAGATATCAAAACTGCATCTCTTATGTCTCCTGCATTGGCAGGCGGGTTCTTTACCACCTCACGTATATGTAGTGTGTGTGTGCATATATTTTTTATGATACATTATTTTTCTTTTCATCATACACATAAAGATGGTATAACATGGTGGGAAATGTATGGATATTGAAGGAGACAGAGCAAGGCTCTGGTCATCATTCTGGATGACACTGGAGAATGAGGGGAGCCAGGCTTCCAATGAGACTTGGGACCTTGATAGGTCTGTCACCGCTCCAAGCCTGGCTTCCTCTTCAGTTCAGTTGTGTCCGACTCTTTGCAACCCCATGGAATGCAGCACGCCAGGCTTCCCTTCCATCACCAACTCCTAGAGCTTTCTCAAACTCATGTCCATCAAGTCAGTGAGACCATACAACCATCTCATCCTCTGTTGTCTCCTTCCCCTCCTTCCTTCAATCTTTCCCAGCCTCAGGGTCTTTTCCAATGGAGTCAGTTCTTCACATCAGATGGCCAAAGTATTGGAGCTTCAGCATCAGTCCTTCCAATGAATATTTAGGACTAATTTCCTTTAGGATGGACTGGTTGGATCTCCTTGCAGTTCAAGGGACTCTCAAGAGTTTTCTCCAACACCACAGTTCAAAAGTATCAATTCTTTGGCACTCAGTTTTCTTTATGCTCCAGCTCTCACATCCATACATGACTACTGGAAAAACCATAGCTTTGCTTCCTCAGACGGAGATAATGATCATTTTCACCTCCCAAGGTCCTTCTGAGGTTAAAAGGAGATCACGCACATGCAGCTGCAGATAGTGCTCCATAAATATTAGCTTCCCTGAGGAGTAAATAATAGAGGTAGAGAAACCTGAAGAGCTTCTAGCACATGGTAGATGCTCAGTCAATGGCACATTAATAGCACAGCTCTTAGCATTGTAAAGAAAGCCACTGCTTATGATAACAGTGGGATAGTGGTATTGAGTCCCCTCTAGAAAATTGTAAGAACAGCCTTCCACACTCTTCCACTCACCACCTAGATGGCCCTGAACTTGCCCCTTTACCTCTCTGTGTCTCTTTTTTCTTCATCTGTGGTTCAGGGTGCTTTAAGGATGTGTGCTCAATGGTGTCTGACTCTGTGACCCCATGGACTATAGCCCACCAGGCTTTGCTGTCCATGGAATTTTCCAGGCAAGAGTCTATACTGGAACAGGTTGCCACTTCTTACTCCAGGGGATCTTCCCAACCCAGGGATCAAACCCGTGTCTCTTGTGCCTCCTGCATTGGCCTTCTCTGTGTCCCAAATCTCTCCTTTCTCTTATAAAGTCATCAGACACTGAATCTAGGAAGGGTCCACCCTGAATCCAGGATGATTTTTATCTTGATGTCCTTAATTACACATGCGGAGCCCCTATTTCTGAATAAGGCCCTGTTTACAGATGCTGGAGGTTAGTACTTGGATATAGTCTTTTGCGGACACTTCCTTCCCCGGTGGCTCAGGTGGTAAAGAATCTGCCTGCAAAGTGGGAGACCTGGGTTGGATCCCTGGATCAGGAAGATCCCCTGGAGAAAGGAATGGCTACTCACTCCAGTATTTTTGCCTGGAGAAGTCCATGGCCAGAGGAACCTGGTGGGCTACAGTCCGTGGGTTCACAAGGAGTCAGACACGACTGAGCAACTAACATTTTCGCTTTCATTCACCCAACTACACTCTACCTCCTCATCTGGAATGTGGAGATCATTGTAGCACTACTTCTATTGGGTGACTGGAAGAATGAAGGAAGCTGTATGTGTAAAATCCTTAACACAGCACCTAGCAAGCTGTTTCCACACTCATTCATTCATACATGAAATAATGGTGGCAGGTGTGTGTCTTGTACCTGTCCTTCAAGTTCTAACCCTCTATGATGCCCTCACTTCTAAGCACTGGTTCCAGGGCACTATAGCAGTCATTTTGGTGGCATATGGATTGTGACATAAATGTTGTTTATGTTCTCTCAGCCCCAGGTGTGCAAGGGAAGGGAGATTGCCACCTTCTCTGGGAGTGGAGTCACAGGCTGCAGATAGTTGTCACTTGGCTCGTCAGGACAGCCAAGACAGAACTGGTCAGATGCTGCTTCTACTATGAATTCCAGATGGGCTTGGGGCAGCCAGGCATGACAAGGCTTTATGGGGACAGCTGGACACACAGCCTCTCCTGTAGTCCTGAGCGTGTCCCTGCCTCCGGCCTGGTCTGAGCACATGGGCCGGGCCAGCAGCTGTCAAAGTCCTGGTTCTGCACAAGCCTGCACGACTGTCTCCTTTATCAGAACCCTTCGCACAGAGGGAAGAAGGACAAGTGCACAGATTGGGGTGCAGGGAAGGAAGCCCCTCTGGGTTGGAGCCCAGCCTCAGGCTCCCAGAGTAGGATGCAGAATAGCACAGCTCAGTGCCCTGAGAGGCTAGGAAATCAAATGTTCGCTCACCAGATGTTTACTAAACCGGTACAACTACCACCTTTGAATTCAGGTTGATCTAGGATGGATAGGAAGGGGAAGATGGAAAGATGCCCAGAATGCCAAGCTCATAGGGTCTGGAGACTGATGAGTCATGAGGCTGAGGAGGTTGGAATTTAGGATGGTCCCCAGGCTGACTGGGAGGACAGTGAGAAGTTGAGTTTTATGAAGAGAGGACATTTGAATGCCAATTCTACTAACAAAAACCATGCCCAAGATTTCCAGAGCACTCACAATGGACCAGCCTGGTATCGGGCTTAGCTCTTAGCCAGCATTTTTCCTTAATACTCATAAGAACCCTGTGAATAGACTGTTTATTATTGCTCATGCTTTACAAACTGAAGCAAAGAGAATGTGTTAACCCAGCTGCAATCACACCAACCTTCTTCCTATTCCCCAGCACACATACCACTTGGTGAGGCTCAAATAAACCAAAATGACATTTCCCCAAACTCCCAATAACATCTTCCCCAACATAGACTGATTATGGTTTTGTACCCAAACGTTGATGCAAAGCTTACTTCAAACTGGAATTTGACTAGTATGTAAGGCACACCTCAGCTCTGCACTCTCTCCTGTGTGACTTCATGTGCTCTGCTGTCCCTCTCTGAACCTCTTCGGGAAAGCGTGTCAAATGATAATATGACCCTGGGGGTTGTCGTGAGGAGGAAAGGAGAATCTTTGGGTGCAGTTGTTATAAAATACAAAATAAATGGTGTGGGTTGCTGGAGGACAGCTAGAATTTGGCGGAGGGTCAGGTTCATTGATGGTAAGAGTTGGACCATAAAGAAAACTGAGTGCGGAAGAACTGATGCTTTTGAACTGTGGTGCTGGAGAAGACTCTTGAGAGTCCCTTAGACTGCAAGGAGATCAAACCAGTCAATCCTAAAGGAAATCAGTCCTGAATATTCATTGGAAGGACTGATGCTGAAGCTGAAGCTCCAATAATTCGTCCATCTGATGTGAAGAACTGACTCATTGCAAAAGACTCTGATGCTGGGAAAGATTGAAGACAGGAGGAGAAGGAGGCGACAGATGACAAGATGGTTGGATGGCATCACTGTCTCAATGGACATGAGTTTGAGCAAGCTTCGGGAGATGGTGAAGGACAGGAAAGCCTGGCATGCTGCATTCCATGGGGTCACAGAGTCAGACACGACTGAGTGACCGAACAACAACAGGTTCAAGTGTCCAGCTACCCATCTAGAGCCAAATTCAAGCATCCTTTGTCTACCCTTGTCTGCGTCCTCTGGCCCTTCCTGCCCCCACGACATCTGAATGCCAGTCTGAAAACTGAGCTGAGATGTTTTTAGTCACAACATGTCCTGGTTCCCCATGACAGAGCTTGGCTGCTCTGACACCTGTAAAATGGAATTACATCTGTAAATTAATTTTCTAGAAATGACCTGCATTTCCCAAGACTTTCCTGGAAGCCAGTGTGAGCAATTAAAGCTTGAGATGCACTCCTGGCCTGGTGAATTGGGGGTGATGCAGTGATGAACCTACCTTCCAGCAGCTTAGGAAGCAGCAGGACTCCAGGGGACCCCAGGACAGCTGCAGCCCCCTGAGGAGTGAGGGTCCATCCCTCTGGGGGCTCCACCCTCCACTGGTTTATTACAGAGGTAAAATTCACATAACCTAAAATGAATTGTTTGCAAGCAAACACAGTGGCGTTTAGTACCTTCACCACATTGTGTAGCCACCAGCTCTGTCTAGCTCAAGAACATTCATCATCCCAGAGGAAACCCAATGAGCAGTTGCGCCCCATCCCCCCACCAGCCCCTGGCAACCCCTGATCAGCCTTCTTTCTCTGTGCATTTACTTATTCTGGGTATTTTGTATTGATTCCCACCTATGCTAAAATAACGTTGTACTGAGACTAGACTAGGCACCAAGGGCTCTAACCATTCTGGTTGTTGGGACATCTGACTTGGTGTTGGTGCCAAAGCAAACTGACATTTACCTAGCTTCTCAGCCCCTTAGGAGTGAACCAAATCTGGCCTCTGTACCCCAACACCAAGTTAAATCTCAGAGACAGAGTTTTGGGTGAAGTAGGAAAGAATAGCTTTACTGCTTTGCTGGATGGATCACAACCTGGAATCAAGATTGCCAGGAGAAACAGCAAAACCTCCAATATACAGATGATAGCACTCTAATGGAAGAAAGTGAAGAGAAACTAAAGAGCCTCTTGATGACAGGGAAAGAAGAGAGTGAAAAAGCTGAATGTTGAACTCAACATTCAAAAAACTAAGATCATGGCATCTGGTCCCATCACCTCATGGCAAATAGAAGGGGAAAAAGTGGACACAATGAGAGATTTTATTTTCTTGGGCTCCAAATCACTGCAGATGGTGACTTCAGCCATGAAATTAAAGATGCTTGGCCCTTGGAAGTAAACCTATGACAAACCTAGACAGTGTATTAGGAAGCAGAGGCATCATTTTGCTGACAAAGGTCCATATAGTCCAAGCTATAATTTTTCCAGTAATCATGTACAGATGTGAGAGCTAAACCAGAAGGCTGAGCACCAAAGAATTCATGCTTTTGAATGGGTGGTGCTGGGCAAAACTCTTGAGAGTCCCTTGGACAGCAAAGAGATCAAATCAGTCAATTCTAAAGGAAGTCAGTCCTGAATATTCATTGGAAGGACTGATGCTAAAGCTGAAGCTCCAGTACTTTCACCACCTGATGCAAAGAGCCAAGTCATTGGAAAAGATCCTGATACTGGGAAAGACTGAAGACAAAAGGAGAAGGGGTGGCAGAGGATGGAATGATTACATAGCATCACCGACTCAATGGATATGAAATTGAGCAAATTCCAGGAGATAGTGCAGAGAAGGAAATGGCAACCCACTCCATGTTCTTGCCTGGAGAATCCCAGGGACGGGGGAGCCTGGTGAGCTGCTGTCTGTGGGGTCGCACAGAGTCAGACGTGACTGAAGCGACTTAGCAGCAGCAGCAGCAGCAGATAGTGAAAGTCAAGGAAGCCTGGGGTGCTGCAGTCCATGGGGTTGCAAAGAGTCAGACACGACTCAGCAACAGCAACAACAACAAATTGCTTTTCCAGGCAAAGGGGGCCACAGTGAGCAAATGCCCTCAAAGCTGTGTGTCCCCACCTGGAGTGGGTAGTGAGGAGTCTTATAGTAATGGTTCAAAGAGGGTGACAAGCTCATGGACATTTTGCTGATTGGTTATTGGTGAGGTAAGTGAGGTCCGCATCATCCACCTTCTGGTTCTAACCGGTCTGGGTCTACTTGCTTGTGGGCATCAGGCCCTTGGGCTTCCCAGGTGGCGCTAGTGGTAAAGAACCCCCCTGCCAATGCAGAAGATGCAAGAGGTGCAGGTTCAGTCCCTGTGTTGGGAAGATCCCCTGGAGGAGGGCATGGCAATCCACTCCTGTATTTCTTGCCTGGAGAATGCTATGGACGGAGGAGCCTGGCGGGCTACAGTCCATAGGGTCGCAAAGAGTCTGATACAATGGGAGCGACTTAGCACAGCACATCAGACCCTTAATTTCTCCCACCTGGTGGGGGTTTTAGTATCTGCAGAAGAGCTCCAAAATGTTATGTGTATCGCTTGGGAGGGGACCAGGACTCTGCCCCAAGGCTGCATTATTGTTTCTAGTCTGTTCCTCCCTTGTCTCTGCATCCCCTCCCATCCTTGCTTTGCATCTGTTTGAAGCTACAGGTTGGAGCTAAGGGAAGGTCACAGACACTGAGTGAAGCTCATTTCCTGTCATCAAAGAATCAGCGGGCACAGAAAGTCTTTGTGCCCAGGAGCCCCACAGGGTCCTGCTCCGTGACGGTGTAGGCTCTTCCTCTTAACTCAGACTTTATTCCCCATGCTGACCATGATTCATGCTCCACCAAACCCTCCTCCCTGCCTGCTTTCCCTGACTCCCCCAGCAGACCGCCCTCTGCAGCGGGGCGCCCTGTCTGTATTCTGCCCCAGGTGTCACATGGGTTGCTTGCGATGCCTGCAGCTTGTCTCAAGCTGGCTTGTGACTTACAGATGGTAGTAACTACGTAGCATCGTCGATGGGATGTGAGCCTCACAGTCCAGCTCCTGGCCCCATGTCCTCCTTCTTGGGCATGATGCATGTCAAGTGAGATGCCCAGTGATGTCTTTTGTCCTGTCTTTGGCAGCGCCGGAAGTGTTCCAGGTGTATGTGGACGGAGGCCCTGGGTACTCCTACCCCGTTGACTGGTGGTCCCTGGGTGTCACAGCCTACGAGCTGCTGCGGGGCTGGGTAAGATGTGTGTCTGTGTGGTGAGCATGGGGACTGTGGAAGTTGGCGGGGGAACTCAGGTCCTACCAGGCTTGGGTAGAGTCAGATGGCCATGTCCCATGGGTGGTGCACCATGCTGGCAAGGAGCCCTGGGTGTCTGTCCTGATGGCCCATGTGCCAGCTCCACTGTCCTGAGTGTTAAAAAGCTCTTAACCAGCTTCTGGTCCAGGCCCTCATTCTACTTGTGCGCAGAGGGATGTCAAGGGGAAGGGTCTCTTGCTAAGCTCAGCCACGAATCAGTGGCAGCTCAAACACTCAAAGCACCCCAATCTCATGATTTCAGCCCACAACATCACGTACTCATGCTCGATCAGACTCTCCTGCTTGTTTTTTGCTATTTTTATTTTTGTCCCAATCTTCCCCGAATACTTAGCTCAGTGTCCTATAAAAGTGGGGCATTCAGTGAGTATTTTTGTTTTATTTCATTTAAATTTCATAACTAAAGATGACTAAGGGAACTCTTTGGCAACTAATAGCTCAGTTTTATTTTAGCAGGAAGAATTATGTTAAACTAATTTGGAGGCATATTTTTTCTATACAAATATCATTTGAAAAGGATGCCACTTAACCTCTCAGGACCATGGCTTCCCCCTTATACAATAAGGATAATAACATCCTTCCATTCTATTCTGTGGCACTGAAGTTATCCCAGGATCCACGTGCCCAGCTGGGACACACGGCTTTCATATTAGTTGCCTTACAGCATCAAAGAGTCGGGAACACCTTAGTGACTGAACAACACAATGACACCTTATAGGTCTGGCACCCAGCACACGACTGTGGAGAGTGAGTTCCCATCACCGGCTGCTCTTTTAACGTTATCCCACGGTCATCTGCATATTTAAGCTGGCAGTCAGCACTCCTGGAGGTAGGGGCTCCCAGTGCAAGGTGATGAGGGATGGGAATGAATGAATGATGACAGCTAGGTGAAAACCATCCAAGCTATGTGAGTGTTATTCATTATCGCCCTGTGGTTCAAGCAACTGTTCTCTGCTGTTGAACTCAATTATTTCCCCTGAGTTCCTCAAAAAACGTATTATGGCACGTGGTTTTTTAAGAATGCAAAAAATAATACAGGTGATCTTGTGAGTTTTCTCAGGCACTGAATGAAAACTACCTCCCACAGGCTTGCCTAAGGCTTACCTATGGGCTTTCCTGGTGGCTCAGAGGGTAAAGAATCTGCCTGATTCTTGAGCTGCCACCGATCCACAGCTGAGCTTCGCAAGAGACCCTTTCCCTTGACATCCCTCTCCCCACAAGTAGAATGCAGGAGTCTCAGGTTCAACCCTTGGGCCGGGAAGATCCCCTGGAAGAGGGCATGGTAACCCACTCCAGTATTCTTCCCTGGAGAATGCCCAGTTTTGCTGCAGCTCTTGAATGGTCTGGGCTGGTGGTTGCAAAGCACAGGATTCCTCAGCCTCAGCTCTATGGTTGCTTGGGTCTGGATACCATTTTGTGTGGGGGGCTGCCTTGTACATTAGAGAGTATTTAGCAGCATTCCTGGCCTCTAACCACTAGAGACCAGCTGGAATCACCCCCACAACTGAAATGTTGCCAAATGTTGCCAGACGTCCCTTGGGGGACAAATTATCCCCAGTTGAGAACCACTGCCAGAGTACTCAAGGGCATGAGCGAAAGGAGATTCTGAACGTCAGGCCACATTGTGCCCATGACCTGGCACAATGCGCTTTGCATGCAGCCACAGGTAGAGCCCTAAAATCCACACTATGGCACCGTGAAGACTTCTACCCTCTCTGCTTCCTCCCAACCACCTCCCTCACCTGGTATTACCCTTGGCTTTGACTCCAGTCAGCATTTCTCCTTAAGGTTCAGTAGACAGAGAAGGTGGGGGTGATGGGAAATAGAGGAGGGTTATGGAGGTCCTAGGGTTTCTCAGGTGGCTCAGTGGGTAAAGAATCTGCCTGCAATGCGGGAGACCCAGGTTCAATCCCTAGGTCAGGAAGATCCCCCAGAGAAGGGACTGGCTGCCCACTGCAGTATTCTTGCCTGGATGAGTCCGTGGACAGAAGAGTCTGGCGGACTACAGTCTATAGGATTGCAAAGGGTCAGATGTGGCTGAAGCGACTGAGCACACACACACACATGCATGGAGGGCCTACAGTTTGCAGCAGAACTAAGAACCTCTGGATGCACGCCAAGTGGTGGGCTCAACCACAGAGACGAGCATCTATTGGTTTATTAACCCAGCAAAGTGAGAGAGGTGGCCTTTGAGTCGAACGCTGCCTTCCTGTCCCTCAGTGAAGCAGAGAGATCGCTGAGCTGGAAGTTAGAAACCTGGGGTGAAGTGAACTCTCTGACCTTGCTCCTCCAGTTCCCATAAAGCAAGGGATTTTCAAGCTTTGCTTCCTAAAAGCAAAGGACTCTGCAGGAATGATTCAACAGTTCATAGGGGGAAAAAGATTTCTCCAGCTGCTGGAGGTTTAAGCAACCTGGGGAACTGTTCTTCACTTGCATCTGTTCTATGTTTTGGATTTTGAGCAAAAAGATTTTGGGGGAAAAACATTGGATGAGATGGTCCCCAAGGCCCAGCTCAGCTCTAGCAGTTAAAATAACAGGTCTGTGGCAATTCTTTTCCTGCTTCTTCTGTTTCTTGGTAGATTGGAATTTTTGTAAACTGGGTTTCCTAGAATAGACACACTTGCACTCCATAATGAGTCTATCAGGTGCCCTGCTGCCAAAATCACTTTCACCAGCTGAACAGGTAATTACATCACCTTAAAAATACTGCTGGCTTCCCTGGTTCGATGCGGGAGTCCCGGCTCTGATCCCTGGGTTGGGAAGATCCCCTGGAGACGGGAATGGCTA
Organism: Bison bison bison; assembly: GCF_000754665.1. Classification (NCBI taxonomy): domain Eukaryota; kingdom Metazoa; phylum Chordata; class Mammalia; order Artiodactyla; family Bovidae; genus Bison; species Bison bison. Next base: position 1,417,929 of record NW_011494827.1, read on the forward strand.
CCCACTCTGGTGTTCTTGCCTGGAGAATTCCATGGACAGTGGAGTCTGGGGGGCTACAGTCCATGGGGTTTCAAAGAGTCAGATAGGACTGAGAGTCTAACACTTTCACTTTCATAAATGCCACTCGGTTTTCTTAGCACATCCTAAGACCAGTGAGTGAGACCAAGCCTCAGTAGAACTCTTGACCACAAGTCGGTGGAATATTGATCTTAATATTGAACAATATTCTCATCTCCACAACCACCCAAACAGATCAAGGCTGAGCCTGGAGCTTCAAGATGCAGTGCAGATTTTAGTCATAGTGTTCCAAATGCATTTCCAGAAGTATTTAACTGCTATATTCGCCTCATGGCTGATTATGGTTACTGTTATTCTCATCGTTGTTTTTATTGGTCTGGTTCCCTCCAGAAGTCGGGGGAGAGAGAGAGAAAGGCTCTTTGAGGGGCCTGGGGGGGCAAGTAAAATTCATAGATGCCTTGAAATAGCCAAGTAGGAAATAGAATGAAGCGTAAATGATAACAGAAGTCTGTACACTTGTTGGCTGATTCTCCAGTTGGGTGCTTGAGTTCCCGTCTCTGATGGAAAGAGCCGCAAAGGAGAATCTGGGTCTTTGGGGCATTGGGAAAGTCACTTTTTGTCTCTCAGCCTCAGTTTTGCAAACTAAAATGAAGAGGTGAGCCAGCAACCTGACACCTGCAGTAGCTGGGTTACCAGGGCGGGGCTTGGACCGGAGTCAGAGAAATGGCCTTTTGAGAGGCAAAAAGATGGGAAGAAGCGATCCTGAAACGATCCTTAAGAGTTCAAAAACTAGAGTCTCAACCCCTGAAGGCTGGTCTTTGGGTGGTGGCATGAACTCTGGTTTCCTGAACCCCCTCCCGCACTAAGACAGCACCCCTCTACCCCTTCCGTGCACCCAGCAGCCCCTGTAGGGGCCCCCCAGCATGCACCCCACACCCAAAACCCCTCACTGCCATCTTTTCCATGAAGAGCTGAGAGGGGTCGGGACCCTGTCTGTCTGCTCACACCAGAAGCCTGGTCTACACAGCACTGACACCTCCCAGAACAAAGCAGAAGTCAGACACCTTCCCTAGAACTCTGCCTGAGGACGGCTAGGGTAGTGGTCTTAGTCTGCTCGGGCTGTTGTGACCAAGTCCGACAGACCAGGCGGCTTAAACAATAGAAGCCTGTTCTCTCGTGGCTCTGGGGCCTAGAAGTCCAAGTTTAAGGTGTCTTCAGGGCTGACTCCTTCTGAAGTGAAGGAAGTGGTGAAGTGGTGAAGGAACCTGCCCCTTTACACCTCACATCAAGATGCTTCCTCATTGCTAGAAGACGGCCGTCTTCTCCCTGTGTCTCCTTGCTTGGTGTCTCCTCTATGTCTATCTCCCTGGGTACTAGGGTCTTTCTCTAGGGTTTCCCCTGTTTACAAGGACACCAGTCATATTGAATTGGGGGGTCCCTGCTAATGACCTCGTGTAAACTTGATCACCTCTGTAAACACCCTGTCTCCAAACAAGGCCACCTTCTGAGGCGCTGGGATTTGGACTTGAACATATAAACTTGAGGGACACAATTCCGTCTGCGACAGTAGTGCTCAGAGGTGAGCTGGGGGTTGATACTGCCTGAGCTTTAATGTCGATGTCATCACATTCTAGCTCTGGGGCTTGGGGCCTCCGGCTCATCTGCTGTAATGTGGTCATATTGTGTGTGCCTGCTAAGTCGCCTCAGTCATATCCAAGTCTTTTCAACACTATGGACTGTAGCCTGCCAGGCTCCTCTGTCCATTGGATCCTCCAGGCAAGGATACTGGAGTGGGTTGCCAGGCCCTCCTCCAGGGGACCTTCCCAACGCAGAGATGGAACCCAGGTCTCCTGTCTCCTGCATTGGCAAGCGGCTCTTTACCACTAGCACCACCTGGAAAGCCCAGGTGGTCACATTCACAGTAGCCAGCTCATGGAGATGCTGGGAGCTTTGTGTCACATCCCAGATGCTCTCAGTGAATATTCACTCTCATTTCTAATTGTGGTGGTTGTTCCTGGTGAAACGCAAAGGGATCCTGCAACATGAAAGCAGGCAGCAGCTTTGGGTGGAAATTTTAAAACTGAAACTGTACTCCACTGCCTATTAAATTCAAAAATGTTTGAAGCCAGATTTAAAGAATGTTAGTGTAGCAAGCTGATTAGACTTTCTAGGGAGTCCACGGGTTTCCGTGGTGGCTCAGATGGTAAAGAACCCACCTGCAATGCAGAAGACCCCAGTTCAATCCCTGGGTCAGGAAGATCCCCTGGAGGAGGGCATGGCAACCCACTCCAGTATTCTTGCCTGGAGAATTCCATGGACAAAGGAGCCTGGCGGGCTACAGTCCGTGGGGTCGCAAAGAATCGGATATGCATGCACACACAGGGAGCTCATGGTTTGGGGTTTTGCCCTATTGGGCGGAAGGGAGATTCCCAATTCAGTAAAACAGATGAGAGAGGAGGCAGCCAGTCAGGAAG
>NW_011494827.1:1420520-1441121 GCF_000754665.1 Bison bison bison
CTAAGCCCTCTGCAAGGCCGGCTGGCTCCTAGGTCCGAAGGGAAGGCGAGAGCTGAGCTGAGGCACCAGTCAGGCAGAAGCCCCTTTCTAGGTGGATGTATCAGAAGGCACAGGTGTACCCATGTCGGCAGGCATCTTCCTCGGCAAGGGGGGTGGGGGGGCAGGGCCCATTTGATAGAGATACAGACACTTCCTTCCAGGGAATTGTATCCAAACCAGGGCTCAGGATCACCTCCCTTTTCCCAGCTGATGTCTCCAGTTGCTGCAGCCCCATGGTAATCCAAGTTCCACGAGGTTGGAGCTGGCCCTTTATGCACCATGGGAGCCCAGCACGGTGTTTAGGTTGACGGTCTGTGTTCCATCAGCAACCGTGAATGATCTGACCGTCATCTTTGTTGTCATTCTGCTCCGGGACCTGCTGGGCAACAGATACTGCTCGGTGCCCTGAGGACACAGAGATGTAGGTTTTGTAATCCCACCTACCAGGAGCGCCCCCCACCGCTTCGCAGGAACTCCATACCAGTCAACCAAGGTCACGTGGATTAACAATGAGCTCATTCCTCCGGATTTCTCCAGGATCAGTTTGGTCATTGAAACATACACGCTTAGGAAACAGTTGCCTGCTCCAGCCCTGGGTCATGTGACCCTGATGGAAACCTGGAAGCTTCCTGGAGTGCACAGCCAGGTGGAGGGTGAAGAAGAGGCTCTGAAAGAGCTGTTCTTGGGTGGGAGGGGTGGAGGGAGTCAGCTACTATTCAGCCACTTCCGCAAGGTCCCTGTCAAAGGAGCCTTTCCAAGCTTTGAGAGGTGTTTGGAGGCCAAAAAAAGAAAAGAAATCTGCCCACTCCAATGTCAAGAGAATGTGTCAGAAAGCTCAGTGCTCTGCCGTGCTGGGGAATTGGTGAACAGGGCTTAGGCATCCTTCTGGTGCAGAAGAAAGGATGGCAGGGGGAAATGGCCCAGCCTCCCTGCTTCCCTCGCCCAACCAGACCCAGACTTGGTGATTCCTGCCCTGCTCACTTGTGGGGTGGCTCAGCCAGGGCAGGGAAGATGCAGCCAAGCCTGCCAGAGGGTGGGGGGCTGTGAATGGTGAGAGCCACTCCTCTCTGCAGGCCTAGGTCTGGAACAGAGACTCTGGGGTTAGGCTGTAGGGTATGGGTCCTGCCTCTGCCGCTTCCTGGCTATGTGACCTCACCAATCACTGACCCTTCTGGGGCTGTAAGAGAACACCCACCCACTGGGTTCCTGCACTGGTCACTGTTGACATTAGGGTCCAGGCCACCTGCTCAGCCATGTAATTGGAACACCCACTGTTACCTGCAGGGAAAGAATAAACCACCCCTCATATTGACACAGTTTTTTTAATATATTATTTATTTTTGATTTTCAGTCACTAAATCATGTCCAACTCTTTGTGACCCCATGACTGCAGCCACACGCCAGGCTTCCCTGTCCTTCAGTATCTCTCAGAGTTTGCTCAGACTCCCATCCTTTGAGTCAGTGATGCCATCCAACCCTCTCATTCTCTGTTGTCCCCTTTTCCTCCTGCCCTCAATCTTTCCCAGCATCAGGGTCTTTTCCAGTGAGTTAGCTCTTTGCATCAGGTGGCCAAAGTTTAATTATTGAACTATAATTTATCTACAATGTTGTCTTAATTTCTGCTGTACAGCAAAGTGATTCAGTTATGCATATATAGACATAGATATAAGTAGATACAGATACATACATTCTTTTCCATTATAGTTTATCATGGGATATTGAATATAGTTACCAGTGCTATAGAGTAGGACCTTGTTGTTTATCCACTCTATATGTAATAGTTTGCATCATCTAATCCCAATCTCAGTCCATCCCTCCCCTACCCTGTCTCTCTTGGCAACCGCAGGTCTGTTCTCTGTGTCTGGCGTGTGGATGGCCGTCTCTGATGCTGTCTGTTGTCCCTTGTTGCAGAGACCGTATGAAATCCACTCAGCCACGCCCATCGACGAGATCCTTAACATGTTCAAGGTGGAGCGTGTCCACTATTCTTCCACGTGGTGCAAGGGCATGGTCGCCCTGCTAAAGAAGGTAAGGGGGCAGCCGCCCGTCTACCTGGCCAGGGAGCTGGTCACTTAGTGCAGAAACAAACAGACCAGCCGACTAAGGAACGAGAGGACGAATGGAGGGACAGTGGTGAAAATACCAAAGTCAGCGGGGTTCTAACATCTCACGGAAGTGCTCTCACCATCTCACTTCAAGATCACAAAGCCGCTGGACAGAGCGGTGTGGCCTGAAGTAAAATCTGGGATGACAAAGACCTCAGACTTTTTTCACCCCGCTACCAACTTCTAATAATTAGAAATATTTAATGTATATGGTTCTTTAAAATTTTTACAAATCATCTTTTAACTCACTGAGCTTTAAGAAATTGGTTATCTCCTGACTTTTCCTAGGAATTGTTCAGTTCACTTCACTCAGTCATGTCCGACTCCATGGACCGCAACACGCCAGGCTTCCCTGTCCATCACCAACTCCCAGAGCTTGCTCAAACTCATGTCCATCGAGTCCGTGATGCCATCCAACCATCTCATCCTCTGTCGTCCCCTTCTCCTGCGTTCAATCTTTCCCAGCATCAGGGTCTTTTCCAGTGAGTCAGTTCTTTGCATCAGGTGGCCAAAGTATTGGAGTTTCAGCTTCAGCATCAGTCCTTCCAATGAATATTCAGGACTGATTTCCTTTAGGATTGACTGGCTGGATCTCCTTGCAGTCCAAGGGACTCTCAAGAGTCTTCTCCAAGACTACAGTTCAAAAGCATTAATTCTTCAGCTCTCAGCTTTCTTTATAGTCCAACTCTCACATCCATACATGACTACTGGAAAAACCATAGCCTTGACTAGATGGACCTTTGTTGGCAAAGTAATATCTCTGCTTTTTAATATGCTGTCTAGGTTGGTCATAGCTTTTCTTCCAAGGAGCAAGTGTCTTTTAATTTCATGGCTGCCATCACAACTGCGGTGATTTTGGAGCCCAAGCAAATAAAGTCTGTCACTGTTTCCATGTTTCCCCATCTATTTGTCATGAAGTGATGGGACTGGATGCCATGATCCTAGTTTTCTGAATGTTGAGGTTTAAGCCAGCTTTTTCACTCTTCTTTTTCACTTTCATCAAGAGACTCTTCAGTTCTTCTTCACTTTCTGCCATAAGGGTGGTGTTATCTGCATATCTGAGGTTATTGATATTTCTCCTGGCAATCTTGATTCCAGCTTGTGCTTCATCCAGCCCGCCATTTCACATGATGTACTCTGCATGTAAGTTAAATCAGCAGGGTGATGATATACAGCCTTGACATACTCCTTTCCCAGTTTGGAAACGTCTGTTGTTCCATGTCTGGTTCTAACCATTGCTTCTTGACCTGCATGCAGATTTCTCAGGGGACAGGTAAGGTGGTCTGGTAGTCCCATCTCTTGAAGAATTTTCCAGTTTATTGTGATCCATACAGTAGAAGGATTTGGCATAGGCAATAAAGCAAAAGTAGATGTTTTTCTGAAACTCTCTTGCTTTTTGATGATCCAACAGATATTGGCAATTTGATCTCTGATTCTTCTGCCTTTTATAAACCCAGCTTGAACATCTGGAATTCTTACTAGTAGAATAAAGTAGTGGGTCTCCAAGTACAGTCCCTGGACCAGCATCACCTGGGAGAGCACGTTGGAAATGCAGTTTCTCAGGCTCCACCACAGACCTGCTGAATCAGAAACGGCGGGGTGGGCCCCGTTGTTTGTGTTCTGATAAGCTCCAGTTTGGCATAGGCAGTGGGTTTTGATGCCCTTCTTCAGCAGCTGGCATTTGGCTAAACTCGCTCAGAATCCTCCAAGACGCAGGGTTGAGCCTTGCGTGTGGTCGGCAGGTGTGTGCGCATGCTCAGTGGGCACCAGTTACCTTTAATGAAGGAACTGTGAGGATAGCAGCCAGTGCTCGTTGGGGGAATGTTGTGTTCTATACTCTGCTCATTTAGTCCTTACAGGCCCTTCGAGAGGAGTCCTGTTATTACCCCTATACTAGAGATGGGAAAACTGAGGCTTAGAAAAGCAAAATTATTCACTCAAGCCCGCAAGGCTGTTAGAGGGCAGCAGAGGACTTGAGTCTAAGCTCTCTGAACTCTTTGCCTGAAAAATCCCATGGACAGAGGAGCCTGGCAGGCCACAGTCTAAGGGATTGCAAAGAGCGACTAACACAGTCATTCATTCTCTGAACTCGAGATGTCAGCTCTTAATCCTTCCACTGCTGCAGATTAGCAGTCCCCACCCTTGCTGACACCAGGGATCAGTTTCATGGAAGACAGTTTTGCCATGGACCTGGGCGTAGGGGGATGGTTTGGGGATGATTCAAGCACATTAGGTTTATTAGGCACTTTATTTCCACTATTATTATTTCAGCTCCACATCAGATCATCAGGCATTAGATCCTGGAGGCTGTGGACCCCTGCTGTAGACAACTTGGGGAATTACTCATTAGTTAAATTGCTTAAGGGGAGATTGAGCTCCTGGATTTTAGACATCAGTGGTCCTTAACCCCAACTGCTGATTGGAATCACCCAGAAGCCTTACCCACCTGCCAACACTGCCTCCTGCACACCCAGGGAGTCAGAGAACTAGCTTCTACCCTAAACCATAAACTTCACCCCCATGCATTGAAATAGCATCTCTGTTTAAATCTGCACCTGCCTTTTGGGGGGGCAGCTCCTAGAGAGAGGCCCCCATGATCAGCAGGTAGCATCTGCCAGGTGTCCAGCCTACTAGCTGGAGTGACGGTGAGAGCCGCCTGGTGAGGGGGTCCTGATTCCAGCCACCATCTGCCAGCGTCGGGGCATGCCATCCTGCCAAGAGGTGTCCCAGGTCCTCACCAACCCCCTTTGGGTCTCATCTTAATCATGAACCAGAAGTGGGAGAATTACCATTATTCCTCCTGCTTTCAGAGGAAACATGTTTGTCTCAGTCAGCAGCTCCTCTGAAGCTACATGGCTACCGAGTGGCTGTCCCAGGGCTGGGTCCTGTCTTTCATTTGTAGCCGCTGTGTTCTTAGCATCAGACAAGCCAGTGTTTTGAAACCTGAAAACCCCTCTGGATGCAATGTAATACGATACAGCTAATTTTTTTTCCTTTTACTGCATCACCCCTTATTAGCAGAAACTCTATTTGAAGAGAAGCTAAAAATGAGATCTTGGCTACAAATGAGACTACTCCGTCAGGCTGCAGAGGTCACCTCATAGCTGTCTAGGGGAAAATTTTATTATGCATCCCATTACCAAGCTGAACGTTCCAAAACGAGACAGCTGATTCTTTTTATTTTTATTTGGAAGCCTCTGCAGACATCATTGGCAGGTAGCACATCCCAGGGTAAGAGTCCTTGAGGGGAGCATGGAGGCTGAAAAGCTAGTCCCAAAGAGGCCCTTGCTGGTTGACCTTGGGGAAGCCTAGCCTCTCAGCTCCTCCCTGACTGTAAACAGGTATAAGCATACGTGACACTTCAATAAGCAGCCCTGGTGGCTCAGTGGTCAGGAATCCACCTGCCAATGCAGGAAACGCAGAGTTGCGGGTTCAATCCTGGGGTCACAAAGATTCCCTGGAGAAGGAAATGGCAACCCACTCCAGTATTCTTGCCTGGAAAAATCCCATGGACAGAGAAGTCTGGCAGGCTACAGTCCATAGGGTCACAAAGAGTTGGGCCTGACTTAGCAACTGAGCATGTACAATGCTTCAACACAAGCAGCCCAGACAGGGCACAACATTCATGGAACGTGGAAGCAGAGGCACCTTCATTTTCCCAAGACTCCATCTTCGGAGGCTCTGCGAACCTCAGTCCTGCCCAACTGCATATGTTTGCTCATTGCCTGCAGCTCCTGACCAAGGACCCTGAGAGCCGCCTGTCCAGCCTTGGTGACGTCCAGAGCACACCCTACTTGGCCGACATGAACTGGGATGCGGTGTTGGAGAAGGCACTGACACCCGGCTTTGTGCCCAATGTGAGTGAGGTCCTGTTCTATGACATCCAGCCCTGTGCAGGGTCTCCCTCCTGGGTATTCAGGAACACTCTGGAAGCTGGCAGGGGGGAGGGGGGTTGCTGGCCACATCATTTGAGCTCCAAAGGAATCACCTTTCACTGGGATTCGGCGTGGATTTGGACCTGATTTGCGCGGTCCAGTTGGGTGGCTTCCCTCCCTGTAGTGAGTCCTCAGGGGCACAAAACCTCCTTTTTCTTGTTAAATCACACCCTCAATGTGCACAGATCCAGGCCCTGGGCGGGTGAGAGCAGGGTAATGGGAGCCAATGAGCCACCCTTTCACAAGCTGCCTGTCGGGTAGAGGAAGACAGTGAGTTACCAGTAAATATATAACAGTTCAGTTCAGTTCAGTTGCTCAGTCATCTCCGACTCTTTGCGACCCCATGGCCTACAGCATGCCAGGCTTCCCTGTTCATCACCAACTCCTGGAGCTTACTCAGATTCATGAGAGGAAGACAGTGAGTCACCAGTAACCGTGTAACGTGACATCAGGCAGTGATGCCAATTCCTACACACAGAACGAGCTAGGAGACAGAGAGAGAACGGGGTGAAGGAGAAGGAGGCAGAGGCTGCTTTTAGGTAGAGGTGCAGAAATCCGAACCAAGTGAAGGAACCAGGCTTGTAAAGACAGGGTGGAATTTTCCAGGCAGAGGGAATATCAAGATCACGCACCTCCAGGCAGCAAAAAGCTTCCAAAGAACAGTGAGAAAGCTTTATAGCTGGAGCAGAGTAAAATAGAAGAAAACAGTAGGGAATGAGGGTGGAAGGGACCACAGTCTACACCCTGGAGACTTCCGGAGATCATGACAAGGGTTTTGGACTGTGCCCTCTAAACACTGCAGTGCTTTTGGCAGGGAGGTAAAAGTGTCAGGTTTACACCATTGAGTGGACAGGTGGGTGCTGAGGATGAATGAAGGAGGCTGACAGGAAGGAGGCTGAGGAGCTAGCCCAGAGGCTCCCAGGGATGACCACAGGCCTGAGGGTCAACTGGCTTCAGCTGCAGGGCACCTGGCAGCCAGGATGGAGAACTGGGTAGATTTGGTATCTCAGATGGTAAAGAATCCGCCTGCCATGCAGGAGACCTGGGTTTAATCCCTGGGTCAGGAAGATCCCCTGGAGAAGGGAAAGGCTACCCACCCCAGTATTCTTGCCTGGATAATTTCATGGACAAAGGAGCCTGGCAGGCTACCGTCCATGGGGTCTCAAAGAGTCAGACACGACTGAGCGACTTTCACTTTCACTTTTTGGCCAGAAATGGCATCTTTAAATGGATTTGTTAAAAATGATATTTATATTAACAGAAAAAGTAGTAATGACGTGAGGAGGAGGGTATGAGAAAATATGTGAAAAGTACCAGATTGGTAAACTGAACTCAATCTCATGAAATGAACACACATAAGATGAAGGAAACATGTGGATATTAACAGGTGGGTGGGGGTTATAGGGCTAAATGAATGACATGTGCAGTGAGAATGTGTCAGTGTTCATCATCAGGACAGAAATGAGCAGATATGTCCCCTGGGTGGGGGGGCCTTCCCTGGTGGCTCAGATGGTATAAAGTCTGCCTGCAATGCAGGTGACCCGGGTTCAGTCTCTGGGTTGGAAAGATCCCCTGCAGAAGGGAATGGAAACCCACTCTAGTATTCTTGCCTGGAGAACTCCATGGACAGAGGAGCCTGGTGGGCTACAGTCTGTGGGGTCACAAAGAATTTGACACGACTGAGTGACTAACACTTTCACAACTTTCTTTCACACCCTAGGAGTAGCTCACCGTTACTTGTTGAATGAGTGATTGAATGAATGAGTGATTGAATGAATGAGTGAAAATACAAATCAGTGATGCGGAACCAAGGCAAACCGTGTTTCCTTTTCCACTTCTTTTCAGAAAGGGAGACTGAACTGCGATCCCACATTTGAACTTGAAGAGATGATTCTTGAATCCAAACCACTTCATAAAAAGAAGAAGAGGTTGGCAAAGAACAGATCCAAAGACGGCTCTAAGGACAGCTGTCCTCTGGTGAGCGCTGTCTTGGGAGCAGACCCTGACAGAGAGGAACCCTATAGTCCAGTGAATGTGATTGAGCTGCTCCTTAGCCACAAGAGGGGTGGGCGGGGAGTGTGGCATGTCACTTCACCCTCCCAAATGCCTTCGTTTGCAGTCAATCAAATGCCTCCATCAAACGAGTGATCTTTCAGAGCAGGATGCTGTGAGAGCATCGCTTGAGTCGATACGTTCTAGCTCTCATCTTTCACGTTAGCACGGCTCCTAGTGTAGGAATCTCTGTATCTCTGATCAGGAACCCAAGAATGATGCCAAGGGACTTCAGTGCTGCGCCCAGTAGAGCCCAGCACCCGTTGCTGGCCAAAATCTTGGCCTTCTCTGCCCACCAAAGCTAAATAAAAAATACGAGACAGAGTCTGGAGATAATAGAAAGGTGGATTTAATTCTCAGCCAGTGGAGAGGAGAATACAGTAGGCTCGTGCCTCCAAGAACTGTGCCCCCGCCCCCACCTCCATGAGGAGCCTAGGAGCTTATATAAGATCAAAGTCAGGAGTTGGTGATGAGGTACTAATGCGTTAGGATCTTGATTTCTTCCTCTTGAATTGTTTCAAAGACAGTCATAGGCTGGCATCAGTAACCCAGTAATTGAGTCTGGCAGTTCGGTGCCTTGCGGCCTTCTTTCTGATATGTAACTACAAGGGGAAGGGTGTTGTACGGGTGAATACCAGAAACAGGATGTATTTAGCATAGAGTCAAAGGAAAATAGGAGTGAAGCAAACTTAGTTACAGACATGCAGAGTTAGGAGCAAAAAAACTAGGAATGTTCAGGCCTGCTCACTGTTCTCTGTATCTTCTTTGTTCTCAGAAAAGAGAAAGAAAAAAAGTCATTCTTCTTTTTTCCCACACCCTCTGCAAAGGTGTTATACTGTGGAGGCATCCAAGGCCACCCTTTGTGGGTCCTTGTATTAATTTTCTAGGCCATCATCACAAAGTGTCACACACTGATCTGGAACAACTGAAATGTGTGCACTCACAATCCTACAGACCGGAAGTTCAGAATCAAGGTATTAACAGAGCTGTGCCTTCTCAAAGGCTCTCAGGAGGCTCCCTCCTTGCCTCTTACAGCTTCCGGCGGTGGCCTACAGCCCTTGACACCCCTTGGCTCATAGCTACATCACTCTCATTTTTTCCTCCATCTTCACAAGGCATTTTCCTCTCTGTGTCTCTCTGTGTCTTCACACAGTCCTCTTTTAAAGACACCTGTCATCAAATTTAGGAAGCACCCCCCTCCTTGCTCCAGGTTGACCTCATCCTAACTAGTTCCATCTGCAAAGACCTTGTTTCCAAATAAGGTCACATTGACCAGTACATGGCCTTAGGACCTCAACGTGTGTTTTTCAATTTATTTATTTTTATTGAAGTATAGTGATTCGCAATGTTGTGTTAATGTCTGCCCTACAGCCGAGTGATTCAGTTACAAGAATATATACATTCTTTTCTGTATTCTCTTCCATTGCAATTTATCACAGGATATTGAATATAGTTCCTGCTGTGCTGTACAACAGAAACTTGTGGTTTATCCATTCTGTACTTAATAGTTTGCATCTGCTAATCCTAACCTCCCAATCCTTCCCTCCCCGACCTCCACCCCCTTGGCAATCACAGGTCTGTTCTCTATGTCTTGTGAGTCTTTTGTTTCTCTATGTCTTGTGTTTCTTTTTCATAAGTTCACCTGTGTCATATTTTAGATCCCACTTAAGTAACATCATGGGCTTCCCTGGTGGCTCAGCAGTAAAGAAACTGCCTGCAATGCAATAGACTCAGGACTGATCCCTGGATAGAAAAGATCCCCTGGAGAAGGGAATGGCAACCCATTCCAGTATTCTTGCCCAGAGAATCCCATGGACAGAGGAGGCTGGCAGTCTATAGTCCATGGGGTTGCCAAAGTCAGTCATGACTGAATAATCAGCAACAACAACAACAAACTAATATCACTTGGAATTTGTCGTTCTCTGTCTGACTGACTTCACTCAGTATGATATTCTCTAGGTCCGTCCATGTTGCTGCAGATGGGATTACAGCATTCTTTTTATGGCTGAGGAGTACTCCACTGTACATATGCACCACATCTTCTTTATCCATTCATCTGTCAATGCACATTTAGGTTGCTTCTACAACACATCTTTCTAGAGGACACAGTTCACCCCACAACTTTCCCTTCCTCCATCAAAATATATTAAACATTACAATTTATGATTACATTGCTATGAAGACAAATATAGCATTCGGTGTTAAAAGTTCATTCTTTTCAGCTTATTTGAAAAAAATATCTCTGTAGCCCCTAAAAGTACTGTGGACCCTAGGCTGTGTGCTGGGACTAATGCAGAAGTTGGCCAGGGGAGGCCTGGGTGGGCATTCACGTGGGCCCACAGTGGGTGGGGGTCCTGCAGACACGTGCACGTCCATCCTGCATCCAGGCAGCTGTGAGATGTGTGTTAGAACATTTGTGAGACCGTGGTCCTTGGCTCCTGTTCCTGAGGAGAATGAGCATCTTTGCGTGACGGCCTTGAATTCCCCCTCCCCCACCGTGCTGCTCAATCAGGCCTCATGAACATTCAAGTGATCAGGAAACCAGGCTCCTGATTTTCAGTTCATATTCCAGAGACTTCCCTGGTGGTCTAGTGGTTAAGACTGTGTTTCCACCACAGTGGGGTGCAGGTTTGATCCCTGGTCAAGAAACTAAGATCTCACATTCCATGTGGCCAAAATGTAAAAACAAACAAACAAACTCAACTCATAGCCCATTTTAACAAGACTTTGACATTGCATTTAATGGCTTAACATGTAGAAAAACATCTTCTTCTGTCAGCCCTTACCTCCCCATGACACTGTCGCCTGTATAGTCAGGGCTGTTCCAGCTGCTTAGCTTGTCCCCATCCCCAAGCATCCTATTTAGATCAGTGTCTGGTCGTCCTCACTCCGGGGAGGATGCGTCATCACTTACGGTCCCCTCTCTGTGCTCTTTGACAGAATGGACACCTCCAGCAGTGCTTGGAGACCGTGCGGAAGGAATTCATCGTATTCAACAGAGAGAAGTAAGTATGCTACCAGGATCCACTGGGCAGAGCCCTTTCAAGGGACCCATGGTCTCCCTGGGTGAATCAAGGCCCCCAAACCCCATGAAGCCAGCCACGATGCTGGAAGGGAACCAGCAGGCAGACCCCATTATTCTAATCCTGCCTCTGCCGTCTGGCCCAAGCAAGGCTCCAACTTCACCTCTCTGGGCCCCGGGGGTCTTTATGTGAAGTGGGGTGACCACAGCAGGACTGATGGCACACAGGATGCTGGCATGGAGGGGCAGGCCAGCAGATGGCTACGCGCCCGAGACCCGGAGAAAAACTGCCTTGGATCAAGTCCTGGGTCTGCTGCTGCCAGAGCGACCCAGGGCAGGTCGCTTAACATCATGGAGCCTCATTGTCAGCAACGACAAAGTGGAAATCACGCCCTTGCCGTGTGGTTGCTGTAAGGTTGATTCAAGGCCTGGCGTGGTAGGAGTATTCAGGAAAAGGGTAACTGTTATGATTGTTGTTGTGATTATCATTATTTGATGGGATAACGTGGTGTGGGCTGTGCTAGGACCCCAGCATTGTGGACTGGCAGGAGACAGGATGATGGTAAGGTGGGAGGGGCTGACCTGATCACATGACTGACCTGATCACATGACTGCCCTTACGGCAGCCGAGGAAGTGGAGGCTCAGGCTTGGTCCCACCCATGTTACCATCTGGGGGTCCATCCACCAGTGCCTGATGACTCAGAGAGAGGCCTCAAGGGGCCGTGGGCTCACACAACAGGAGCCGAGGCCCTGCAGGCAGGACTCACAGCACATAGCTCCATTTATCTAGTCATTCACCCAGGCCTCGGGCTTGCAGAGACAATCAGATCCACTTCCGTCCCTCCAGGAGGGCCAGATGGACACATGCCCAGTTGACCCTTATGTGTTCACCCGTGTTCCACCACTTTCGGCTTCTCGCAGGTGGCAGCCACAGAGGGTCCACACGTTGTGGGAGAGGGCAGCCCAGGCATGACTTTGCAGCAGGCACACAGCTCAGCCTGGGTGTCAGGGAAGCTCCTGGAGGTGCCATGCCTGGCGGTGCCCTGATGGGCGAGGAGGCCAGGGCATGGAGGTCCATCAGTGAGGGCAATACACAGAGAAGCAAGGTGGCCTGGCAGAGGTGGGCACCCGCAGCTGGATTAGAAGCTTGAATTCCCAGAGTATGCCAGGGGGTGGGCGGGAGGTGCAGCAGGGTGTGAGGGCCCTGGGGAGGGCTGTTTGGGTTGATGGGCTGGACAGGGCCCCATTCCCAGTGGGCGCTGGGGGAGATGAAGGAGGCAGTAGCCTGTCCTTTGTCCTGGTGGCTACAAATCTAGGCTAGTAGACACACAAACACAGACACACCAAGCCAGACAACATCACTCACTCATCAACATCACTCATCTCTCAGACAGCCTCACCCACACTGATCATGTCCTTGGTCCCAGCAGGATGGGAAGAAACTTGGAGCAGGTGAGGGCTAGGATTATAAGAGGTTTCAGAACCCATCACATTTTCCTTGTGGTCCTGTCTGCTCTGAGGCTCATGGTCCCTTCCCCACGGTAGACAGTCAGTCCTGGGAACTTCCGCTGAAACCAGCTTGGGCACTTTGGACCACAGTGAGAATGAGCTCCAGGCAGCCTTGGCTCGGGTCCTCCAGTGGTTTAGGCAGGGACTGTAGCATCCTCAAAGAGTACCTGGGTGGAAAATGGGAGCCTGTGAAATGCAGAGGGTGACAGACCCGAGCAGGGAGCAATCACACTGTGTGTGGCACTGTGTGTCAGAAGACGCTTCCATCTGGAACCTGAAGAACCCAAGTTGTTTCCCTTAAAAAGAAAATGAAAATGAGATACCCCTCCTTGTGTTGTCAGGTGGCATCTGGCTGTTTTTTAGCAGAAACCCAACTATATAGTGGCTTTGACCAATCAGATGTTCTTTCTTACGTGGAAAGGTGAATGTAGTAAGATCACCCAGCTATACTGAGAACCCCCGTGAGAGCTGTGGTCATGGAGTTGAAGTGAGGCTGGCACCGTTAACAGGAGTTGTCAAAATAAAGATGGAGGATGGAAGTTGTCTTCCAGATGGGGGTGGTCAGAATGAGCATATGTGAAAGTGGGAGGAATGGAAGAAGATGGGAAAGGGGAGATGTGTGTGGGTTTGACGGAGGTTTCTGCTCTGTCGTCCCTGTGTCTCTGCTCCCCAGTAGCCCTGAGGCTAATAGGCTACCTGTCAGGGCAGGTGTGCTGGGAGCAGTGTCTTTCCCCCAGCTTCTCCCCACAAGGATGCTGTCCTGTACCTTGCCAACCCCTCCATGTCAAACCCTATCCCTGCTCCATGATGTACCCGGGAAAGGACCCACATTACAGCCACCCATAACCACCCTGCTGCAATTTCTCATCTGTTAAAAGGAAACAAGGAAAACACTCTTGAGAGACTGCAAGGAGATCCAACCAGTCCATCCTAAAGGAGATCAGTCCTGGGTATTCATTGGACGGACTGATGCTGAAGCTGAAACTCCAATACTTTGGCCATCTGATGCAAAGAGCTGACTCATTGGAAAAGACCCTGATGCTGGGAACGATTGAAGGCAGGAGGAGAAGGGGATGACAGAGGATGAGATAGTTGGATGGCATCACCAACTCAGTGGACATGAGTTTGAGTAAACTCAGGGAGTTGATGGTGGACAGGGAAGCCTGGCATGCTACGGTTCATGGGGTCACAGAGTCTGACATGACTGAGCAACTGAACTGAACTGAAAAGGAAACAATGGAAACAGTAACAGACTTTATTTTAGGGGACTCCAAAATCGCTTCAGATGGTGACTGCAGCCATGAAATTAAAAGACACTTGCTCCTTGGAAGAAAAGCTATGACCAACCTAGACAGTATATTAAAAAACAGAGACATACCTTTGCCAACAAAGATCCATATAGTCAAAGCTAAGGTTTTTCCAGTAGTCATGTATGGATGTGAGAGTTGGACTATAAAGAAAGCTGAGTGCCGAAGAATTGATGCTTTTGAACTGTGGTGTTGGAGAAGACTCTTGAGAGTCCCGTGGACAGCAAAGAGATCCAACCAGTCAATTGTAAAGGGAATCAGTCCTGAATATTTATTGGAAGGACTGATGCTAAAGCTGAAACTCCAATACTTTGGCCACCTGATGCGAACAACTGACTCCTTACACAGACCCTGATGCTGGGGGGGATTGAGGGCAGGAAGAGAAGGGGACAAGAGAGGATGAGATGGTTGGATGGCATCACCGACTCGATGGACATGAGTTTGAGTGGACTCCGGGAGTTGGTGATGGACAGGGAGGCCTGGCGTGCTGCAATTCATGGGGTCGCAAAGAGTCAGACACGACTGAGCAACTGAACTGAACTGAACTGAACTGAACTGATATAAATAGTACACACATGGTTTATCCATTTTTCTTGTGGACATTTGGGCTGTTTGTAGAATTTATCTATTAGGAATTAAGGTGTCATAAATATTTTGTACAATCCTCTTTGTAGATGCATTTTTATCACTCTTGGAGAATAACATGATTCTGTAGACATCTAGGAGCATGAGTGAAAGGGGTTTCCAAAAATCTCTTTTATATTAGCGAGATAGGCACCACGCATCCTGCACTCCTTTCTGCAGTCCTGTTTATGAAGCACCTGTTCTGCTGACACTGGAGTAGCTGGAAAATTAAAGACCTTTCCAACATCAGCCACGTGGCCAGTGGGATGCTGAGAGGGGACACTGAGACACTGAACCAAGCTTCCCTTCATGCTCTGCTGGGACCTTGCTGCCCGCTCCTTGCCTCCTCTGGCAGTTTCTTCTCCTTTTGGTCTCTGCAGGCCTGGCCGTCCGCCTGAAACACACTGTTCCTACTCCCTGCGTAGTCATTACAGACCTTATCTCCTCCGTGTCTTATGTGCGTGCTCAGATGCTTCAGTCATTTCCGACTCTCTGCGACCCCGTGGGTGTTAGCACACCAGGCTCCTCTGTCCATGGAATTCTCCAGGCATGAATACTGGAGTGGGTTGCCATGCCCTCCTCCAGGGGATCTTCCCGACCCAGCAATCAAACCCATGTCTCCAGTGTCTCGTGCACTGCAGGCGGATTCTTTACCACTGAGCCACTGGGGAGGCCCTTGTCTGTGCAGAGGGTGCTGCAAAGGTGAACTGGAAGGAAGTGCCATGGTCACGGGGGTTCCTGTCAGGAACTCCTGGGGTGGGAGTTGTTAGCATTTAGAGTTGCTGCCTCTGTTAAACAGGATGAACTATGACCTCCCAAAAGATATGCTGAAGTTCTAGCCACCAGGACTTCAAAATACGACCTTATTTCCAACCCTTGGAAATAGGGTTGTTGCAGATATTAGCTGAGATGAGATCATACTGGAACAGAGGACTCTTAATCCGAAATGCATGCATGCATGTTCAGCCCATCAGTTGTGCCTGACTCTTTATGACTCCATGGACTGCAGCCTGCCAGGCTCCTCTGTCCATGGGATTTCCAGCCAAGAATACTGGAGTGGGTTGCCATTTCCTTCTCCAGGGGATCTTCCTGACTCAGGGATAGAAACCGCATCTCCTGCATTGGCAGGTGGATTCTTTACCCCTGAGTCACCAAGGAAGCCCATGAATCCAATATGAGTGATGTCCTAAGAAGAAGATAAGAGACACAGACACACAGAGAAGACTGTGTGAAGATGGAGGCAGAGACTGGAGTGATGCATCTACAAACCAAGGGGCGCCAAGGATGACCCACAGCCACCAGAAGCCAGAGGGGCTCTGGTACAGATTCTCCATCAGCCCCTCCAGAAGGAGCTAACCCAGCTGACAGCTTGACTTCAGACTTCTGCCTCCAGACTGTGAGACAATACATTTCTGTTGTTGTGAACTATCCAGGTGGGGACACCTGTTACAGCCACCCTAGGAAACAAGTACAGCATCCTTCTGAATCTGAAGTAGAGAGAATGGGCCTGTGACTCTACAGTTTACATCTTTCCAGTCGTTCTGACACCTCAGGGTTTGAGAATTTCTCCTAGAGACCCATGCACCCAAACTGTGCCTCCTCCAGTTAGTTCTTGGCTGAGTCACGGGTGTTGATGCACGCTCTCTTGTGTCCAGATCTTTGCCATCCCATAAACTATAGCCCACCTGGCTCCTCTGTCCATGGAATTTTCCAGGCAAAAATACTGGAGTGGGTTGCCATTTCCTCCTCCAGGGGATCTTGCCAACCCAGAGACTGAACCTGAGTCTTCTGTGTCTCCTGCATTGGCAGGCAGATTCTTTACCACTGAGCCATCTGGGAAGCCCAAAAGAATCCCATCTAAAAATGTCCCCAAGAACAGAAGGAATGAAAAATGCCCAACGAACTGACACTGTATATTGAGACTGAAAAGTGAGGCAGGAGGGCAGCTCCATAAAGCAGAATTATGAAGTTTTGTATGGGTAACTTACGAACGACTTGGATCAGGCATATGGCAATCTGGAAGCATCCCCAGCTGCACTCCATACTTCTAAGGGACCATCAGGAGTTTTATAGTTAAGCTCAGTTATGAAGGGAAGTGCTTGAAGACAGAAACTGAGTTCCTAAGTCAAGACCCTATCTGATTTATGATGGGTGGGTGCCAAAAATATGTCAGCCAAGGTCTTTGTCCTTATTTGGAGACTAACAGAGCAGAGATGCTACTTGGACCTAATGATCATTATGCTGTGTGCTAAATCACTTCAGTCTTGTCCATCTCTGTTCAATTCTATGGACTGTAGGCTTCTCAGTCCCTGGGATTCTTCAGGCAAGAGTATTGGAGAGGCTTTCCATTTCTTCTGCCAGGGAATCTTCCCCACTCAGGGACTGAACCTGCGTCTCTTAGATCTTCCGCAAAGGCAGGCAGGTTCTTTACCGCTAGCGCCATCTGGGAAGCTAAATAATATCTATGATCATTAAACAATATCTGTTCATTACAAAGGGGCTGCTCAGGTGGCGCAGTGGTAAAGAATCTGCCTGTCAATGCAGGAGAGAAGAGTTCAATCCCTGGGTAGGGAAGATGATCCCCTGGAGGAGGATATGGCAACCCACTCCAGTATTCTTGCCTGACAAATTATACGGACAGAGGAGCCTGCCGGGCTACAGTCCATGGGGTCACAAAGAGTGGGACACAAATGAGCACGCACACACACATTCTTTACAAATCCACTGACAATGGAGAAGAGATTTATTGCACAGCACAGTCCTAGGTAGGGTTAGTGGAAGGACAGGAGGAACTGAATAGGCCCAAGATGACGTCGGTGACGCATACACGTGGCAGACTCTCCATTTCCTCTTCCTCCTTTGCCTTGAATCATTCATCTGCAACTTTGAGCCCTCATGTGTTGAAGGATGCCACTAAAGACACAAACACCCTGCACAGCCACCTGCCTCTTGCATGGTCAGGTGTGCTTCCTCAACCAGAAGAAGCTCTTGGGCAGAGCAAAGGTCCCCCTGCGTCATGGGACTACTGTCCTAGGCTTTAAGGGGGACATGAGCTGGGCACCTATTGCATCAGCTCCCATGGAAGATTCTCACTGGTCCTTTGAAAGATGCATCATAATCCTGGACTGGCACCTGGGGACGCAGAAGTGGATATAGCAGGATCTATGACCTCAGTACGCTTGAGGCCTAAAGGGTACAGACTGGGCCACAGCCTTGCTTGGACCACTGTGCAAACGTCGAGGAGATGCCCTAGGTCTGACTTCTCTGGACCTCACTTTCTAAACAGAGAACAAAATTAAAATTAGCACTGCCTAATTTTCTGGAAACACAGTTATTAATGGATCATGGTCTCAGCTGGCAAAAGGCCACTGAGTGAGGTGGAGCATCTGGTTCCAGGGACTGGTCCAGGCTTCCAAGGACCCGGGCAGCTGAGCTTCCATTAGTTTGAGAAATGCACCATGGGGCTTGTCTTCCAATTTTAGCCAAAGATCAGAGCAGGGGTGATTTTTCCAAAAGGTCTTTTCAATAGCAGTTGACAAAGCTTTGCAGTATAAGAAGCCCCTGATGAGAAAGGAATTTTCTATCTGCTTCATCTTGTAAAGAACTTAAACATTTAAAATCATACTAAAGCTACCTTTGGAGCCCTTGAAAACGTTACATTTTAATAATCAAATACTGCACATGCTATATTTAGTAATGCTATTAATAATGACTGTATGTGATTTTATGGGTTTTATATCATGTTTCATTAATCCAGGGCTACTCAACTTCAGCTCTATTGCCATTTGATGACTCTTGACATCAATTCTTTGATGTGGGGACAGTTCTATACATTGTAAGAGGTTTAGCAGAATCTGTGACCTTTTACTCATTAGATATCCATAGCACCTCCATAGCTATGACACCAAAAATGGCCCCAAACTTTACCTGGGAGGCAGATCGCCCCCGCTTGAGAACCATTGCTCAAATCCCTACCCATCACATTTTCTAAGGTCCTCCTCCTCCTCCTCCTCCTCCTCCTCCTCCTCCTTCCTCCTGAGCTCTTGCAGCTCTTAATTGTAACATGAAGGACCTGAAATCTGATCTTCCATCCACTGGATTCTGGGCTCTTTCTGCTACATATGCTTTCATCCAGGTGTCCAGCAGGTGCTTATTCCACATCCCCACTGGGTGGGGTACTGGGGATAGAATGGGAGCAAAGTCCCTGTTCCCATGGGGCTCACTGTCTGGTAGAACAAGCTCTGTGAGATGAAGGAAGGGGTTACTTTCTGCAGTGATGTATTTGGGGTTCTTTCCAGTGTGTCCTGTGGGGCCCTGACTTGCAGGGAGCTGATGTTATTAGGCTTCATTTTTATAGGGCACTCGCTGTATGACATTTAGTCTGTACATCCATCCTGTGAGCCAGCTACTTTTATTGCCTCATTTTGCAGCTGGAGAAGGGTAGGCATAAAGCAGGTGGCGGGCACATGGCCAAGAGATAGCAGGGAGGGAGGGGAGTATAAGGAGGCAGTCTAGCTCCAGAGCCCAAAGTGTAATGAAAGTGTTATTTGTTCAGTCGTGTCCTACTCTTTGCGACCCTATGGACTGCAGCACACCAGGCTTCCCTGTCTTTCACTATCTCCTGTAGTTTGTTCAAATCCATGTCCTTTGAGTCAATGATGCTATCCAACCATCCCATCCTCTGTCTCCTCCTTCTCCTGCCTTCAATCTTTCCCAGATCAGAGTCTTTTCCAATGAGTCAACTCTTTGCATCTGGTGGCCCAGATGATATAAATTAATATGAATCACAGTGTATTCAAAGTTTGCTGGCTTCATCTTCCATGTGGCCTCCTTGGAGTTTCCCAGCAGATAGATAGGGACCTTCCATTGTGGCCTGGAGCCTCTGGGAACTGGTGGCAAGGAGGTATGAGGATAACTCATCTCAGGCTTGGGAATGGAGTGGACATTGCAGGTCCTGGCTCTGCTTCTCTCGGTGGCCAGCCTGGTGGGGTTCCAGCTTCTCTGAGCCTCAGGCTCCATAAGTGTGTCAATAAAGGCTGGGCTGTGCATCAGTGACTCCATGACTTGACCAAGGTCTGTGTCACTCACAGAAAACCTTGACATCCTTCTCAGCTCTTCAACAACCCACAGGGAAGGAGGGACAGAGTTAGAGCCACTTTTCCCAGATACGTCTATAAAACGGGGAAAACCTTTCCTCGGGCACCCTCCTTCTAACTTCTGTGCTAGGAAGAGGCTGACTCTGAGAATCCAGCCTCTGAAATCAAGGCCAGTGCACTGACATTCTCTCCAGTTTGAGGTTCCCAATGTGGTGCAAACCTCGATTTCACAGGAGCAGGTGAAAGGGAACAGCAGCTGACAGTTGAGAGCGCCTGTGGTGTGTCGAGCTCAGGGTGGGGACAGGGCCCTGCAGCCACTTTCTCACCCAGTTCTCATCACAGGTCTATCCGTGAGTGTCTTCCTGCCTGTTTCACGGTCAGAGAAACTGATAAAAGCATAACTGCAGTGATGTGTCTAAGGGAGAGTGGAGAGAGGGGCCAGGCGACTGAATGGGAAGCAAAGTGGCACCTTTCCAAACACAAGGAAACGGCCAGGGGAAATCAACTCCATGGCCTGAAACCGCGGGAGGAATTTCAGCCCCAGATGAAAGTGACCGGAGGGAAACTCTAGTTCCATGAAAACTCAAAATCAAGAAATCACACAGGAATCAGGACCCTCTCCACTCCAGTACTCTTGCCTGGAAAATCCCATGGATGGAGGAGCCTGGTAGGCTGCAGTCCATAGGGTCGCTAAGAGTCGGACATGACTAAGCGACTTCACTTTTACTTTTCACTTTCTTGCATTGGAGAAGGAAATGGCAACCCACTCCAGTGTTCTTGCCTGGAGAATCCCAGGGACGGGGGAGCCTGGTGGGCTGCCGTCTATGGGGTCACACAGAGTCAGACACGACTGAAGTGACTTAGCAGCAGCAGCAGTCCTCTTCGCTGGGGTCTCAGTCAGAGGAAATTGC
>NW_011494827.1:1441221-1443910 GCF_000754665.1 Bison bison bison
CCAGTGTTCTTGCCTGGAGAATCCCAGGGACGGGGGAGCCTGGTGGGCTGCCGTCTATGGGGTCACACAGAGTCAGACACGACTGAAGTGACTTAGCAGCAGCAGCAGTCCTCTTCGCTGGGGTCTCAGTCAGAGGAAATTGCAGCTGGGTTAAAAAGGGTAACTGATCCTGACATATCCATCTCAGCCACAGAAAATAAAACATGGCCAGTTTTCAGTTGGCCAAAGGAGACACACTGCTGCTGCTGCTGCTAAGTCGCTTCAGTAGTGTCCGACTCTGTGCAACCCCATAGATGGCAGCCCACCAGGCTCCTCCGTCCTAGGGATTCTCCAGTCAAGAATACTGGACTGGGTTGCCATTTCCTTCTCCAATGCATGCATGCATGCTAAGTCACTTCAGTCGTGTCCAACTCTGTGTAACCCCATAGACCACAGCCCACCAGGCTCCTCTGTCCACAGGATTCTCTAGGCAAGAATACTTGAGTGAGTTAAGGAGACACACAGACCCTGACAAATTGCCTCAACTGTATGCAACCCTGTATCATGTTGCTCTAAAGCACATATGGTCATTGGTCTGCTCAGATTTAACTCATTTAAAGACCTATCTTTACTTTTCCTTGCATCAGATTTCTCTAGTCAAAAAGAGGTACCCTAATTTTTATATGAATATTTATAGGCCTTATTTAATCCTATGTGAAATAAGGCTATGTGTAAATTTGAAAGCTATAAATAGGATCCAGTGATCTGTTTTAGAGTAAATGTTGTTGTTGGTGGTGGTGGTCTAATTTTCTCCCTGTTACATATGGAAATCTCATTGCTAGCCAGTTAAGTGAAATAGGTTATCATTTTTTAGAATATTGAAAGCCTGTTACATACCATGCACTGTGCTTGATGCTTTATACACATTTACATTTTATCTAAAATAAATCCTCACCACAACCTTGATTTGTAAGTATTGACATCTACAGAGGACTTCCTGGTGGCTCAATGGTAAAGAATCTGCCTACAATGCAGGAGACACAAGAGACGCAGGTTTGATCCCTGGGTCAGGAAGATCCCCTGGGGGAGGGCATGGCAACCCACTCCAGTATTTTTGCCTGGAGAATCCCAATGACAGAAGAGCCCAGTGGGCTACAGTTCATGGGGTCACAAAGAATCAGACACAACTGAAGTGACTTAGCACACACGCATGACATCTACAGAGAAGGAGTCATTTGCCCAACTTTATCTGGAAGGGTGGTGTAGGTATTAAATGAGGAGGTGTTGAGTAAGAATGAACTCAACAAGTCTCAGTCCCTATCACTCAGAAACTTGAGGGTGCCATCCCTTCTATTTCCCCCAGAGCTCATCTGTTTGCAAAAGGGGAAAGAGGATGCTTAGTAAGATAATCCTCTCCTTTCTGCTATATCACACCCAAGGTGCAGCTGACTCCATCCTCAGACTTCCTCAAATAGGTTTTGCTTCAGGCAATAGGAGATAAAATAGAATTTTAATGCTTCTGGCCAAAGGCTCTTATTGAATTTGCAAGATAAGTGTTGCATACAAGGTGATCTTCCCAATAAGTGATGAGGTTTGAAAGTAGAACAGACAGTTATACTGAGCTTTTACTTAAGGAAAAGACATCTCTTGAGGAACTAGAAATGATGTTGTATCAGTCACAGTTGCAGAGGAGACACTCTCCAAGGATAATTTATCTACAAAGGACCCTTTACAAAGGTGTGGCTATAAGGACGTCATAGAGGCTTGTGCAGTAAGTAAACTGGGGCTTCAGAGAAGGCAAGGTGTTCCCACTGGGAGGTTGAAGAGATGAGAGGGAGGCCATCCAGAAGGCTCCCTCGATTGGAGAAGTGACCTTCCAAGGTTCCCAGTAGCCCCAGGGGCCAGTACAGGAAGGGGACTGGGGACTTAATGCCCTTGCTCCTTCTAATTTCTGCCAGGGCTCCCAAGCGGTCAACCCCTGGAAGCCCAAAGTGCTTAGGAGTTTTTGATACAGTTCCTACAAGTCAGACTCACAGGCTGGAGAGCAGGTGGAGAGTGGGATGGGGTGAATCTGGGGGACAGTGAAAGGTGGTTAGTTTGGGGGCTCCTAAGAATTGAAGGTATATCCCTAGAGAGAGAAAAATTAGAATCATCTGAATAATTCCAGGAAGTGCACCAAAGGTCAGGGGGGAGGAGCTATCAGGCCACGGATTTCTCAGTTGCAATTCTATGCAAAGGAAAAGTTTATAAGGATTTGAGCAGTTCCCAAGTGAAGTGGACGATCTGGGGAGGAGGGCAGTGGGGTTTGGGTTAAGATGGGCTGGCTCTGTGCAAGGGATGCTAGAGAAGGGATTCTTGCAGTGTGCAAACAATTAGACCAGGTGACTGCTTGCTTCTCTTGAATCATATCAGATTAGATCAGTCGCTCAGTCGTGTCCAACTCTTTGCGACCCCATGAATCACAGCACGCCAGGCCTCCCTGTCCATCACCAACTCCCAGAGTCCACCCAGACTCACATCCATCGAGTCGGTGATGCCATCCAGCATCTCATCCTCTGTCGTCCCCTTCTCCTCCTGCCCCCAATCCCTCCCAGCATCAGAGTCTTTTACAATGAGTCAACTCTTCACATGAGGTGGCCAAAGTACTGGAGTTTCAGCTTTAGCATCATTCCTTCCAAAGAAATCCCAGGGCTGATCTCCTTTAGAATGG
>NW_011494827.1:1444010-1444351 GCF_000754665.1 Bison bison bison
TCTGACACTGTTTCCACTGTTTCCCCATCTATTTCCCACGAAGTGATGGGACCGGATGCCATGATCTTCGTTTTCTGAATGTTGAGCTTTAAGCCAATTTTTTCACTCTCCACTTTCACCTTCATCAAGAGGCTTTTTAGTTCCTCTTCACTTTCTGCCATAAGGGTGGTGTCATCTGCATATCTGAGGTTATTGATACTTCTCCCGGCGATCTTGATTCCAGCTTGTGTTTCTTCCAGTCCAGCGTTTCTCATGATGTACTCTGCATATAAGTTAAATAAGCAGGGTGACATTATACAGCCTTGATGTACTCCTTTTCCTGTTTGGAACCAGTCTGTTGT
>NW_011494827.1:1445348-1450545 GCF_000754665.1 Bison bison bison
GTGCAGCACTTTCACAGCATCATCTTTCAGGATTTGGAATAGCTCAACTGGAATTCCATCACCTCCACTAGCTTTGTTCGTAGTGATGCTTTCTAAGGCCCACTTGACTTCATATTCCAGGATGTCTGGCTCTAGGTGAGTGATCACACCATCGTGATTTTCTGGGTCATGAAGATCTTTTGTGTGCAGTTCTTCTGTGTATTCTTGCCATCTCTTCTTAATATCTGCTTCTGTTAGGTTCATACCATTTCTGTCCTTTATCGAGCCCATCTTTGCATGAAATGTTCCTTTGGTATCTCTGATTTTCTTAAAGAGATCTCTAGTCTTTCCCATTCTGTTGTTTTCCTCTATTTCTTTGCATTGATCGCTGAGGAAGTCTTTCTTATCTCTTCTTGATATTCTTTGGAACTCTGCATTCAGATGTTTATATCTTTTCTTTTCTCCTTTGCTTTTTGCTTCTCTTCTTTTCACAGCTATTTATAAGGCCTCCCCAGACAGCCATTTTGCTTTTTTCATTTCTTTTCCATGGGGATGGTCTTGATCCCTGTCTCCTGTACAATATCACGAACCTCACTCCATAGCTCATCAGGCACTCCATCTATCAGATCCAGGCCCTTAAATCTATTTCTCACTTCCACTGTACTACTGTTCTACTGTGGACACTATTCTACTGCGGGCAGGAACCCCTCAGAAGAAATGGAGTAGCCATCATGGTCAACAAAAGAGTCCGAAATGCAGTACTTGGATGCAATATCAAAAATGATCTCTGTTTGTTTCCAAGGCAAACCGTTCAATATCACAGTAATCCAAGTCTATGCCCCAACCAGTAACGCTGAAGAAGCTGAAGTTGAACGGTTCTATGA
Organism: Bison bison bison; assembly: GCF_000754665.1. NCBI lineage: Eukaryota > Metazoa > Chordata > Mammalia > Artiodactyla > Bovidae > Bison > Bison bison. The sequence goes on from NW_011494827.1 coordinate 1,446,212, forward strand.
AGACCTACAAGACCTTTTAGAACTAACACCCAAAAAAGATGTCCTTTTCATTATGGGGGACTGGAATGCAAAAGTAGGAAGTCAAGAAACACCTGGAGTAACAGGCAAATTTGGCCTTGCAATACGGAATGAAGCAGGGCAAAGACTAATAGAGTTTTGCCAAGAAAATGAACTGGTCATAACAAACACCCTCTTCCAACAACACAAGAGAAGACTCTATACATGGACATCACCAGATGGTCAACACCGAAATCAGATTGATTATATTCTTTGCAGCCAAAGATGGAGAAGCTCTATACAGTCAGCAAAAACAAGACCATGAGCTGACTGTGGCTCAGACCATGAACTCCTTATTGCCAAATTCAGACTTAAATTGAAGAAAGTAGGGAAAACCACTAGACCATTCAGGTATGACCTAAATCACATCCCTTCTCTTCAATATCCACCTTCTATCCCCAAACAGACAACTCTTCTTCAAGTTGGTGCATGCCCTTCCAGAACTTTCCAGTAACTTTGACTCTTTGGTTTTTATTAACTGTGGACAGGCAGTATACATAATAGCTAAGAGCGCAGCCTCTGGAATCAGACTGCCTGGTTTTGAATCCTGATCCATGTTTGCTTTACGACCTCGGACCTCACACTAGTGCCTCAGTTTCCTCATCTGTAAAGTGGTGAAAGTGAAAATTGCTCAGCTGTGTCCAACTCTTCGCAACCCCATGACCTATAGCCTGCCAGGCTCCTCTGTCTGTGGAATTCTCCAGGCCAAAATACTGGGGTGGAGGTAGCCGTTCCCTTCTCCAGGGGATCTTCCCAACCCAGGGATCAAACCCGGGTCTCCCACATTGCAGGCAGATTCTGTACTGTCTGAGCCACCAGGGAAGGGGGTGTTAAAACCTACCCTATATGAAAGACCATTGTATGGACCAGTGAGTGAACAAATGTTAAGCACTTAACACCCTTCCTACACGATCAGTCAGCACTGCCCAAATATTTACTAGTAATATTTATTATACACAAAATTACCAGGCCAATATAGTACTGTATCAATTAAGTGCCATGTCAGACATCATTGTGCCTTAATTTTTAAACCAACACTTACATATACACACAAAACAGCAATCTATCTCAACTCCCTTGGCCACAAGAGATAGAGCTCCAATTTGACTCATGCAAACTGTCATCCACAAGGTCTGTGAGCTCGCCAGTTCTGCCAGTGGTCATGAATTCTTGTCCAGCGAGGATACCCTGTTACTCCATTCGGTTGGGATTGGCTTCCTTTCCCTCTAAGTGTGTTGAGACAGAGCCTGCCAACCTGTGCAAACAGGCAGCTGATGAGCAGTAGATACCTGGCTGGGCGTTTATTCCTGCATCCACCTGCCCAGCTTTCCAGCACACATTGTCTGTGCACCTGCCCCCGGCCGGCTGATGCAAGGTCACAGACCGCACGCCGTGGCCCTTTCCCAGAGGAGGGGAGACCAGCAACCAGGTTGGAGACCCGGTTCCAGGCACCAGTTCCATGCCCAGCCTTTCCTGGTTTGCAGACCCCCCCTGGATCCCGCCACGACTTGTGCGACTGGATTCCCCCACCTGAGCCTGTTGCCTGTCTCACCCATTGCTGGGTCCTGACCTTCAGCCACTCTATGTCACCCCATTCCAGTACCCTGCACTTTTCTGTGTCTCCCTCCTTGATCCCCTAGAATGGAACCATCTGTGGGGACCTTCTTGCTGTGAGACATTCATCAGAACTACCGCAGGAAGTTAAACTTGACTTACTGATCCTGTTTCTCCATCTGTGAAATGGGAGTATCCCCACACTGCAATCAGTAACAAAGAAAGGTGACTTAGTGGTAAAGAATCTGCCTGCCAATGCAGGAGGCAAAAAAAAAAAAAAAATGCAGATTCAACCCCCAGGTTGGGAAGATCCTTTGGAGGAGGAAATGGCAACCCACTTCAGTATTCTTGCCTGGAGAATTCCATGGACAGAAAAGCCTGGTGGGCTACAGTCCATGGGATTGCAAAGAATCAGACATGACTGAGTACATGCATCACACATCCACACTGCAGTCATCATCATAAAAATCCCGGCCCTTTATAAAGTGCCTGTTTCAGGCAGGTACATACTATGCATCTGTTCACCTTCATTAAAGAGGTGGTGTTGTGGGGGTGTTACAGGCTAGGAACGAGAGGCTTCAGGAAGTTGGGTGAGTTCCCCCAGGTCCCTCAGCCACTCACAGCAAAGCTGGGATCCTGATTGAATTCTGTATGATTCCAAAGCCTGCATTCTCCCACCACACCACACGGCCACTCCAAGATGCCACACGGTTCTGGACGCATATAACCAGTGAAATGATATGAATAGGTGTGACAGTACTTGAAGTGTTTTCCTTTTTGAAGCACCCAGCACAAAGGAAAGCTGGTCAGTCTGAACCAGGGAGCCAGGCTGTACCTTGGATTTGAGGCTGTAGATCAATGTTGGTGTTAATCTGACTGCATCCTCGGGGTGTGAAAGAGCTTGGTTTGAAATTACTTTGATTGCTAACCATTTTCTTTTCGTCCTGTGTAGTGCTTTGCCTTTGAAAAATGCCTCCAGCCCATATTACGACGAATTTTAATATGTCCTGTTCTCGTTAATCGAGAGTCTCCATCACAGAGCACTTCCTTCTGACAATTAATGCTTGAGTTCGGGACGTTGAGAGCATTCACATCCATCACTCAGAATTCTGGTCACAAAACTGACAATTAATTTGATAAAGTTGGCTGAGAAAATTAAATGTTCCTGCCATTGCAGAGATAACTAGCCAATTTGTATCAGTAGACTTGGGCTACATCTACTAAGATATGTAAAATCCTTTTTCATTTCCTCCTGAAATATAGATAACTGGGCTCTGGGCTAGTCATGGAAGTGAGCTCTTGGGACCAACCATATGGTTTCACATCATTGTCTTGGTTCCTGGGTTTCTATTTAAGCAAACTGAGCCTTTCTATGGAGAAGGAAATGGCAACCCACTCCTATGTTCTTGCCTGGAGAATCCCAGGGACGGGGGAGCCTGGTGGGCTGCCTCTATGGGGTCACACAGAGTCAGACATGACTGAAGTGACTTAGCAGCAGCAGCAGCAGAGCCTTTCTAATTTCTTTAGAGCATGGCAAAATCATTCCACGCTGTCTCCTCCCAGATCCGGATTGAAAGGCATGAGATTCAGTGGAAAGAGCAGGGGCCTTGGAGACAGACAGACCTGAGTTGGAATCCAGCCTCCCAAAGTCACATGGCTAGTAAGTGGCAGACTCAGAGACAGAACGAGATAGCCTGGCTCTAAGCCCAGGCCCTGGATGCCGGGCCATACTGCCTCCTCTGGCAGAGGCTTCATCACAGTGAGCATTCACTGTTCGCTCTCTGTTGTGTTCCCCAGGCCTCAACTGTGAGCCTGGCACACTCATAGCTGGTGGAAAGAATGAGTGGAAGGATATGGAAGTAATAGGTGGATCAGATGATTGATCAGATGAATGGAAATATGGGAGTAGATGGATGAATGAATAGGCAGAAGGGTGGTGGATGGATAGTAAATGAAAAGGTGACAGATGGGAGGTAGCTGTGTGGGTGGATGGGTAAATAGGGAGTCTCTGGGGGCAATCAATGGATAGGGTGGATAGTGAATTGAGGGACAGGTGAGTCAGTAGATGGATGATGAGCAGATGGGTGGATGGAGGGATGTATTGATGAATGGATGGATAATGAATAGATGAGATAGATTTCTATATAGGAGGTGCATGGATGGGTAGGTGAATAAGTAAGTGGATGGAGGGGGGACACAGTGAGTAGGAGTGGACACGTAGGGGTGGGGTGGAACAGATAATTGAACATATGGGTGGATGATGGATGGATGGAAGGGTGGAGTAGAGTATATGATAGGTGAAGAGAAAGTGGATGGGTAGATGGATGGTGAATAGTTGGTAGGTGGGCAGGACTGTAGATGCAGAGAGAAGAAGGCAGGCTTTGGAGCCTCCAAGAACTAGATCAGAATCCAGTTCTGTAAGCCTGTAGGGGGATGGGTGGGTGTCTAGAGCGGGTTCTTCCTTTTTGGTTCTGTCTCCTCATCTCACACTGAGCCTGGTGGTAAGTTGCAAGTGGCATGACTCACGTCTCATTTACTTACTGTTCGAAGCCCCCAGCACTCAGGTCATATTGTTCCACATACAACCCTCCATAGAAGAGGGGAGACTTGAAACAGCCAGTTCTCTTTAAAACAGCTCTGTCCAAGAGGAGGAGCTGAAGTTGCTGAAATTACATAGCTCCAAAAAAGACTGATCCACCCTGGAATTTTTTTTTTTTTTTTAA
>NW_011494827.1:1450645-1451003 GCF_000754665.1 Bison bison bison
GATTTGCATTTCTCTGATAATAAGTGATGTTGAGCATCTTTTCATGTGTTTGTTAGCCATCTGTATGTCTCTTTGGAGAAATGTCTAGTTCTTTGGCCCATTTTTTGATTGGGTCGTTTATTTTTCTGGAATTGAGCTCCAGGTGTTGCTTGTATATTTTTGAGATTAGTTGTTTGTCAGTTGCTTCATTTGCTATTATTTTCTCCCATTCTGAAGGCTGTCTTTTTCACCTTGCTTATAGTTTCCTTTGTTGTATAGAAGCTTTTAAGTTTAATTAGGTCCCATTTGTTTATTTTTGCTTTTATTTCCAATATTCTGGGAGGTGGGTCATAGAGGATCCTGCTGTGATTTATGTCAG
>NW_011494827.1:1451103-1452764 GCF_000754665.1 Bison bison bison
AGGTGTCCCCACCACACACACACACACACACACACACAGCATCCCCATCACACACACACAGCATCCCCCCCACACACACACACACACACACAGCATCCCATCACACACACACACACACACACACAGAGCATCCCCATCATACACACACACACATACAGCATCCCCATAATACACACACATACACACACACACACCATCCCCATAATACACATACACACACACACAGCATCCCCACCATACACACACATACATACAGCATCCACACCACATGTATGTGTACACACACACACACACACATATACAGCATCCCCATAATATACACAGAGCATCTCCACCATACACACACACATACAGCATCCCCATCACACACACACATACACACACACACACACACACAGCATCCCCACCATACACATACACACACACAAACTGAGATCCATCTGAGGCTGTGTATGTGTTCACCTGAGGGTCCTCCACAGTTCTCTGCATGTGACGAGCACACACAGAAGTTTGTTGGGTGAAACAGCTCTTTCGTTTAAATCAAGCTGTAGGCCCGCACTCCATCTGACAGAACATACTAATGTAAAGGATACATTCCGGCTGAAACCTGTGTCTTTCAGAACAAGGTAGAACTCTAGTAATATGATTATTTCCTGCTCTGTACTAGATATTTCGTGCCCATCCTCTCTGATTCCCTTTAGCCTCCTGCTGAGTAAGTGATATAGTCCCCAGTGATAGATCGGGAAACTGAGGCTCCCAAGATAGACAGCTTGACCCCTTGACTCAAGTGGCTGGTGTTGAGATCCAGGGTTTGAGCTGAGCTCTTCCCTGGTCTCAGACTTCTCATTGCCTCCCTAAATGTCTCAGCTTCATGTTTTGGCCTAACCATCTACACGTCATGACAGCTGTGGTTTAGGGCATGATCCTGAACTTGATGAGATCAGAAAGGGAAGGATGTTGACCTCCACAATCACATGGAAAGCAGCCGGGTGGCCAGCTGTTAGGAAATGCAGTGTTCACATCCCTGCTCCCTCAAGGTAAATTGCTGCAGCCACTATTTTTAAGGAGGAGCCTTAAAAACTAAAGAGTTGCCATATGAGCTAGCAATCCCACTCCTGCGTACATATCCAGAGAAAACTCGGCACCCCAGTGTTCATAGCAGCACTACTTACAATAGGTAAGACACAAAAGCAGCCTAAATGTCTATCAACAGATGAGTGGATAAAGAAGATGTAGCATTGCTCAACCATAAAAAAGAATGAAAATGCCATTTGCAGCAATATGGATGGACCTAGAGATTATCATGCTTAGTGAAGAAAGGTAAACAGAGAAAGACAAATATCATATGATATGACTTATACGTGAAATCTAAAATATGATACAGATGAATTTATTTACAAAATGGAAACAGACTCACATAGAAAATAAACTTATGAACATTGGGGTACATGTGTCTCTTTCAATTCTGGTTTCCTCGGTGTGTATGCCCAGCAGTGGGATTGCTGGGTCGTATGGCAGTTCTATTTCCAGTTTTGTAAGGAATCTCCACACTCTTCTCCATAGTGGCTGTACTAGTTTGCATTCCCACCAACAGTGTAAGAGGGTTCCCTTTTCTCTACACCCTCTCTAGCATTTATTGCTTGTAGACTTTTTGGATGGCA
>NW_011494827.1:1452864-1454213 GCF_000754665.1 Bison bison bison
CCCTGGAATTTTTTTTTTTTTTTAACTTTCTGTGCCTTACTGCACTGGTGTCCTTTTATTTCAAATTTCTTCCCTCCCTCCAGCTACCCACGTTCCACATCAATCCTTAAAGCCCAGCTCAAAAGCTGCCTCCTGCAGGAAGCCTTCCTTGATCTACACAAGACTTCTGACTCCATCTCTCCCTTACTGGGGCTCCCTCTTCCATATGTTCCACTCTTTATTATGCAGCTTTTGAAGCTTTATTTTGCATTATAATCAGAGAGTACAGAAGTCTAGAGATAGTAATGCTATCTAAGCTATGTTTGGGCATTTAAAAGAAAATCTTAATGGCATTCATCTTTATCTTGCAATATACCTAGAGAATTATGCAATATTACAGATGTGAACCAAATAGCGATGTCCTACTTTGTAAGTAAAACAATTTCCTTTTCACTTCCATAGGTTTCTTGTCATTTGAGTTTTCCCTATTTCTGATCTGATTTTCTCTCCAGAGATGCCTGAGAGAGTCTCTCTGAATGAAGGGGAGGGAATAAGAAAACAGGAGCAAGATTCTCAGACAATCCCAGCCTTGCAGATGAAATCCGACCACCCTCCTCCCTCCCCATAGATTCTCCCCTCCTTGCCCACTTTGTCCTTTAGATCCCAGCTCTGTCCCTTTGGTCCTGACCCCTCCTCCACTAGGATGATGTGTTTTATCCTGCCTGCCTTCCCCAGTTGTCCCACCTGGAGGGCTGCAAGCCTCAGAGGTAGATGGACTGCACACCTGGTCCTGGGTCCTGCAAGTAGACAAAGGACAGGAAGCAATAGCCACCAAGTTCCCTATCTTATAAACTGCTGTGTTGCTGCTGATGTTTCAGCATTGGCTGGAGGACTTGCTCAAATACTAGCATGGTTCCAAACACTAGGTGTCCCCACCACACACACACACACACACACACACACAGCATCCCCATCACACACACACAGCATCCCCACCATACACACACACACACACACACACAGCATCCCCATCACACACACACAGCATCCCCACCATACACACACACACACACACACACAGCATCCCCATCACACACACACAGCATCCCCACCATACACACACACACACACACACACAGCATCCCCATCACACACACACAGCATCCCCACCATACACACACACACACACACACACAGCATCCCCATCACACACACACAGCATCCCCACCATACACACACACACACACACACACAGCATCCCCATCACACACACACAGCATCCCCACCATACACACACACACACACACACACAGCATCCCCATCACACACACACAGCATCCCCACCATACACACACACACACACAGCCCCC
>NW_011494827.1:1454313-1456601 GCF_000754665.1 Bison bison bison
GCTTGTATATTTTTGAGATTAGTTGTTTGTCAGTTGCTTCATTTGCTATTATTTTCTCCCATTCTGAAGGCTGTCTTTTTCACCTTGCTTATAGTTTCCTTTGTTGTATAGAAGCTTTTAAGTTTAATTAGGTCCCATTTGTTTATTTTTGCTTTTATTTCCAATATTCTGGGAGGTGGGTCATAGAGGATCCTGCTGTGATTTATGTCAGAGAGTGTTTTGCCTATGTTCTCCTCTAGGAGCTTTATAGTTTCTGGTCTTACATTTAGATCTTTAATCCATTTTGAGTTTATTTTTATGTATGGTGTTAGAAAGTGCTCTAGTTTCATTCGTGTACCCCAATGTTCATCGCAGTACTGTTTATAATAGCCAGGACATGGAAGCAACCTAGATGTCCATCAGCAGATGAATGGATAAGAAAGCTGTGGTACACATACACAATGGAGTATTACTCAGTCATTAAAAAGAATACATTTGAATCAGTTGGTGGATGAAACTGGAGCCTATTATACAGGGTGAAGTAAGCCATAAAGAAAAACACCAATACAGTATACTAATGCATATATATGGAATTTAGAAAGATGGTAATGATAACCCTGTATGTGAGAAAGGAAAAGAGACACAGATGTATAGAACAGTCTTTTGGACTCTGGGAGAGGGAGAGGGTAGGATGATTTGGGAGAATGGCATTGAAACATGTATAATATCATATATGAAACAAAAAAAAAAGCCAAGAAAATAAACTTATGGTTACCAAAGGGTGAAGGAAGGGAGGAGGGATAAATTAGGAGTCTGGGATTAGCAGATGTAAACTACTATACATAAAATAGATAAATGACAAGGGCAGCTGTATTCAATATCCTGTAATAAGCCACAATGGAAAAGAATATGAAAACGAACATATAAATAGACATGTAGAGATACACAACCGAGTCACTTTACTGGACCCAGAAACTAACATAACGCAAATCAATTATACTTCAAGAAAAAAATTTTTTTAAAGAATTAAACTCCCTCAATACTGTTTGTCGTGGAGTATATTGTAAGTCTGGGTGCTCATCTGTTCAGGTATTTCTTTATGAGATCAGTTCAGTTCAGTCGCTCAGTCCTGTCTGACTCTTTGAGACCCCATAGACTGTAGCACGCCAGGCTTGCCTGTCCATCACCAACTCCCAGAGCTTGCTCAAACTCATGTCCATCAAATCAGTGTTGCCATCCAACCATCTCATCCTCTGTTGTCCCCTTCTCCTCCTGCCCTCAATCTTTCCCAGCATCAGGGTCTTTTCAAATGAGTCAGTTCTTCCCATCAGGTGACAAAGTATTAGAGTTTCAGCTTCAGCATCAGTCCTTCCAATGAATATTCAGGACTGATTTCCTTTACAATTGACTGGTTGGATCTCCTTGTGTCCAAGGGACTCTCAAGAGTCTTCTCCAACACCACAGTTCAAAACCATCAGTTCTTCGGCCCTCAGCTTTCTTTATAGTCCAACTCTCACTTCCATACATGACCACTGGAAAAACAAAACTTTGACTAGACAGACCTTTGTTGGCAAAGTAATGTCTCTGTATTTGAATACGCTGTCTGGGTTGGTCACAGCTTTCCTTCCAAGGAGCAAGTGTCTTAACTTCATGGCTACAATCACCATCTGCAGTGCTTTTAGAGCCCCCCAAAACAAAGCCTCTCACTGTTTCCATGTTTCCCCATCTATTTGCCATGAAGTGATGGGACCAGATGCCCTGATCTTAGTTTTCAGAATATTGAGCTTTAAGCCAACTTTTTCACTCTCCTCTTTCACTTTCATCAAGAGGCTATTTAGTTCTTCTTAGGCTTCCCTGGCAATGGCACCCCACTCCAGTACTCTTGCCTGGAAAATCCCATGGACCGGGGAGCCTGGAAGGCTGCAGTCCATGGGGTCGCTGACGGTTGGACGCGACTGAGCAACTTTACTTTCACTTTTCACCTTCATGCATTGGAGAAGGAGATGGCAACCCACTCCAGCGTTCTTGCCTGGAGAATCCCAGGGATGGGGGAGCCTGGTGGGCTGCCATCTATGGGGTCACACAGAATCGGATACGACTAAAGTGACTTAGCAGCAGCAGCAGGCTTCCCTGGTGGCTCAGAGGGTAAAGCATCTGCCTGCAATGCCGGAGACCTGGGTTCGATTCCTGGGTCAGGAAGATCCCCTGGAGAAGGAAATGTCAATCCACTCCAGCACTCTTGCCTGGAAAATCCCATGGACGGAGGAGCCTGATAGACTACAGTCCATGGGGTTGCAAAGAGACACGAC
>NW_011494827.1:1456701-1471663 GCF_000754665.1 Bison bison bison
TGTAAGTTAAATAAGCAGGGTGACAATATACAGCCTTGACGTACTCCTTTCCCTGTTTGGAACCAGTCTGTTGTTCCATGTCCAGTTCTAACTGTTGCTTCTTGACCTACATACAGATTTCGCAGGAGGCAGGTAAGTTGGTCTGGTATTCCCATCTCTTTTAAGAATTTTCCACAGTTTGTGGTGATCCACACAGTCAAAGGCTTTGGCGTAGTCAATAAAGCAGAAGTATATGTTTTTCTGGAACTCTCTTACTTTTTCTGTGATCCAACAGATGTTGGCAATTTGATCTCCAGTTCCTCTGCCTTTTCTAAATCCAACTTGAACATCTGGAAGTTCACAGTTCATGTACTATTGAAGCCTGGCTTGGAGAATTTTTAACTCTGCTAGCGTGTGAGATGAGTGCAATCATGTGGTAGTTTGAACAATCTTTGGCATTGTCTTTCTTTGGGATTGGAATGAAAACTGATCTTTTCCAGTCCTGTGGCCACTGCTGAGTTTTCCAAATTTGCTGGCATGTTGAGTGCAGCACTTTCACAGCATCATTTTTTAAGATTTGAGTTACCTCAACTGGAATTCCATCACCTCCACTAGCTTTGGTCGTAGTGATGTTTCCTAAGGCCCACTTGACTTTGCATTCCAGAATGTCTGGCTCTGGGTGAATGATCACACCATTGTAGTTATCTGGGTCTTGAAGATCTTTTTTGTACAGTTCTCTGTATATTCTTGCCGCCTCTTCTTAATATCTTCTGCTTCTGTTAGTTCCCTACCATTTCTGTCCTTTATTGAGCCCATCTTTGCATGAAATGTTCCCTTGTTATCTCTAATTTTCTTGAAGAGATCTCTAGTCTTTCCCATTCTATTGTTTTCCTCTATTTCTTTGCACTGATCACAGAGGAAGGCTTTCTTATCTCTCCTTGCTGTTCTTTGGAACTCTGCATTCAAATGGATATATCTTTCTTTTTTCTCCTTTGCCTTTAGCTTCTCTTCTTTTCTCAGCCATTTGTAAGGCCTCCTCAGACAACCATTTTGCCTTTTTGCATTTCTTTTTCTTGGAGATGGTCTTGATCACTGCCTCCTGTACAGTGTCAGGAACCTCTTGCCTGTAGTCCTTCAGGCACTCTGTCTATCAGATCTAATCTCTTGAATCTGTTTGTCATTTCCATTGTATAATCATAAAGGATTTGATTTAGGTCATACCTGAATGGTCTAGTGGTTTTCCCTACTTTCTTCAATTTAAGTCTGAATTTGGCAATAGGGAGTTCATGATCCAAGCCATAGTCAACTCCTGGTCTTATTTTTGCTGACTGTATAGAGCTTCTCCATCTTTGGCTGCAAAGAATATAATCAATCTGATTTCAGTATTGACCATCTGGTGATATCCATGTGTAGAGTCTTCTCTTGTGTTGTTGGAAGAGGGTGTTTGCTATGACCAGTGCATTCTCTTGGCAAAACTCTGGTAGCCTTTGCCCTGCTTCATTTTTGTACTCCAAGGCCAAATTTGCCCCTTACTCCAGGTATCTCTTGACTTCCTACTTCTGCATTCCATTCCCCTATAATTACCTTTGTGAGATAATTTGATTTATATCCAACTCCCCCGTCGGGTGGTAAACTTGATGAGGATAGACACTCTGACTGTTTTGCTGGCCAGGGCTTCCTCTGCTCCTGGGCATGATGGCTGGTCCACCAGTGGGCATTCAGTACTTAATACGTGTGAATCATGTGTGGGGCTCACCCTCTACCTACTGTGTAAACTTGGAAATTATATACGTGATCTCCTGTGGATTTCACAAGGAGCCATGAGGTAGGAATTATTATCTCCATTTTACAGATAAAGAGACCAAGGCGTTGGGGGTTGAGTAACTCATCAGAGCCACCTGAGCTGGGTACGGACCCAACCTGTGGGCTCCCAGACACAGCATTCTGCTCTTGCAAGTCTCCTTGATTTCTCTGGTTCCCCTCTGTGCCTGGACATCCCCTGCTCTGCATCACTAACTGGGTCTATGCTGTGCTTATTTGCAGGCTGAGGAAGCAGCAGGGGCAGGGCGGCCAGCTCTTGGACATGGAAGGCCGAGCCGGGAGCCAGGCCCAGGGCAAGCTCCAGGACGGGTGTAACAACAACATTCTGGCCCATGCCTGTTCTCGTGGCTGCAGCAGCTAAGCCACCACCTGCGGCTTCCAGCGGGACTGCACACACCTCTGCCCTGCCCACCAAAAGCCCCTCTCTGTGCCGCGATGGTCCCCGTCTCACCCCAAATAACATCAGACGCAGAGAAGGCCCTGGGCTCAGAACTGGGGAGCCTTGGTTGTGGTCCAAGCTGCCCAGCTAATTCCCTGCACATCTGTGGACAAGCCTTGCCCTTTCTGTGCCTCAGTTTTCCACATCTGTCAAAGGGGTCACACAGCTCAATGCCCCACCTCTGATTACAAAGTTATTGGAAGAATCCAACTGGGTAGTAGACATGAAAAACCTTTGACATTTATGACATTATTTATACAGGCGAAATAGAACCTTACTTTTTGGAGTGCACTCCCATCCCCTAAAGCAACTAGACCCATCACAACTTTGCAATTCGGTCTACCCTGGTCTTCAGGGCATACTTTTGAAAATTCAGCCCTTAATTGTCTGATGTGTTTGCCCTGCCTATGGAAACACGATCCCCCAATCCTGGAGCAAAACCGGAAGTGTCCTCTTTTGCCTCCTCTGCCAGGCCAGTCTTTCTGATGTTCTAAGTTGGCCTACTACTGTCCCCATCTTTAATTTCAGCAGGTCTCCACTCCCACTCCACCCCTGGTGCTGGGATGGCAGGACGATGCCCATTCAGAAGGTCAAGTCACTGACCGTCGGTCACCCCTAAAGAGTGTCAGCAGAGTTCCTCCCAAAACCCAGCCCCATGGCAGAACTCTGAGTCTCTGTCTCCATCCAAGTTTCCTTTCCTGGAAGGGGGTGACATCATCTCATCAGCACCATCTTAAAGAAGATCTCCAATTGCCATCAAGGAGGCTGCTCCACACTGATAAACTAGGAAGCCCAGTCGGTTAGAAAGTTTACGCTAGGATGATGGTGGCTCATGCTAAGAGCAAACTACTTGATGATCTGTTCAGGGAGCACTTTGTTTTTGAATTGGGAGATGCTTTTAGCAACCAGAATAAAGCTTAGACTTGGAATCAGGACTGTGATTGGAATCCAGCCCTGCTGTTTACTAACCAGAAGACCTCAGGCAATCACATAATCACTTCAGTGTCAGTTTTCTTATTTTAAAATGGGAATTAAAAAAAACTAACTCCTGGGGTTGTTAAAAGGTTAATTAAGATCCTGTGTGTGATATACCCAAACTACTTTGTAGCAGTTTTTGGTCAACATCATAATCAACGTAATTTTAAGAAACTTTCTTGTTTCACTCATTGGGCAGGTCAGTTTTCTATAGAAACAAGCCTGGTGTTTTAGATTCTTTGAACTCATCTTTCTGGAGTCTCTGATATCTGTACAGTCCTGTGAAAAGTTCAGTTGTGTTTTTATTTTTATCCAACTTTCACTATAAACCTCTTAGATTTCTTAAGAGACATTTTCATATATCACATGGTTTATGTTTTTATTTGAAAAAAGGAAAGAAATGGTCTTTTGTTTTCCTCCTTCGAACCCAGGCTGTTTCTAGATGGTATTGTCCACGTGTGCACTGTTTTGTACACTTTTCATTCTTTGTTCCCTGTGGGCACCATCCTGTCCCCTGCAGGAAATAATGGGGCTGCTTCTCTCTTCACTGCGACCGTGGCTACACTGAGGGTGTCTCACTGGACTGAGTTCATGAATTAGGGGCAGGAGCTGGAAGTAGCCCGAGACACTGGATTTCCTGGCTCTGTTCAAGTCAGCCTTGTTCCTTGTTCAGAATAAACTATTTCTTGGAGATTCCTTCTTACAACTTTGTTCTTATGTATGGTTGGGTGAGATGGGCAATGTCCCCTTAGAGTCAAATTCAGCAAGAAACAAAAGAGACGGGCGGCAGGGAGGTAGGGAGTATATCAGGTCTTATATCAAGTCAGTGGTGTGTTTCCTTTGCCCACAGAATAAAACCAAGCTTGGCAATATAAGGCTCAGTCCAACTTGATCACAATTCATGTTGTCATCACCACCACCATCATCATTATCATCACCATCATCATTAACATTACCATCATCATCATCATCATTATTATCACCATCATCACCACCGCTGTCATCATCCCCATTGCCATCATCATCATCCCCATTGCCATCATCATCATCATCAGAAGCAGCAGCATCATCGTCACCATCATCATTATCATCACCATCATCACCACCGCTGTCATCATCCCCATTGCCATCATCATCATCATCAGAAGCAGCAGCAGCGTCATCACCATCATCATTACCATCACCATCATCATCACCATCACCATCATCACCACCACTATCAGCACCACCATCTCCATCATCATCACTGTGATCATTTCATCATTATTTCACACATGCAAAGATACAATCTATTTAATAGAGGAAAATACAGAAAATTCTCCACCTAAAGAAAAACACTCTTAAAATTTCCTCAAATTACCACTCAAACCTTACAGCACACACATGGGTGCAAATCAACAGTATTCACTCTACTGTACAGATTCCTTAACTTGCCACCTCCCTACTTTTGCCAACCTGCCTCTGCTACCTGGGACCCCTTTCAACCCCCATCTCGACATTGGCATCTCAAAATACATGACTTTCATGGGCCAATTCCACCCCCTCCATGATGCCTTCTGCATCTCATGGCAACCCTGACCCAAGACAGATATAATCTTCCCCACATACCCTCTCTCACATTTTCTGTGACTTTCTTACAGCTCTGATTTCTGCCAACTGCATGACAGGGTTACTTTCAACCATGACTCATCCTCTTTCTCCCCAAACTGCTAAGAGAGGTCAGGTTCTCAAGTCTACCTCCTCACACTTCCCATATGCATTCCTGAAAGCACCTATTTCACAGGAGGTAATCATTTATTTGAGCTCCCCAGGTGGCTCAGTGGTAAAGAATCCACCTGCAAATGTAGGTAGAGCTGGGTTTGATCCCTGGGTCAGGAAGATCCCCTGGGGAAGAAAATGGCAACCCACTCCAGTATTCTTGCCTGGAGAATCCCCATGGACAGAGAAGCCTGGTGGGCTATAGTCCATGGGGTCACAAAAGAGGAGGACACAAGTTAGCGACTAACCAACAACTAATAATTTGGGGGTGAATGAGATAAAAGCAAGTCCAACACAAACTCTCCAAGTGGGTGAAGCTTGCTTTTGGCAGCCACCTATCTGGCCCCACTGCCATCTCCCAGGCCTTTTTTTTTTTTTCTCTCTCTCTCTCCCTGTCCCAGTGGTTTCCCAGAGGCTGCCTCTTCCTGACCCACCAATGAAGTACCCAGTCCCCCTGCCATCCCCTTAAGAGACATATCACCTGAGTCTCGAATTCCAGATGAATTTTCCCTCCTCCCTCATCCAAACCCCCATTCCCAGAGTACAGAGCCTCAGGCCAGTTGTCAGGAAAGCAATCCGATAAAAAAATATGTGCCCAAGGAAGAACTTGCATGAGGAGTCACCTTATGATTTGAGATTTAGGCACAGAGGGACAAGCTGGAAACTGGTAACATTGACAGGGCTTTCCCATTTCCAATGAAATATATTTCAGTCTTCTCGTGCCAATAAGTAAAAATTACTCACATTATTTATAATACTAGTAATGGGCTTCCCTCATAGCTCAGTTGGTAAAGAATCTGCCTGCAATGAAGGAGACCCCAGTTCAATTCCTGGATCAGGAAGATCCGCTGGAGAAGGGTTGGGCTACCCATTCCAGTATTCTTGGGCTTCCCTTGTGGCTCATCTGGTAAAGAATCTGCCTGCAATGTGGGAGACCTGGGTTCGATCCCTGGGTTGGGAAGATCCCCTGGAGAAGGGAAAGGCTCCCACTCCAGTATTCTGGCCTGGAAAATTCCATGGACTGTCTATAGTCCATGGGGCCTCAAAGACTCGGAAATGACTGAGCGACTTTCACTTTCATAGTAATAGTAAACTCCAAGCCACATGCTTGAAGTCCCTTCCCACTTACTGACAGAATTACAGTCATTATATTGTCCAGAATTGTCTCCAGACTTGCTTGAGTAACCACAAAATACTTTCATGTTAACCAGAAGGGCCCCTCCCCGCTAGTGGGAAAAAGGGGCGTCACTAGAAAGCCTTGGTGCCCACAGCTGTTGTCACTTCTCTGCTGTGTTGACCATCATGGTTCCTGGCCACCATGAGCTATGACCTCCGGGCTTCTGCCAGAACATTGACGTCCACCCCTTTCTCTCTTTCCAGCCTGTAGAGACACAGTTTGGACTTGTTATAATCAGCTCTTTTAATGGTGGTTCCAACGCAGAGCTCTTGAGCTGCAGGCAACTCAGTTCTTGCCGTTCGGCCTCCTCCCTCACCTTCTGAAAGTACAAGATGTGATTGGTCCTGGGAAGGTCCCATGCAGTGACACACTGTCCCTGGGTCCCCGCCTCCTGATGCCCCCTGCCCCCTTGCCAGGTCTTATCTTTCAGCTTCCTTTAGGGACCCCCATCCATCAGACTCACCTCAGTTTCCATCATAGGTTCGTCCACTTCCCTTTCCAGGGTCCTTGGCCTGCACAGAAATCAGGCAGTGTCTTCCACATCCACACATCTCCAATGATGGCTGGGAGGCTGCTCCCCACTGGACACACTGGTCCTCTCTGGAGTGGGCACAAGCCCACCTGATCTGATACTGGCCCAGCAAGAAATGCTTTGGAGTGGGAGACTTGGCTTCAAATCACAGCCCCACCATTCACTGTGTGGGAACCACTGGCAGGCTCTCCGCAAAGTCCTTACATTTCTGAATGTCAGTTTCTGCACCCATGAGCTGCTGCTGCTGCTGCTGCTGCTAAGTCGCTTCAGTTGTGTCCGACTCTGTGCAACCCCATAGACAGCTGCCCACCAGACTTCCCCATCCCTGGGATTCTCCAGGCAAGAATACTGGAGTGGGGCCTGGTAATTCCTGCGCTGCCTTTCTCAAGCAGCAGTTATGAAGGTCAACTATGGGGCTCTGGTTGAAGGTGTGCACACGCTAACTCATGGAGTTCCATGCAAAGCCATAGTTCTCAACAAGCAAGGCATCTCTTCCCACCTCATGAAGCTCTTCCCACAAATTGTCCAAGCTGAGCTCTGCAGACAACAGTCTCCATCACCTACCCTCTGTGCAAGCCCTCCATCTCTGTGCCTTCTCACTCAATCTACTGCAGGCTTTGGGTCAAATAGCTAGCAGTGACCTTCCCAGAAGCTGTAACAAAGACCAGGCATGGAGGGAGCCCAGTGGGCAGTGCTCCAGCCTGCTTCTCCCCCAAGAGTCCCAAGAGAGGCCAGAGCTTATTCCAGGCCCACTTTCTGCCAGGAACTTGACATGATTTTAATTCTATGCAGTATGCACGTCTTAGAGATGAGCAAAACAAACTCTTTGGAGGACCTATAATTTGCCTGAGGCCACTTACCTAGTTGGTGGTAGAGCCAAGATTTGAACTGTCAGCTGAAGTTCAAACTTCATGAACATTCTATCACAGAGCGGTGACCCCACAGGGTGGGCTTGGGGGTCCTTCCCATTCTCTCTTAGAATTACAAAATCACCCCATAAAGGTGCTCTTTAGCTAAGCAGAAGGTGCCTGCTAAACAAAAGCAGTTTTAAGGCAAATCTCCCATCCATCCAGACTGGCATCCTGAGTCCCTGCTCTGTAGAGATTCTAGAGTCACCTTACCACTTGTTACTACAAGGATACTCTGTCTTCTACCAGGAAGAGCACCTGGAAGAGAATCTTCCTGGGGACACAGCATCCAGCTTCCAGCTCTGATATGATGTTCCATACCATTTCCATGCTACTGTGACTCAGGTTTATAACATTTTCCAGTACATTGGTGGTTTATGGCCACTTGCTCTGGAAGGGAGAAAGAAGGTGGCCAGGGGATGGAATCTCTGGATCAGGTCACAACCCTAGCACTTCTGACCTTGAGCATCCTACAGGAGATTCCCAGGAACCAGCCAAGGACAGAGGCTAAGGAAAAGTAAATTCTACCCATCCTTCCTTTCTTGTGGAATTAAAAGCAAAGGGAGTTGCAGGGAGAAGTTGCCGAGAACACTTGATGGGTTCCTCGACTTTGATCCATCCAGGAAACTTCCTTTCCTTCAGGAAAGGGAGGTGTGTCAAGAGACTCCTGAGTCATCAGAGGACTTTATTACTATTAACAACCACAGTAGTATCAGAGCATCAGCAAGTCCTTTGGTGTCCCATTGCCCTCAGGATGCTCTGAAGAAGGCCAGCACACTCACGCATGCAGTGGAGTACATTACACAAGAGGTGCCCTAAGCTCAGGGAACCCGGGTGTTTTATACCAGGCACTGAGCACTTCAGCCCTTTGCCCTGGTGGAGACACAGTCTCCATCAGTCAAGTTTGCTGCACAAACATCCTTGAGAAGATCTTCTAGAACAAAAGGGCCATCCTTCTCACTTAGAAGGCATGCACCGACAGAGGAGACCCGTGGAGAGTGGTCTCTTAGCGTTGTCAATCTGTGAACACTCAGAATTCTCACACCACCCAGTGTGCTGGGTATATGAATTATCTCTCCATTTTACACGTGACAAAAATGTGATCACTCTATATGGTAGTGATGTATGTGGAAGTCTCAGGAACAGTCCTTGTGAGCAGCAGATCCTAATTCAGGTGGCCCCCAGTGGGGTCTGAGATTCTGCATTTCTAACAAGCTTCCAGGGCATGCTGATATTACTGGACCAGGAACCATGCTTGGAGTAACAAGGATCTAGACCCTTCTGTTCTCAGGCCAACTTGGCCACATCCATTTGCTTCTGTGTGTCTACAGCTGCATTCAAACTCCAAAGGCAGAATCGAGTATTTGCCACATGAATTAGATGGCTTGCAAGGCTGAAAATATTTGTCATCTGGCCCTTTTGGGGAAAAGGTTTGCTGACCTCTGATCCAGGAAACACACCTCGGACATTAGGTGGGCAGACTGAGAGTGCACCCTTGACTTGCTCACAGGCAATTCAGCCCCATGAACTCCCCCATGGAGGAGAAGAATTTGCAGAGAAATCTATGGTCCATTTTGTCCTCATGAGTTGACTGTTGGGCTTTTTCTCAACTGTGGACCCCTGTCAGTGACCCCTTCCTTCCCAGTTGAGTATTCTTGAAAGTTCCTCTGTTTCTTTTTTCTTCCTGTCTGTGCAGCAAGTGCTCCCAGCAGGCCTTTGCGTATAGCATCTGGTTTATGCAGTTTAACTCTGGCAGCATTTACCATACTACACCAATTGAAAGTAGCTCTTTTGCCCCTTTCTTGTTTACCCATTTCTGTTTTCTCTAACCTTTAAAACCTAAGTAAAGGAATGAGATCACTAAGCAATTGAAACTAACTCCTCCGAGTTACTCTTTCCCAAATACACAATATGGCTTGTCTAGCCTATTGCTTCTTTCCTTAGATTAAAAAGAAGAATGAAGAATCCAGGAAAGAAGGGTTAGCTCTCTACCCCATGACAGCCCCTTAAGGAATCCTGAAAGTAGATCACATGAGCAAGATAAAATCTGAAAGAGAGAGTCTACCAGTCTGCATGCAGTGGTGAAGGATACAGAACTCAACCTCCTGCCTTGATGATTCAGATTCTTGACCCCATTGTTCCCTTTAAACACTGCCATGGCTGAGCAGAATCTTCAGAGCTGTCCTCTGGACATGAGTCCGCCTTCTCCACAGATTGACATCTTATCTGATTTAAGCACCTTTCCTTTCTACTGACACTTGGCTCTAGAGTTATTAGCTTTTGAGCAGCGAGCAGCCAAACCTGAGCTCAGTAGCACAGCTCTGGTTACGTGTCCCACCCACCCCAGTCCAGACTGTGAACTCCACTGTGGTGGGCTGTGTCTAGTTGGCCCCCCAGCAGTGAGCTGCCTTAAGTGGACATGTAAGGAGTGCAGACACGCCCACCGTGGTGCCCAGCCTGGCCGCGCTTACCAGTTAGCTGCCACTTTGATGAGTCAGCCCACGCACTGCGCCTGTCACCATTCGCTGTCTGTCCCATTTCCTCTTCTGACCTCAAACATGAGAGCACGGTGGGGCGTCTCTCATGTTTAATTGCTAACTCTCACAAATAACAAGCAGCTGCTTCTTCCTGGGTAATCACGGACAAACATGATTAATGGATTTCCCTCTCAGCCTCTTTGCACTTCATGTTTATTCTCCATCCCCCAACACCCACACCTGCTAAGTCTTTCCTCTCTACAGGAAGAGTGGTGAGTAACACTCAGACCTTTCCAGGCATAGAGACTGCATCCTGGCATTGTCCTCATGCTAAGAATCTATTTGTACAACCACCTACTATGTTCAATTCAATGGCATTTTCTAAACAAGAATTCACTTCATGTGTCATATGTAGTCAACTTAACCATTAAGGCTGAGAAAGAAGGGGTTCTGGATGGTGTTCTGGGCAGGATGAGAAAAACTTGAATCCTGTTTTGTTGACCAGCCCTTCCCCATCTCCCCAGCTCACAAGTTCTCAAGGGAGCTCAGGATATAAGAATATAACAGAAATCAGTGAATGACTGACTGTATCAATGTTGAAATCTCAAAGCAGAGCCCTGTGGGAAGTTCAAAATTGAAGCAAGAAGTCCAAGATCTAAGGCTTGGTAACCCTGGAGATGAAGAAAAGTGAGTGGATTTGGGACATATCTGAGGACTTATCGAAGAATTGGATTGGGGTGGTAAAGGGCCAGGACTTTTGTTATGTTTTAAGCCACTTGAAATCTCTCAGCCCTATCCTGGGAATTCAATAAAGCCATGTGTTTAGAACTCCTACTGCCTGGCATGAATACACACTTATGAAAATTGTCCTCTCCTCTCCTTCATCCTTCTTATGGGAAGAGTATGCTCTGAATGCCTTGGGTTGAGCCTTTTCTCCTTTCTGCTTTTGTTAGTCAGCTGGTTCCCCCTCTGCCCAACATTCCTGCTCCCTTCACACACACACACACACACACACACACACACACACACAAGTTTTCTCTAAGATAAAAATATCAGCTATGTAAAGCACACCACTGTAAGAGTCTCTGGAGAGGTGTTTTGAAAAGGCTGCTTGTTTGCAGGAGGATTTTTCCAAAAATGTAGTGTATCAGTTTGCTTTCTGCTCTAGGTAAGAAGAAACTCAACTCTAAACACCTTACTCAAGAAAATGTATTGTCCCACTTAACAAGGAGACCAGGGGAGGGCAAATCCCTGGCACAGAATGGCCCACAGATCAAGAACATCACCAGGGCCCAGTTTCTGTGCATCTTTCCACCCTGACATTCTGATGTTTTGGCACTGTCTTCAGGATGTTGACCCTCTTGGTCATTAGATGGTGGCCACAGCTGTGCACATCCTATCCAGATACAGGCCTATCTGGGCAAGGAAAAGGAATACGACCTTCCTGTGACTCTCTCTCACAGAAGAGAAGACTTTCCCAGAATCCTTTGGACTTTCCCCCACATCTCATCAACAAGATTGGCTCACAGGCCCATCCTAAATTATCACCAACATACAGGATGAAGCGCTCGGATTAGTTTAGACCAATAGCAATCTACTCTCTTATGCTTCAGATGAGGTCACCTTCCTCTACGTGATATGGGAATGGTACAGAGGCATGACCAAGGTCAAAGTTCTGTTAGAAAAGATGAAGGGGAAACAGGCTTTGGCAAAGCACATAGCTCTTAACAAAAGAAAACACAGACTTCACTGAGTTGCAAGAAATATTGCAGTTTTATTAGCAATGGCCCCCACTTAGAACTTTCTGGCTCTGATTAATCAAATAGAGGCAAGAGGCAGCAGAAATAGTGATTTCCTATTTTCTTTCTGCCTTAAAATTCTATCCAATGAAAAGAATTGGCTCATAGTCATGTGTGATTTGGTGACTGTAATCTCAGGACTTTAGAATGTTAGAGGCGGAAAGCCCTGAGATCGCTCAGGCAGCAGGGAACTGTCATTTACTGAGAATGGACCTCACACCAGGCCCCAGGGCAGGCACTCCGCTTATGTTGTCTCATCAGGTCTTGGATTTCTGCAAGGCCAAAATCTTAAAGGAGGAAACTGGAAGCCAGAGAGATTCCAGTTTATGGCATTTTCTCAAACTACAGAGTAGATTTTCAAGTAGGATGGAGTAAAAAAACTATCATCATATATCTCTAATTCTAAAAATTAAGCACGTGAAGGGAAAGACTGCCCTGACATTCTGTATCCTCTATGTGTAAATACCCAGAGAA
Organism: Bison bison bison; assembly: GCF_000754665.1. NCBI lineage: Eukaryota > Metazoa > Chordata > Mammalia > Artiodactyla > Bovidae > Bison > Bison bison. The sequence continues at coordinate 1,469,041 of NW_011494827.1, forward strand.
TGTGCCAAATTTGGCTGAGATACCAACTCATTCACAAAGGAAGAATGGTGTAGGGAAGTGGATCATGGAGAAAGTATGGCAATTATCCTGGGACCTGTGGGCAGAACCTAGTGACTCACTTCTAAAGCAGATAGAATATGGAAGGGGAGGAGGGTATGTTACAGTGGAGAAACCTGACACATACCACTTAACCCAGGTAGTCAAAGATAACAAGGAAAAAGTCCTGTAGATACCATGTACCCCAATCAGATATGATGAGCAAGACACTTCATCTCTGCAGTGTGCTTCCCCCAAATCCATAACCCCAGCAGTCATGAGAAAACACTGGACAGACCTCAACTGAAAATTCCTGCTCATCAAAGTACCAGAACCACAAAAGACAAGGAAGACTGATAAATATCACAACTTACAAGAGACTAAGGAGATGCAGCAATTAAATGAACGAGGTGTGCTGGATGGCCTCATGGAACAGATAGAGGGCATTAATGGAAAAACTGGTGACTTCCAAATAAAAAGTCCAGATTTTAGTTACTGGTAAGTACCAATGTTCATTTCTTAGCTTTGACAACTGTATTATGGTTATGTAATATGTCAACACTAGGAAAGGTTAATCTTGCTGTCTTTGAAGCTCTTGCAAAAATCTAAAATTATTATAAAATAAAAAGGGGTTTTGATTCTGTTTATTAGTTTTGATTCTATAGTGCTTTACAACTTTCAAAGGTTTCACACACACATGATTTCACATAATCCCATAATAATCTTTTTTAAAATCCCCTACTCCTATGTACAGTATGAAAAGGCAAAATGATAGGATACTGAAAGAGGAACTCCCCAGGTCAGTAGGTGCCCAATATGCTACTGGAGATCAATGGAGAAATAACTCCAGAAAGAATGAAGGGGTGGAGCCAAAGCAAAAACAATACCCAGTTGTGGATGTGACTGGTGATAGAAGCAAGGTCCGATGCTGTAAAGAGCAATATTGCATAAGAACCTGGAACGTCAGGTCCATGAATCAAGGCAAATTGGAAGTGATAAAACAGGAGATGGGAAGAGTGAACGTCGACATTCTAGGGAACAGCGAACTAAAATGGACGGGAATGGGTGAATTTAACTCAGATGACCATTATATCCACTACTGCGGGCAGGAATCCCTTAGAAGAAATGGAGTAGCCATCATGGTCAACAAAAGAGTCCAAAATGCAGTACTTGGATACAATCTCAAAAATGACAGAATGATCTCTGTTCATTTCCAAGGCAAACCATTCAGTATCACAGTAATCCAAGCCTATGCCCCAACCAGTAATGCTGAAGAAGCTGAAGTTGAATGATTCTATGAAGACCTCCAAGACCTTTTAGAACTAACACCCAAAAAAGATGTCCTTTTCATTATAGGGGACTGGAATGCAAAAGTAGGAAGTCAAGAAACACCTGGAGCGTCCCAGTGCACTAGCCCCAAGCATCCAGTATCGTGCATCGAACCTGGACTGGCATCTCATTTCATACATGATATTTTACATGTTTCAAGGGAGGGAGGAGGGAGGAGGGTTCAGGATGGGGAACACATGTATACCTGTGGCAGATTCATTTTGATATTTGGCAAAACTAATACAATTATGTAAATTTTAAAAATTAAATAAAATTGAAAAAAAAAAAAAGAAACACCTGGAGTAACAGGCAAATTTGGCCTTGGAATACAGAATGAAGCAGGGCAAAGACGAATAGAGTTTTGCCAAGAAAATGCACTGGTCATAGCAAACACCCTCTTCCAACAACACAAGAGAAGACTCTATACATGGACATCACCAGATGGTCAACACTGAAATCAGATTGATTATATTCTTTGCAGCCAAAGATGGAGAAGCTCTATACAGTCAATAAAACAAGACCAGGAGCTGACTGTGGCTCAGATCATGAACTCCTTATTGCCAAATTCAGACTTAAATTGAAGAAAGTAGGGAAAACCACTAGACCATTCAGGTATGACCTAAATCAAATCCCTTATGATTATACAGTGGAAGTAAGAAATAGATTTAAGGGACTCTATAGAGTGTCTGATGAACTATGGACAGAGGTTCGTGACATTGTACAGGAGACAGGGATCAAGACCATCCCCATGGAAAAGAAATGCAAAAAAGCAAAATGACTGTTTGGAGAGGCCTTACAAATAGCTGTGAAAAGAAGAGAAGCGAAAAGCAAAGGAGAAAAGGAAAGATACAAGCATCTGAATGCAGAGTTCCAAAGAATAGCAAGAAAAGATAAGAGAGCCTTCCTCAGCAATCAATGCAAAGAAATAGAGGAAAACAACAGAATGGGAAAGACTAGAGATCTCTTCAAGAAAATTAGAGATACCAAGGGAACATATCATGCAAAAATGGGCTCGATAAAGGACAGGAATGATATGGACCTAACAGAAGCAGAAGATATTAAGAAGAGGTGGCAAGAATACACAGAAGAACTGTACAAAAAAGATCTTCACAACCCAGATAATCACGATGGTGTGATCACTCACCTAGAGCCAGATGTCCTGGAATGTGAAGTCAAGTGGGCCTTAGAAAGCATCACTATGAACAAAGCTAGTGGAGGTGATGGAATTCCAGTTGAGCTATTTCAAATCCTGAAAGAT
>NW_011494827.1:1471778-1472958 GCF_000754665.1 Bison bison bison
CAATACGTGAACTGTGAAATTCCAGATGTTCAAGCTGGTTTTAGAAAAGGCAGAGGAACCAGAGACCAAATTGCCAACATCCACTGGATCATGGAAAAAGCAAGAGAGTTCCAGAAAAACATCTACTTCTGCTTTATTGACTATGCCAAAGCCTTTGATTGTGTGGATCACAATCAACTGTGGAAAATTCTGAAAGAGATGGGAACACCAGACCACCTGACCTGCCTCTTGAGAAATCTGTATGCAGGTCAGGAAGCAACAGTTAGAACTGGACATGGAACAACAGACTGGTTCCAAATAGGAAAAGGAGTACGTCAAGGCTGTACATTGTCATCCTGTTTATTTAACTTCTATGCAGAGTACATCATGAGAAATGCTGGGCTGGAAGAAGCACAAGCTGGAATCAAGATTTCCAGGAGAAATATCAATAACCTCAAATATGCAGATGACACCACCCTTATGGCAGAAAGTGAAGAGGAACTAAAAATCCTCTTGATGAATGTGAAAGAGAAGAGTGAAAATGTGGGCTTAAAACTCAACATTCAGAAAACTAAGATCATGGCATCTGGTCCCATTACTTCGTGAGAAATAGATGGGGAAACTGTGTCAGATTTTATTTTTCTGGGCTCCAAAATCACTGCAGATGGTGAATGCAGCCATGAAATTAAAAGACGCTTACTCCTTGGAAGAAAAGTTATGACCAACCTAGACAGCATATTGAAAAGCAGAGACATTCCTTTGCCAAAAAAGGTTCGTCTAGTCAAGGCTATGGTTTTTCCTGTTGTCATCTATGGATGTGAGAGTTGGACTGTGAAGAAAGCTGAGCGCCAAACAATTGATGGTTTTGAACTGTGGTGTTGGAGAAGACTCTTGAGAGTCCCTTGGACTGCAAGGAGATCCAACCAATCCATTCTGAAGGAGATCAGCCCTGGGATTTCTTTGGAGGGACTGATGCTAAAGCTGAAACTCCAGTACTTTGGCCACCTCATGCGAAGAGTTAACTCATTGGAAAAGACTCTGATGCTGGGAGGGATTGGGGGCAGGGGGAGAGGGGGACGACAGAGGATGAGATGGCTGGATGGCATCACTGACTCGATGGACGTGAGTCTGAGTGAACTCCAGGAGTTGGTGATGGACAGGGAGGCCTGGCGTGCTGTGATTCATGGGGTCTCAAAGAGTT
>NW_011494827.1:1473058-1473467 GCF_000754665.1 Bison bison bison
CTGAGGTTCCTGCCTCAGCAGGAGATGAGGCCCTCTTCCAATGCAGCAAACCCCGTGGAGTCCCGAGAGGCCCCTCCCACCTCCAGTTTCCCTGACTTCTCAGAGCCACCATGAGAAGCCCCCTGAGGTCACCTGCACTAGTCGAGGGAAGCCAGGGTTTCCTGCCTCCACCCGAGAAAGACCTCGAGAGACCTTCTTCAACACGTCTCGAGGCCAGATTCCCCTCCCATGACTCGAGAGCAATGACACGCTCCCCCTCTCCACTCGCATGGAGACCCGACTTCCCTGGCGCCCCACGAGAGGCTCACTGACCTCGCCGTCGTACCTCGTGAGAACCGCACCCTGGGGCCGCCGCTCGAGAACCACCCGAGACTCCCCGTCATCGCGAAGATGAGGGCCTTCGTCTCCT
>NW_011494827.1:1473567-1484397 GCF_000754665.1 Bison bison bison
AAAGACTCTGATGCTGGGAGGGATTGGGGGCAGGGGGAGAGGGGGACGACAGAGGATGAGATGGCTGGATGGCATCACTGACTCGATGGACGTGAGTCTGAGTGAACTCCAGGAGTTGGTGATGGACAGGGAGGCCTGGCGTGCTGTGATTCATGGGGTCTCAAAGAGTTGGACACGACTGAGCGACTGAACTGAACTCCTATGTTGCCCCTTCTCTTCCCTCTCCCCACTGGTAACTACTAGTTTGTTCTCTGTAGCTGTGATTATACTTCTTTGTTGTTTTATTCACTAGTCTTTTGTGTTTTTTAGATTCCATATATAAGTGATGTCATACAGTATTTGTCTCTATCTGACTTCTTTCATTTATCATAATACCCTTGAAGTCTATCCGTGTTACTGCAAATGGCAACATTTCCCTCTTTTTTATGGCTGAGGGATATTTCATTGTATATTTAAACCACATCTTTCTTATCCATTCATCCACTGAAGGACACTTAGGCTACTTCCATATCTTGGTAGTTGTAAATAACACTACCATGAACATTGGAGTGTATGGATCTTAAAAGCTGTGTGTACAAAAGACCTGGCCATCAACCCTCCCAACAGTGTTCTTTCTACTCACATGCCAGCAGAAGCTTCGATTTCTTTTCCAAGACTGAAATTGGAGTCCTAATTTCCAAAGAAACAGGAAGGCAAACTTAACTGCAGTTCCTAGTGCTCAGGGTAGAGTTTATGCTTAAGGGAGGGGCAGTCTGTCTGTCTGTACCAACCCTACAGACTGAAGTCAAGCCTTGTGCTGGCAGGCCTCACCCATGGGGAATGCCCACATAACCTCATTTGTGAGAAAGCCGAGAGATCAAACATGGTCACACACCAGCAGAAGCCCACAGAGCACCTCATCCATCAGCTTAGTCCTTTATTGACAAACCGTAAGAACAGGCCGGCCAAAGCAGACCTCGGGGGAAAAGAAGGAGAAAGAGGACCAGGATAAACACAGACCAATTCTCCCCAAAGGAAATAGTCAATTCAGGGAAGAGAAGAGAACCCTGAAAGATTGAATTCATATCCTCAGAGAGATGTGAGAAGGTATTGCAGCCATAAAAAAAAAAAAAAAACAGAACAAGCTGTACTGAAAAAAAAAAAGAGGGGAAGAGTATAAAAGAGTTTCTGGAAATTAAAAATTATGGCCCCAATAAAAAATTCAATAAAATGGCTGGAGAAGCAAGTGGAAGAAATGTCATAGAACTGAGAGTAAAGAGAGTATGAGCTTAATTTGATGGAGCATGAGATGCCTGAGATCAGTATTCATAACAACACTGAAGTATTCAGAGCACTCACTCTACATTGTGTGCACACACAGCCTGATGAGGTCTCAGCTAGGATCTCAGTTTCACACATGAGGAAACTGAGGCCTAGGGATGAAGAATCACTTATAAAAGCCACACACTAGGTGAAGGAAGGAACCAGCCCCCAAATCCAGGCCCAAATCGCTTCCTTCCTGTGGTTCTTTCATGGTGAACCCTTGTCCTTGGAATTAAGCAAACAGCTTGGCTTGGAAGGAATTTACATCCACACCAACATGACAATATAGTCCATGGGGTCTCAAAGAGTTGGACAGGACTGAGTGACTTTCACTTTTACTTGTCACTTTCAAACATGACAAATATAATATTGCAAATACTTTGGTTGGTTTAAAATTATAGAATCAAACCTGGGACAAAGCAGGGATACTTTCTTTATATTTAATAAAGAGAATATGATTGTGACTTAGCTGATAGAAGTCAGAAGATGAAGGGTGAAGACATGGAGAGAATTCTCCAGGTGCCAAGCAACTCAGTTTTCACTATGAGAGTCCACAGGCCCAGTTTCAATTGATGCAATAAGAAATAGAGCTAAGTGAAGTATGTCAGAATGAGAAAACCAAATATCATGTATTAACATATATGTGGAATCTAGAAAAATGGTACAGTTCAGTTCAGTTGCTCAGTCATGTCCAACTCTTTGCAACCCCATGGACTGCAGCACGCCAGGATTCCCTGTTCATCACCATCTCCAGGAGCTTGCTCAAACTCATATTCATTGAGTTGGTGACGTCATCCAATGACCTCATCCTCTGTTGTCCCCTTCTCCTCCTGCCTTCAATCTTTCCCAGCATCAGGGTCTTTTCCAGTGAGTCGGTTCTTCGCATCAGGTGGCCAAAGTACTGGAATTTCAGCTTTAGCATCAGTCCTTCCAATGAATGAATATTCAGGACTGATTTCCTTTTCAATTGACTGGTTGGCTCTCCTTGCAGTCCAAGGGACTCTCAAGAGTCTTCTCCAACACCACCATTGAAAAGCATCAATTCTTCAGTCCTCAGCTTTCTTTATAGTCCAACTCTCACATCCATACATGGCTACTGGTAAAACCATAGCTATAACTAGATAGACCTTTGTTGGCAAAGTAATGTATCTGCTTTTTAATATGCTGTCTAGAAAAATGGTACAGATGAACTTATTTGAGGGTAGGAATGGAGACACAGATGCAGAGAATGGACATGTATACACAAGGGAGAGAAGGGAAGAGTGGGGTGAATTGGGAGATTGGAATTCACATATATACACTACCATGTGTCAAGCAGATAGCTAGCAGGAACCTGCTATATAACACAGGGAACTCGGCTTGGTGGTCTGTGATGATACAGATGAGTAGGATGGAAGGGGTGGATGGGAAGTGCAAATATGTACACATATAGCTGATTCACTTTATTGTAGAACAGAAACTAACCCAACATTGTAAAGCAATTATACCCCCAATTTAAAAAAGAAAGAAATAGAGCTTATTACCATCCTTCCCAATGGTTCAGCTGGTAAAGAATCTGCCTACAATGTAGGAGACACAGGTTCAATCTCTGGGAAGGAAGAGAAGATTCCCTGGAGAAGGAAATGGCAACCCACTCCGGTATTCTTTCCTGAAAAATCCCATGGACAGAGGAACCTGGTGGGCTACAGTCCATAGGGTCACAAAGAGTTGGACATGACTGAATGACTGAGCTTACATACCTACCATCCTCATTACAGCATGGTGACTACAGAGTGTTAGTACAGCTAAAAGCTATATACCTATACTGTGTACATATATTTGACATTATAAAGTTAACAGGGCAGATCCAGATTTGGAGGGTCTGGAGCTTGAACAAATTGGGAACCTCTTGGTGGCTCAAAAGTAAAGAATCCACCTACAATGCAGGAGACCCAGGTTCAGTCCCTGGGTTTCAAAGATCCCCTGGAGAAGGAGTGGGCAACCCACTCCAGGATTCTTACTGGAGAATCCCATGGACAGAGGAGCCTGGTGGGCTATGGTTTATGGGATTTCAGAAACAGACATGACTGAGGGACTAAATTCTTTTTAAGAAACTGAGCACAATCTTAAAAATTCAAAATTAGATCCACAGCTTTGGAAGGAGACTGAGAAGCTGAGGGGCCCAAAGCTTAATCTGTCTTGTATTTAAACTCATTCAACCTCTAATCAATCCACAGATGACAGGAAAACCTCAAGAAAACTAAGAAAGTGTAGAAGGAGGGAAGAGGAAGTGGATAATAGAGCAAGTAGACTAGATCCCTTATTTCTCAATGTAAAGAATAAATCTCAAAAAATAATGCCTATAATTATAGACATATATGTATAAAATTGAGTAATATACAATCATAAAAAATAAAAGCAGAAATGTTTAGCATTATTTCTGTGTCAAGGCTCATTGGCAGGTGGGGTATCCCTGAAGCTGAAGCTCCAATATTTAGGCCTCCTGGTATGAAGAGTCCCCTCATTGGAAAAGACCCCGACACTGGGAAAGATGGAAGGAAAAAGGGGGTGGCAGAGGATGAGATGGTTGAATGGCATCACCAACTCAATGGACATGAATTTGAGCAAACTGCAGGAGATAGTGAAGGGCAGGGGAGCCTGGCATGCTGCAGTCCATGGGGTCACAAAGAGTTGGACATGACAGTCACTAAACAACAACAGCAACATCAACAACCCATTCAGAAGTGCTGCATTTTATTTTTCCATTTTCATATATCGTTATTCCAATTGTAAGAGTCTTGTGCCAGAGACCCCAGCACATCAAGCCACTGTCCTCACAGCTACTTGCACACGTGAAAACTCCGTACGTTACAAGCAGGGTCACATCTAGAACATCCTGCTGCTGGCTGGGGCTACAGCCCCAAACCCCAGGATGACCACCCCCAACTGTAGCAGTGCAGGTCTCCTTCTGCCCAGATCGGCAGGACAGTGTGAGCGGAGCCATGCAGGCCTCCTCTCCACATTGACCTTTTAAGCACAGGAGGCCCAGCCCAGACCTCCTCGGGCCCTCTCACCAGCTCTGTGCCTCCACCCCCACGCCCTGTATGCTCTGCCACCACGGGTTTGTCCTGTAACCTTTCCCAGACTTGCCTCAGGCACTAGGGTCTTCTTTGCTGGTGGAGATTGCGAAAAGAACTTGAGAACTCTCCCAGGGCCTTCCCTTCCACCCCACCACCCCAGTGCCAGCAATGACCAGTGTAAGAATACACAAGTCTGCACCTTGGCCTGTGGTGGGACAGACTCTGAGGATGACCTCTGCTTCTACGCTTCACTCTCCGTCGGGGCTGAGGCTGGAGTCTCACCAAAGATCAGAATCTGCCCAAGGTGGGAAAAGCATTCAAAAAAGTTGGTTTAAAATTCAACATTCAGAAAACTAAGATCATGGTATCGGGTCCCATCACTTCATGGCAAATAGATGGGGAAACAATGGAAACAATGACACACTTTATTTTCTTGGGCTCCAAAATCACTGCAGATGGTGACTGCAGCCATGAAATTAAAATATGCTTGCTCCTTGGAAGAAAAGCTATGACCAACCTAGACAGCATACTAAAAAGCAGAGACATTACTTTGCCAACAAAGGTCCATCTAGTCAAAGCTATGGTTTTTCAAAGGGTCATGTATGGATATGAGAGTTGGACTATAAAGAAGGCTGAGGGCTGAAGAATTGATGGTTTTGAACTGTGGTGTTGGAGAAGACTCTTGAGCCTCCCTTGGACTGCAAGGAGATCCAACCAGTCCATCCTAAAGGAAATAAGTCCTGAATATTCATTGGAAAGACTGATGCTGAAGCTGAAACTCCAATACTGTGGTCACCTGATGTGAAGAACTGACTCACTGGAAAAGACCTTGATGCTAGGAAAGATTGAAGGCAGGAGGAGAAGGGGACGACAGAAAATGAGATGGTTGGATGGCATCACTGACTCAACGGACATGAGTTTGAGCAAGCTCGGGGAGTTGTTGATGAACAGGGAAGCCTGGTGTGCTGCACTTCATGGGGTCACAAAGAATTGGACATGACTGAGCGACAGAACTGAACTGAAATGAGCTAAGGCAGAGGGTGGCGAACCAAACAACACAGTCCCTGACTTGAGGAAACCCACTGAGAAGAAGAACCGTAGCTTCACTGATGAGTGCCGACGACTGCAGAATGAGGAGGGGCATGTGCCTCTGTTCATGGCCGAGTTCTGTTGGCCAGCGGTGGGGGGCGTTGCGTCAGCCATCTTTCGCACATGCACATGCTCCATGGACCATTCCCACCCCGCTTCTCAAAGCGTTGTGCTGCCTTCAGGAGTGGAGCCTCAACAAAGTGTGTTGTTGTTCAGTGGCAGGTGTCTCCCAGCCCCAGGACCCCCTGAGCATCCTGGGGTTTATTTTGTGCTGGTTCTCTTGGGAACAAACACACAGAACCCAACTTATAAACAAGGTCCTTGGGTAGACAGAGATCCAATTCCCTCTTGTCTTCAGAGAGTCCACTTTGAAGAGAAGCAGGGTTGTTTCGGTGTTTGTGAAGGTTTTTTTTTTTTTTTTTTTAAACATTTCCTGAGAAAACAGAGCTGAGCATCAGTGAGGAGCTGAAGATGACAAGCGTAGGGGATAAAAGCTGTCTTTCCCCTACCCTTCTGAGCTTTTCTGACAGCTCCCAGCTGAGAGGAAGCAAAATGATGAAAGATAAAGGACCCCAGAACAGAGAGAGGGTGAATAAGAGGGTGACCTCATCTCCTGGTTGTTTCTCTTGGAGTCTCATTTGACAAGATGCCTTCCAGGTGACCCCGCTGGGAGGGTGCCCTGTACCTCACACAAAACCTTACTCAGTCCTCACAACAAAGCTAGGATTCTTTTTTCTTCCCCCATGAGAGATTAAAAATTAAAGTTCAGAGAGGTTATGGAACTTGCTTGTCCGAGTAATAAAAGACCCTGGGTTAGAACCCAGGTATGTGTACCTCCAAAACAGTTCTTTTCTACCAGATGACAAATATCTTAGGGGTATAATTTCATTCACAGTCTCTCCACATTTCATCTTTTCAGGCAAATCCTGTGAGGGTTAGATGGGGTGATTCATGTTAAGCAAACACGCTAAGCTGCTCCCTAGGACTGAAGGAGGTGATGTTATGGTTGTGGTTGCTGGATTGCTGAGATGCTATTGTTGTTATGTTGATGAGGGTGGTGTTAATATACCTGTCTCAATTCATTGCTTCTGTTACAGTTTTCCAAATCAACCTGAACTTCAGCCAGCCATAATTGGCCAGATCTCCCAGGAGAGAAATTTCTTCCCCACTTTGGATATCTCCATAAAGGCAAGAGTATTTCCATCCCCTCCATAAGAGGGAGCATCTGAACCCCTCTGTGTTTCATCACTGAGCTGGGCATGCTTGTCTCAGACTCCTCAGAGAGTGGACCGCTATGCACCATCAGAGAGCACTCCTGACCAGATCGGGGTTAAGTTTGAACTCATCTTGTACGTGTGAACTGTTGAGATGGTAGGGAGTAAGCCTACCTAATGCGAGGGTGAAGTAAGAGGAAATTGATGTGGCCACTCAGCTCAGGTACAGGGACCAGTCCATGGTGGTGGTGGTGGTGGGGAGACAAGGAAGAGTGACTCTTCTGAAAGCCAGCAGATCAAGAAGCTGGTGGACTAGTGCCCTGAAAAACCATATTCAATTCAGGCTTTAAAGATGACATTTTCATCTCCACCTGTTACACTCCTGTGTTAGTTGCTCAGTCTTGTCCAACTCTTTGCCACCCCATGGACTGTAGCCCACCAGACTCTTCTGTCCATGGGATTTCCCAGGCAAGAATACTGGAGTGGGTTGCCATTTCCTTTTCCAGGGGATTTTCCCAATCCAGGGATCAAACCCAGATCTCCCACATCGCAGGCAGATTCTTTACCATCTGAGCCCCCTGGGAAGCCTGTTACACTACCGTTTCTTAATTAGTTCAAAGTTAGGTATTATTCTGCCTCCAAGATACCCACAAATCCTTCACAATATAATTTGATCAAATTGTCACCTCCCCAAAGAAGTCTTCCCTTCTTACCATAGCCCACAGTGAGCTCTCCCACCTGTGAATCTCTGTACTTGCTCAATATTTATTTGCATTCCAACATCACATCTATACCATGACATACGTGCACCCAGCTAGACTGTGCATCCTTCAGGCTGGAAGTGTGTCCTTTGCTGCCCCCCTCCCATCTGCAGGATCAATGTCTTCCTGCTTCCTTTTAAAACTGAGCATCCTTCTCCTCTCTCCCCAGTGACCCCTTGAGTGTGGCCCCCTCTGAGCTGAACCTCTGGCAGACAGTTTACTGGCTGATAGTTACTGGCTTCAAAGCTTCTTCAAGCACAATGCTCAGGGTAGTCAAGGTGAAGGGCATTAATCAGGTTTGTTTCCTGGACAGCTTGTGTGGAGTGAGAAGCTGGCCCACAAGGTGGACAGCGGGGCACCCAAGGCTGGTACTTGCGGGCGGTACACCAGGCATTCTAAGGACCTAATCTCATTTCATCCTCACAGGTGTCAGGAGGGACTCTAACCACCCACTGCAAGGGTGAGGAGGACAGGAAGCTGGCCTGCTTCATTCATTTGCTCAGCAGATGTGCCTACTGTGTTCTCGGATTTCAGGTGCTTGAATGCATCCTTTCTCATGGAGCAGTCATTGCAGCGAAGGGAGACAGAATATAAACAGGTAGATGACACAGTATGTTATAAGCTGATGGGTGATATGGAGAAAAACAGAGCAGGAAATGATAGGAGGAGGATGGAGGGATGGATTTGCAGTTTTCAACAAGGGAAGGCCTCATTGAGATGGCAATGTTTGAATGAAGGCTTAAGGAAGTGAGGAAGCAAGCCCTGTAGATGGTGAGAGAAGAGTACTACAGAGAGAGCAATCAGCAAGTTCAAAGGCCCTGAGGCAGCAGCGTGTCTGGCTGCTTGAGGTACAGCAAGGTCCAAAGTGGCTGGAGCAGAATAAGAGGAAGGAGTGGGATATGCAGTCAGGCACATAACTGTCAAGTTGTTTGACTTTACAGGGTAGAGAAAGGAGCCTGACCTTATCTCTGCCTGAGATGGGAAGCCTTTGGAAGGCTATGAGCAAAGGAAACACATGAGCTGACTTACCATCTTTACAAGATCAAAGAAATTAACATTGTTCCAAGTCACATAGCTGGCATGGGATAGAAAGACAGGTCAGTGTATCTAACTGTAAAGACTGGTATTGTCTTTCACCACCATTATATCAGCCAGAGTCCCTTTCTATTGCTCATGACTAAGAAAGTTGACTGATAGCATTATGTGAAAAATAAAACATGGGTTGAGGAAAGATGGGTGAGTGTGGCATTCAGTAGATCTTCCATTAACTGAACTGCTTAAATGAATGAATACATATGCTTTGGAAATTGTGAGACACTGTACAAAGGTGAGAGATTGTTTTTGTCTTATTTTATTTTGCATTGACCATTAAAGTTTAAAAGCTTTCCCAAGACATGGAAACAACCTATTAATAACAGTCTATAGACAGATGAATGGATAACGAGATGGTACATATACACAATGGAATAGTACTCTGCCACGAAAAAGAATGAAATAAGGCCACTTGCAGCAACATGGATGGACTTAGAGATTACCATACTAAAAAAGTGAAGTAGTTGGAAAAGACAAATATCATATGGTATCACTTAATAAAGTCATGCACACAAAACAGAAACAGACTCACAAATGTAGAGAAGAGACTTGTGGCTGCCAAGGGGAAAGCGGGGGTGGGAGAGGGATTTGGGAGTTTGGGGTCAGCAGATGCGAACTATTACCTGTGGAATGCACAAACAACAGGGTCCTACTGCGTAACATAGGGAACTATATTCAATATCCTCTGATAAACCATAATGGGAGAGAATACGAAAAGGAATATATAGACATGTATAACTGAAACACTTTGCTATACAGCAGAAATTAATACAGCATTGTAAATAAACTATACTTCAGTAAAATAAACTTTAAAACAAGTGTTAAAGTCTTTCCCATTTCATAGCAATGGGAACTAAAGGGTTATTGATCACTTCTGGGGATTTTTTTTTTCCCTTAGCATATTGTCATTCTGTGTTAGCAAATTTCCTGTGATCTTGTTGCAAAGTAGGGGTGGAATAACCTCCTGCTAATTTATCAAATTAACATGTTTGGGCTTCATGTTCAACAACTTCGAACATCTCACACCACGCAGCCTGCACAGAATTATTTTCCAGACACAATTGCAGTGAGTGATAAAGGCTTTTATTGTTTTTGATATCCCCACTGGTCAAAAGTTTTGATATCCTGGTTTTCTTCCTGCTTCTCACAGAAGTCTATCACTTGGCACAGCATCTGGTATATAGAAAAGTCTCAATTTCTTTTCAAATGAACAAAGAGGATGGTTGGTGGCCATGAAGCAATGGTTTTATTTTCTCTCATCTCTATTCTCTAAAGAAAACAAGGAGAACTTTATTGTCTCCCTCTATTTTTTCTTATTAGCTGGAAGAAGGTGCAAGTTAAAGAAGTGTTACTTCCCAGATCCCACCCTTCCCAATCAAAGAGTCTGAAGATCAAGTTTGAGGTGGTGACAATATCCAGAAACAATGTCCAAATGCCCCTACTTGTCACCTCCAGTGAAGTTCACCTATTGCCACTTCCCTTGAGCATGGACATCTTAGCTCACAAGGCTCACTGGGAGGGTGAACCCCAGCCCACCAGCCCTGCCTGCCCCTCTCTGAAGCAGCCTCTGCTGTAATTCTCCTGATAAAGTGAATTTCCAGATGTGCTTGCCTCATCCAATCCTTTCTATTTTGCAAATCAAAGTCTTATGTCAGTGCATTTGATTGGTGAAGACTGAGTCACATGCCTGCTCTGAATTGCAAGGGAGGCTGGGAAAGTGAGTGACTGATTTCTGCTTTGGGGATGCAGAAATCATGAGGATAAGAGTCCAAGTTTAGGAAGGTTATTCCACAGACTAGGCAACCACAAACAGGGCTATATCCACTGAAGACTTTCTCTTACAACTATGTTCTTCTATTGTGCTATTACATAGTACATGCTCAATCAATGATGACACCACATTTCTCTAGCCTTGCTTCCCTGCCCATCCCTAAATGTCAGTCTTTCTGCCTGGGTTCCTGTGCTTGGTATTTCTTCCCAGGGACCCTTTCACTATAAACAGAGCTTTGAAAAAACATACAACTGAATTCAGGGCTTCCCAGGTGGGACTAGTGCTAAAGAACCTGCCTGCCAATGCAGGAGATGTAAGAGACATTGGTTTGATCCCTGGGTCAGGAAGATCCCCTGGAGGAAGGCATGGCAAAAGAGTCAGACACAACTGAGATGACTTAGTATGCACGCATGAAACTGAATTCAACATGCAGGGGTTTACCTCATCCAACTTCAGCAAATATTTTACAACACAAATTCATATAAATATTCAATACAAGTGTATTTCAAAGATACTATTCTCTTTAAAAAAAAAAAAAAAAA
>NW_011494827.1:1484497-1498551 GCF_000754665.1 Bison bison bison
AAAAAAAAAAACCTAGGTACTGACAGTCTAGCTGTTATATCAGAACCTTAGCATCCTTCACCCAAGGGATGCTTGAAGAGCTTACCTGAATGCTTGGTTTCCACAATGTGCTTACTTATATTGCTTTTTTTTTTTTTTAAAGGAATACATCTAATAATTTAGAAGCAATAAGGGAAAGCATTTTTACATACAAATTAAAAACATTTGCATGAAAAAATATAAAACTTTAAATGACAAATATACTAGGAAAATATCTGGAATTTAAATTGCAAGAACAACAAAGTGTTAGTACCCCTAACATATAAATCTCTATAGAGTTTTCCAGAATTATAGAAGGAAGAAAAACCCTGGTGAGAAATGAGCCAAGAAATGAATAAACAATTCACAGAAAAAGAATCTCAATTGTAGGAAAAGATGAAGAACTTTACTGATATGAGAAAAGTAAATTAAAATCACTTTGGTCTAAGGACAGGGAAACCTGTCATGCTGCCGTCCAAGGGGTCAACTGAGCAACTGAACAACAGTCTAAGCTTATGACCAAGATGTAGTAAACAAGAGCTAGATTTACCCTCTGCCTAGGAAAAATGTCTTTAATAGACAAAGGTGCAAAACAACCAATTTCAAGACATTGGACATCGGGCAATAAAGGACAGTGAACCTGAAAGTTGGGAAATAAATGAAGTCAGCCCTATGATTGTCCCACTTTCTGCCTTGAGAGACATTACAGGCATCCCTGCAGGGAAGGGAACTCAGATGGAGTCCAAGGGCTCCTTGAGTTAAAGAGACAGAGCTCAGAGTCCAGAGAGTTCAAGGTGGCCAGAGATTCTGGGTAGGGCACTGCAGAGGAGAGAATTTCAGAGACTTTCAAAGAACAGCCCTCATCTAATCAGTAGAGTACTATGCATGTGAGAAAACTATTTGAGGCCAGTGAAAGAACCACTAAAAAGGACTAGAGGGAAGAGTATTCAGGGCTCACACAGGGCTGCGAATAGTGCTGCTCCCAGATCTTACAACATTTTAATTCAGGGATCATTCTGTAGAGTACTAAGAAAAAGCACGTCTCAATAATGGGTAATAATTCAGTTCAGTTCAGTTGCTCAATCGTGTCTGACTCTTTGCGACCCTACAGACTGCAATACACCAGGCTTCCCTGTCCATCACCAACTCCCGGAGCTTACTCAAACTCATATCCATTGAGTCGGTGATGTCATCCAACCATCTCATCCTCTGTCGTCCCCTTCTCCTCCTGCTTTCAATCTTGCCCAGCATCAGGGTCTTTTCAAATGAGTCAGTTCTTCACATCAGGTGGCCAAACTATTGGAGTTTCAGCTTTAGCGTCAGTCTTTCCAATGAATATTTAGGACTGATTTCCTTTAGGATTGACTGGTTGGATCACCTTGCAGTCCAAGGGACTCTCAAGAGTCTTCTCCAACACCACAGTTCAAAAGCATCAATTCTTCAGCACTCAGCTTTCTTTATAGTCCAACTCTCACATTCATGCATGACTACTAGCAAACCAAAGCTTTGACTAGATGGACCATTAGCCATAGACTAAACACTGCTCTGGGCCCACCTAATAAATCTTAAATGTGTGCCTGCGTGCTCAGTAATGTCCGACTCTTTGCAACCCCATGGACTGAAGTCCTCCAGGCTTCTCTGTCCTTGGAATTCTCCAGGCAAGAATCTTGGAGTGGGTTGCCATTTCTTCCTTCAGGGGATCTTCCTGACACAGGGCTCGAACTCAAGACTCCTCTATGTCCTGCATTTGTGGGTGGATTCTTTACCACTGAACCAAAATCTTAAAAACCAGACTCAAAATATCAAAATGTCTCCAAGTGATTAATTGCATCCAAGAACAAAGGATATTTATAAGAATACAAACATATCTAGGGCTTCCCTGGTGGCTCAGACAGTAAAGAATCCACCTGCAGTGTAAGAGACCCAGGTTTGATCCCTGGGTTGGGAAGCTCCCCTGGAGAAAGAAATGGCAGCCAACTCCAGCATTCTTGCCTTGGGAATCCCATGGACGGAGGAGTCCAGTCCATGGCATTGCAAAGAGTCGGACACAGAAATATCTAGCCCCTGCTGCTGCTGCTGCTGCTGCTGCTGCTGCTGCTAAGTCACTTCAGTCGTGTCTGACTCTGTGCAACCCCATAGATGGCAGCCCACCAGGCTCCCCTGTCCCTGGGATTCTCCAGGCAAGAACACTGGAGTGAGTTGCCATTTCTTTCTCCAATCTAGCCCCTAACAAGCTACAATGATTATCATTAAATAAAGTAATGTCAGGCATGTAAAGAATCAGGGAACATGATGAAAATGAAGAGGATAAGAAATCAAATGGACTCAGAACAGAAATGATCAAAATTTATTGGAGTCACCAACACATTTACTAGAGGGAAATTTAAAGGACTAACTGTGTATATTAGAAAAGAAGAAAGACTTGACTTCAGATTTTCCCCTAAGAAACTAGATTTTGTTTTTTTTTAAAGAGCAAATTAAACCTCAAGTAGAGACTTTCCTGGCCATCCAGTGTTTGGAAACTCACCTTCCAATGCAAGTGGTGCAGGACTAATCCCTTGTTGTGGAGCTGGGATACCACATGCCTCATGGCCAAAAAACCAGAACATGAAAACAGCAGAAGCAATATTGTAACAAATTCAATAAAGACTTAAAAATAGTCCATATTTTATAAAAAACCTGAATTAAGTCAAATAAAGGAAATAATGAAAATAAGATCAGAAATAGAAAAAACAGTAGAGAAAAATCACTAAAACTAAAAACTGGTTCTTTGAAGAGGTCAGTAAACTTGATAAGCCTCTAGCCAAGCTCATCATCATGAAAAAAAATCAAAGACAGCACAGATTATTAAGACTAGGAATGAGAGAAGTAGCACCAGTACAGATTCTACAGAAATTAAAAAGAAGAAAAGAAAATATTATGAACAGCCTTATGTCAATAAATGAACAATATGTCAACAGGTGAAAAGGAAAAATTCCTTTGAAAATGTAAACTACCAAAGATTATTTTAAAAAACACAGAAGTCTCTATGTGTTTAAAGACATTGACTTTTTAATTTAAAATATCCCAATCATGAAAATTCTCAGTACCCAAATTCCCTTTGCATTCTAGCAAATATTTAAGGAAGAAATAAACCTAATTTTCCCCATACTCTCCCAGAAAAGTAAAGTAAGAATATACTTTCCAACTCATTTTTATGAAACCAGTAATACCTTGATTCCAAAACCAGAAAGATAGCAGAAGAGAACATTCAGTTCAGTTCAGTCACTCAGTCGTGTCCGACTCTTTGTGACCCCATGAACCGCAGCATACCAGGCCTCCCTGTCCATCACCAACTCCTGGAGTTCACTCAGACTCACGTCGATTGAGTCAGTGATGCCATCCAATCATCTCATCCTTTTTCGTCCTCTTCTCCTCCTGCCCTCAATCTTTCCCAGCATCAGGGTCTTTTCAAATGTCAGCTCTTCGCATCAGGTGGCCATAGTAGAAGAGAACACTGCAGATGAATATTATTCATGATCTTAGTTGCAAAAGTTTTCAGGAAGATTTTTGCAAATAGTGATATTTTATTTTAAAAGAAAAATATATCAAGTTGAGTTTACCCCAAGAATAAAAAGTTGATTTAATATTTAAAAATCAATCAATTTAATTTATTTTAAAAATTATGGAAAAGAAAAATCTCTTATGAAATAAAAATTTTAAAAACTTTACAAAATGCAGCATTCATTTCTGATTAAAACTATTAACACAGTAGGAATTGATGGAAAATTCTTCCATAAGGTAAAGGACATCCCTGAAAAAAAGTATAGTTAACATCACATTTCTATATACTATCCATGGGGAAAAACCAAAAGAGATAGTTCCCCAGTGGCTCAGTGGTAAAGAATTCACCTGCCAATGCAGAAGATGTGGGTTCGATCCCTGATCCAGGAAGATCCCATGGAGAAAGAAATGGCAACCCACTCCAGTATTCTTGCCTGTGGAACTTCATGGACAAAGGAGCCTCACATGCTACAGTCTATGAGGTCCCAAAAGAGATGGACACAACTTAGCAACTAAACAACAACAACAATATAAGAGACACAAAACACATGTCCATACAGAGCTTTATCCGTAATAGCCAAAGTAAAAGTGAAAGTCTCTCAGTCATGTCCGACTCTTTGCAACCCCATGGACTGTGCAGTCCATGGAATTCTCCAGGCCAGAATACTAGAATGGGTAGCTTTCCATTCCCAGGGGATCTTCCCAAACCAGGGATCGAACCCAAGTCTCCCGCATTGCGGGAGGATTCTTTACCAGCTGAGCCACCAGGGAAGCCCATAATAGCCACAGTCTGGAGCAACTCACATGACCATCAAAAGGTAAGTGAAGAAGCACTTTGCAGTATATCCACACAACTGAGTATTACTATGTAATAAAAAGAATGCACACTATCCAACTATTAATGCACACAATGACATGCATGAAACCTGAAATGATTACACTGAGTGAAAGAAAGAAAATAAAGAAGGCTGTTCAATGGCACCCCACTCCAGTACTCTTGCCTGGAAAATCCCATGGACTGAGGAGCCTAGTAGGCTGCAGTCCGTGGGGTCACTAAGAGTCGGACACGACTGAGCGACTTCACTTACACTTTTCACTTCATGCATTGGAGAAGGAAATGGCAACCCACTCGAGTGTTCTTGCCTGGAGAATCCCAGGGAGGGGGGAGCCTGGTGGGCTGCTGTCTATGGGGTCGCACAGAGTCGGACACGACTGAAGTGACTTAGCAGTAGCAGTAGCAGTAGCAGTTTGGTTCCATTTATATAAAATGCTTTAAAATGCAAGCTAATTTATAGCATATGAACAGGTCAGTGATTGAGGATGTGGGAAAGGGTGCTTTAGAGAGGGGGATTGCAAAGGGGCACAAAGAAACTTTTGGGGGGATGCATATGTTTACTTTTTGATTTTGATGATGGTTTAACAACTGCATCCATACTTCAAAATGCATTAAATTGTACATTTTAAACATGTGAAATTTATTACATGTCAATTATACCTCAATGGACTGCAAGGAGATCCAACCAGTCCATTCTGAAGGAGATCAGCCCTGGGATTTCTTTGGAAGGAATGATGCTGAAGCTGAAACTCCAGTACTTTGGCCACCTCATGCGAAGAGTTGACTCATTGGAAAAGACTCTGATGCTGGGAGGGATTGGGGGCAGGAGGAGAAGGGGACGTCAGAGGATGAGATGGCTGGATGGCATCACTGACTCGATGGAAGTGAGTCTGAGTGAACTCCGGGAGTTGGTGATGGACAGGGAGGCTTGGCGTGCTGTGATTCATGGTCGCAAAGAGTCGGACATGACTGAGTGAATGAACTGAACTGAACAGTTTTTTTTAACTACCTTAATGTGCAATTTCTCACCCAGCAAATTGGCAAAATTCTAACACTTGAACAGCATATACTACTAGCAAATTTGTGGGGAAGTAGGTTTTTCAGAGAAGCTCTTTCAACTTCTACTCCCACTCTCAGTGTCTGAATGCTCCCCATCACTACACACTTATCCAGGCTAATGAATTTTTAAAATCTAATTTTTTCTATTTCAGCCATTTCTGACCTTTCCAAACAGCAGAGTTTTAGTCTGACTGTCATAATAATATTGTTCAGAGAGGATATAGATTTTTAAGAGAAGAATCAATATGCATAAGATGCAGAGAGATGCAGATTTTCTTCACTTACTCATTTCTTCCTTTGTCATAAATTCCTAAAACCTTTAATTGAGTGCCTACTAGATGTCAGACTCTGTTCTAGGCACTGAAGATACAGCTGTAAGTGAATAAACCTGAATCCCAGGTTTGTTTGCATGGAATGGACACCCCTGTACCTTAATGCAGACCCTACACAACCCATCGGATACACAGGTATGTGTCAGGTGGTGTATGGAGAAAAACAGGCAGAGATGGAGAGGAGAGGGGTTTGGAGGGAGTTGTCATTTGAAAGAGAGGGGTCAGGCTTGTCTGTGAGGAAGGTGACATCTAGAGCTAGAGAACGCATTGGGATGAGATGATCTGGAAGGGCTGAAAACAAGCTCCTTTTTGAGCATGCGTTTGGTTCCCCACCCCACCACCACCTTTGTACATGTTTAGAATGCAGGAGTGGTTTCATGTCCTTTCTTCTCAGCCTCTGCATCTTTTCGCAGAATTTTGAAGTCTTTTCAAGGCTTGTTGATATTTCTGCCATTGTGGGTTCAGAGTCCCACGCCTGGCAGGAGTCCCTCTCACCAGCCGGGTGACTCTGAGCAGGTCACTGATGTCTCTGAGCCTTGTTCTCCTAGCATGAAAATGCAAAGAAAAGCGAAACTGTTAGTCACTCAGTCGTGTCTGACTCCTTGCGACCCCATGGACTGTAGCCCGCCAGGCTCCTCTGTCCAAGAAATTCTCCAGGCTAGAATACTGGGATAGGGAGCCATTTTCTCCTCCAGGGGATCTTCCCTACCCAGGGATCAAAACTGTCTGCTGTGGTGCAGGTGGATTTGTTACTATCTGAGCCACCAGGGAAACCGGAGAAGATAATGATTCACGCACTCATGCAACAAATGTGAGTAGAGCAGTTAGTAAATGCCCAGCCCTGTGCCAGGTGCCGGGGATGCATGGGGGTGGGTACCACAGATAAGACAAAGTCACAGCCTCCACTGGTCTCTGGCATCCCAGGCACGCAGATGTATACCAGCAACCACAGTGATGCACACTTGAAGTTAGACATATGGGAACCACAGGGGAATGAAGAGAGGGCATGTTAGGTCCAGATATCAAAGAATGCCTCTCAGAAGGGACGTCTGAGATCTAAGGAAGCTAGCCAGGCAGAAAAATAAGGATGGCACATGTGTGCGTGTATGTGTGTGTGTATGTACATGTGTGTGTTGCAGGGAAGGGAAACATTCCAGGAAGCAGAAACAAATCAGGTGTAAAGACCCTGAAGCAGAGCAGACACTGATACTTTTCAAGGAGCTAGGGAAAAGGCCAGGACCAATGTTGATGGAACAGAATATTCATCTCGCAAGGTCCTACAATTAAATGCGGCCACCTGACAGAAAGTTGCTCTTTCCCATAGGTGCGCAACACACAGGACTTGCTACCTTTCCTTTCTAGAGCTCTGACCCACCATCGAGGTTCGGGACACTGTCGCCTCCCCATCACCCCTCTAGTTATCTGAGACTGTTACTCTTTTAACCTACACACATACAGGCTTGGCAGTAGAGATCCTTATGCTCATTTTCTAGGTAAGAAAACAAGTCTTGGGAGGCGTAACGTTTGTTAACACCTTATTTTCAAGTCAATTCAGCAAATGCTTACTGATTCCTATAACAGATCAGCTTCTGGGTAGATCTGGCTTGGACATGCAATGAGAAAGTAGTCTGTGCCTGGGAATCCCGCAACATTTACACCCAAGACGTGTGCCTCAGCTTCCTGTAAGGAGTCTGCATTTTCCAATGCCCACAGCTTTTGTGGGGACCTCCTAAAAGAACCAACATCTCTACCCCTCTGTGCCACCACTCATCCTTGTCATCTGATGATGATGTAGGCTCTGGAGGTAGACAGCCTGGGTTCTAATCCTGGCTCCCTCAGCTGCAATTTCCTGCATCTGTGTGCCTTACTTACCAGTTGTACCTTAGTTTTCCCATCTGTAAAATGGGGGTAATGTTAGTACTTACCTTGCAGAGTTACTATGAGACATAAGTAGGATCTTACACATGAGAGGCTAGTTCTTGGTCACATAGCAAGCTCTCAGGATTGGCTCCTCAAAGCTCTCTTTCTGGGCAAAAGGACCACTTATCATGGCAGGGGAAGTTCATGCATCCCCTGTTCATGGGAACCACACAGCTATCCCAGGCCCCTCCTCAGTTTTCCTGGGCCCACTGCCAACCTCAAGAGTATCACCAGTAAATGGTTTTCTCTGCCTTTCCATGGAAACAATTCCTCCACATCTCCCCCCACATTGCTTCAGTGATACAGGCAGGAAGGAATTCCTTATTGATCAACTTATAATTATGAGAACAGAGGTTCTGATGATTGGAATGCTTAGTCTAAGATCATATAGAAATATCCTTACCTTTCAGATGTCCACCCTCATAACAAACATCTGTGGAGTTCCTATCAGACACATGAACGTGGATCAAGAGAAAATTCTAGGCTAAGCAAGCCCCCCACCCACAACCAGCACGTATTTCCTTGTGCTCATTTCCCATCCACCCTAAACAAGCAGCAACAACCAGCACACATGGTCTTCTCCTTAGAATGACCTGGCAGAAATCAGACTACAACAGAAGTCATGTATGCACATATATGTGTGCGCATGTACACATGTGTGTGTTGCAGGAAAGGGAAACAGATCAGGTTTAAAGACCCTGAAGCACAACAGACGCTGATACTTTCCACGGAATTGGGGGAAAGGCCAGGACCAATGTCTGGCATGACTCTGGGGAAGGTGAGACCTGGAGAGAGAGACTGTGTTGGGGTAAGATGAGTTGGAAGGACTGAAAATAAGCTCCTTTGCCAGCATGCATTTGGTTCCCTTTTCTTACCGCCCTGTGCCATGGCATGGCATGTCAATGGCAAAATAATGCCTTACAAAACAATCTCTTGAAAATCATAGAAGACACAGGTTTGACATGGCATGGCAAGGCATGGCAAAATAATGCCTTACAAAACAATCTCTTGAAAATCATAGAAGACACAGGTTTGAAACCCAAAGCTTCAACTGTAAGAGGCAAGTTTTCAGAGGCTCAAAGTTGTTTCTTGGATCTGAGAGTTGGGTGGATGCTGAATATACAAATTAAACCATGCACAATAGAGCTGGCAAAGATATATTAAGAATATAAACCATTTTCAAACTCAACAGGAGGTGAGACTAAGAGGGGAAGAAAAGAGAAAAAAATAGGAGAGGAGGCTAAGAGAGTGTCTTATAGAAGGAATCCCACATTGGAACACCTTCTCCAGGCAAACCCCAAAGGTGGGGAAGGGGAAGGATAGAACCTCAGTTAAATAAGGGGCATCTGGAGGGCACTTGTATCTGCTTCCTTTCTGGGGCTGCAGAAGGACCACAAGCCTCAAGGAAAGGGTACATTGTCATCAAGGTGCTGGAGTTGGGTTAGTACGGTGAGGTCCAGGTGGTGTTAGACTGGAGGGCAGTGCCAGGGAATTCATCTCCACACAGGCGTGGCATGGGGAGGTAAGGGAAGGGTGGAGGTCCTAGCTGAGCCAGGGGTGTGATGAGGGGACACAAGCATGGATGACAGTGTGGGCACCCTGGCCACCAGCCGAGGGGGAAACTGACAACAAAACATCAGTAGGCTGGTTGTACCCCTCAGGATGCTCATCAAGGGAAACCCGTGGGTGATTCCCTCTCCCAGAGACCAACATGGCAGGGGTGGAGAAGTGGGGAGGGAGACACTTTGCAAATACCTGTGTTTAAAACTAAGAAATCACTGATTTTGATGGGGCTTACCTGGCTGCAGCTAGGTCAAGTTTTCTAGAGCAGAAAATGATGACTAGAAATGGAAATTAAATCATTACAGAAGAAGAGAAACAAAGGTCTGTCTAGTGAAAGCAGTGGGCATTTCCAGTAGTCATGCATGGATGTGAGAGTTGGACCATAAAGAAAACTGAGCACCGAAGAACTGATGCTTTTGAACTGTGGTGTTGGAGAAGACTCTTGAGAGTCCCTTGGACAGCAAGGAGATCCAATCAGTCAATCCTAAAGGAAATCATTCCTGAATATTCATTGGAAGGACTGAAGCTGAAACTGCAATACACAGTCCACCTGATGCGAAGAACTGACTCATTGGAAAGGACCCTGATGCTGGGAATGATTGAAGGCAGGAAGAGAAGGGAATGACAGAGGATGAGATGGTTGGATGGCATCACGACTTGATGGACATGAGTTTGAGTAAGCTCTGGGAGTTGGTGATGGACAGGGAAGGCTGGCGTGCTGTAGTCCATTGGGTCGCAAAGAGTTGGACACAACTGAATGACTGAACTGAACTGAAAAAGAGAAAATTCTGTGTTTGCAACCTGTGTCTGTAAGTTGTCAAATGTTTGACCCACTAGAGGAGGAATGAAATTAACTGTTGCTTTCGTGGAGCCACCTGAGATTTACACTTATTTTCTCTGGAAAGAACACAACTCCACCATCCATATACCTACAGCCCTCCTACACACTCCCACCTTCTCACTTTCAAAAGGCACAATTATAGGGAAAGTGTGGGCATGTTAACCTTCAAAGCAAGCACAACCTACTGTCCCAGGAGCTGGAGACCTGAGGGTGAGTCCACAGAACACCCTTGGTCATCGCAAGTTTCACCAATTCACCAACATGGAAGAGTAAGTTCATGTAATTCAAAAAATGAAATTGGAGCTTCAGGACAAACTGCCAGAGTCTCCTGCCCATCAGGAGATGGGCACTTTATGGACATTCACTCCATAAATTGCCAAAACTGAGTTGCTGAGAAGGAGATCAGAGAGTGAAAGTGAGGGGCTGCAAACTGGTGAAGATACGGAGAAGGGGTCCCATGGATGCCCAGACTGAGCCCCCAGTTTGTTTCTCCCTGAGGACACTGAGCTTTGAGACAAGTCCAGCCTTGTCTCCAGGACCCGCCCTGTCACCCTGACCCTTTAACTCCGGAACTCCTTCACCTCATCTTCCCATCCTCACTATGACTCTTCAAGCCTGAGCTCCTTTCCTGTCTGAGCATCCCAGTTGGTCCTCCCAGCTCAGGTGCACCCAGTATCCTTGGTCACATTTTCCTCAGTGCTCCCTAGAAAGAGGGAATCACAGCATCCTGTAGATGGCTCTGGGTGGCCCTGATCGATGCGCCTCACCAGGAAGACAACGAGCTCCTCCCCACAAGGCAGGCAGTTACTCATTCATTCATTGGACAAATATTCCCTAAGTATCTACTCTGTGTCAATACCCAGTGCACTGACCAGTGGTTGAAAGGATAAGTGAATGATGCTTCCATTTGCAGACCAGGGGAGTCAGAATGGTGCAGAGGAAAGACATGCGCTCTGGAGTCAGAGACACCCAAGTTAGAAACCCAGCTAAAATTTGCATAGCTGGGTGAGTCTCATGGACAAATTTACTCTGAGTCCAAGTTTCCAGAGGTAAATGGTAATAGTAATATCCAATTCTGAGTCTAAAGAGTTTTGAGGAGTAAATGAGAATGTTCATAGAAGAAATGGCACACAGAAGCCTTAGCTTTTTCCCCATAAGAAAATTCTCAACTATTTCTGGTCTCCCATTGGCCACACAAGAATTTGGCAAAGATTTTGAGTTGCCCTCCCAAACCTTTTCTATTTAACTTCTTCTTCGTGTGTGCTCAGTTGTGTCCCACTACTCGTGACCCCATGGATTGTAGCCCACCAGGCTCCTCTGTCCATGGGATTTCCCAAGCGAGAATACTGGGTTGCAATTTCCTTCTCCAGGGGATCTAACTGACCAAGGAATTGAATCCATGTCTCTTATGTCTCCCTCAACGGAAGTCAGGTTCTTTACCAGCTGGGCCACCTGGGAAGCTCAGTTTGGAGAATGCCAGTTCCAAAATGACATTTCACATCCACCATTGTACCCGGGACAGTCAGGTGGCTTAATTCAGGCCAATAATTTGCAAGCAGAAGTGGGGCTTTTAGAAAAGTTCTTTAAAGTGAGCTGCCACAATTGGTATATTTTGCTCTTCTTCCTTCTTCTCACAGCCTAGAGTGAGGATGTGATGACTGGAGTTGCAGCAGCCGTCTTGGGACCATGAGGTAACTGTGAGGACAGAAGCCATGCACCTAGGACGGCTTGAGCAGAAAGACGGCATTGGTGACATCGTGGAGCTCTGTCCCAGCTTGGATGCCACTTCTAGAGTGTGTGTTGTGTGAGAAAAAACTAAACTTCTATCTTATGTACCTCACTAGAGCCTTTTATTCCTGTTACATGCAGCAGAACTCAATCTCTAACTGAAATCACGAGTGTCGGCTGATCACTCAAATCTACCCAATCATAGCACAGTAGAAAAACTGGTAGGAAAGTTGGTTTTACGGTTCATTATTGTT
Organism: Bison bison bison; assembly: GCF_000754665.1. Lineage (NCBI taxonomy): Eukaryota > Metazoa > Chordata > Mammalia > Artiodactyla > Bovidae > Bison > Bison bison. The sequence goes on from NW_011494827.1 coordinate 1,496,591, forward strand.
ATGTGAAGTGGATTTTAGATACTTCTAAACCAGGAATATGATTAGAAGGAAAATAATGAAAATCATGTTCTTTATACCAAATCTCTGAATTTAGATATCATTCTCTGCTCTTATCTGATTACAAAGGCAATAGAGATTCATTTTAACAAATTTTGAAGCTGTTGAGAAGCACAAAGGAAAAATAAAAGAAAATCATCTGTAATCAATTCTCTGGGAACAAGTAGTGTTAACATTTTGCTTTGCATTCTCAAGGCCTTTATTTTTTTTTTTTTATTATTTCTACATAATCACTTGAAAAATAAGGCTCCTTCTTTTCTTCCTCTTTCCGTCCCTCTCTCCCTCCCTCCTTCATTTCCTTCTTTCCTGTTTCATTAATTCATTTACTGAACAGAATTGATTAAATGGTAAACACTGTTATCTCCCATAAGTCTGCATATTTTTTTACTTATTTGTATTTGTTAAAGCTCTCCTAACCACTCATCATCATCAACACCACTGAACAACTGAATAACAACAACAAAACTGAATAAAATATAGAATGTTTATATTAGGCTGTACTGCCACAAAGACATCGATAACAACACAGTCAGTCATCATTTGTTAGGCCCTTAATATGCACTGGACATTGGGAGTTGGCTCAGATGGCTTGATGGCTCAGATGGTAAAGAATTTGCATGCAATGCAGGAGACCTGGGTTCAGTCCCTGGGTTGGGAAGATACCTTGGAGAAGAGAATGAAAACCCACTCCAGTATTCTCGCCTGGAAAATCCCACAGACAGAGGAGTCTGCCAGGGTCACAAAGAATCAGACACAACTGAGTGTCTAACACTTCATACTTCATTGGGAGTTGACTTTCTCTTTTCATCCTATCAACAACCATGAGATGGGTACTATTTCATATCCTGGCTGTACAGATGAACAAAATCAGTACTGTGAAGGTTGAGAAGCTAGTGTAGAGTCCCACAGCTCCTTGGGGGCAACACAGAGCCTCAAATTTGAGTCTGTCTCATACATTGCTCTTCTTGCTCCAGCTTCGTAGTGGAGAAACTTAGACGACTGATTCCAGATCTTTTGTCTTTTCTACTATATGCCTTTAATGGTATACATTTTCCCTTACATACTCTTTGTGCTGCATCCATTCATTTTTCAAGTTGTATTTTCATTTTCGTTCAACTCAAAGTATTTTAAAATTTTTCCTTGAGACTTCGTTTTGACCCATGTGTTATTTAAAAGTGTGTTTTTAATACCAAATACTTATGAGACTTTCCAGCCCTCTCTTCTGTTTTTGATTTTTAGTATAGTTACACTCTGATATGACAACATACTTTGTATAATTCCTTTTCTTTTAGATTTTTTTCAGTTGTGCTTCATGGTCCAGAATATGGTTTATATTTGGAATTTTGCATGTGAACTTGAGAAGGATGTGTATGCAGATGCTGTTAGATGGAGTATTTCTCCTTGTAGTTCTATCACTTTTTGCCTCATGTATTTTGATACTTTATTGTTAGGTGCATATGTATTTAGGATTGCTATATTTTCCTGAACAACTGACCCATTTATTAATATGTATTATCTTCATCCATGATAATTTCCTTTGTTCTGAAGTCTGATTTGCTTCCTTGTAAACTTTCTTTTCTTTCTTTATTTGACTAGTGTTGACATGCATGGAATATCTGTCTCCATCTTTTTTCTAAAGGAAATCAACCCTGAATATTCAGGAAGGACTGATGCTGAAGCTGAAACTCCAATACTTTGGCCACCTGATGCGAAGAGCCAACTCATTGGAAAAGATCCTGATCCTGGGAAAGACTCAGGGCAGGAGAAGAGGGTAGCAGGGGAGATGGTTGTGAAAGGTTGTTGTTGAATCACGCGAATACACCAGGATTCTTGGCCCCTGGAGGAGAAGAATTCAATCCGGGGCCAGAGACGAGGCTTGATCGCTCAGAGCTTTTGTGTAATAA
>NW_011494827.1:1498859-1538021 GCF_000754665.1 Bison bison bison
TATTGGTTATCTCTAGACTCGAGAATAGCTAACTTCAGGCGAAGCCGGGTGTCATTATGGCAACACAATATTTTAAGAGAAACCTCCCTTTAAATTTGTATAGAGAAGGAAAAAATATTGCTAGTTTGTTTCCTCCTGCCGCTTAAGAGAGATAAAAATGTCTGACACTTGCAGGCTATTTCCTCTATTTGGAGACCCCTGGCCTTCCTGCCTGTTACCCTCTCAGTTGAACCGCATCACCAACTCAATGGACATGAGTTTAAGCAAACTCTGGGAGATAGTGAAGGACAGGGAAGCCTGGCATGCTGCAGTCCACAGGGTCGCAAAGAGTAAGACAGGACTGAGTGACTGAACAACAAAACAAATCCCTTTACACAGAATCTGTTTAAGCCTTGGGTCTTTCTGGGACTCTCTCAGTTAGACTGTGCCTTCAGACATCAGGGTGGGAGTTTGTCCTGTGACTTCAGTTCTCTGATGGGCCCCAGAAAAGACATTGGTTTTCAGTTTTTTCAGCTTTTCTTCTTGTTGGAGAGAGAGAAGTTCTGACTTCTAAGCACTTTACATGTCAGATCTGAATCCAGAAGTTGCCTGAAAACTTTTATGTCTTCTACTTCTCCCATCGTGCTCATATTTTCTCCTTCATTTTGAATATACAGGGAATATATAATAGCTGACTTAATGTTCTCATATGCAAATACTTTCCTATCTGTCATTTCTAATACAATTTCAATTGGATGGGTGTTTTTTTTTTTTTTTTCATGCTTATGGATCTTATCTTCTTGTTGTTTGCATGCCTGGTAATTTTTAATTGGATGCCAGACACCAGTGACTTTATGTTTATTGAACACTGGAGTATCTTGCATTCCTTTAAGTGGCTTTGGGCTTTGTTTTGTCATGCTTCTAAGTCACTTGGGATCAGTTTAAATTGTCTGAGGCTTCTTTTCTTCTTTATTTTTTAAATCTTTTAAATGGCTTTATCAAGATAAAATTTACATACCGTTAAGTTCACCCACTGAAAGTATAGTTTCTTGCGTTTTTAGTATATTTACAGAGTTATGCAATCATAGCTGTAATCTACAGTTGGAAAATTTTCACTACCCCAAAATGTACCCAATAGCTACCACTCTCCGTACCCCCCATGCTCCTGCCCATCTCTTATGATTCCAGGCAAATATTAATCTACTCTCTGTCTCTATAGATTTGTTGAGACTTGCTTTAAGCTTTGCTATGATGGGTCCACAGCAGTTAATTTATTCCCATTACCAAGGCAAGATCCATCAGAAGACCAGCCGATGCATCACACTCGGGCTAGTGGGAATGGAAAATATTCCCAGTCCTCGGTGAGCTTTGGGAATTGTTTGAAAACTGCTGTTTCTGGTGGTTCGTTCTCCCTGCTGACAGTTTCTCCTCATGTACGCAGGGCTCAGTATTCAGACAGACTCAAAGGAGCCCTTCTGTTGATACTAACTTGCCCTCTCTCTCTTTCTCTTCCCCCTCTAATGTCTCTCCTCCATATTCTGCCTTATAAATCTCACTTGCCTCAGCCTCCTTGATTTCCATTCTTTGTCTCCTCACCTAAGCAAACTGCTGGGCCCTGGGTTCCCCTCCCTGGTCTGCAGCCGTAAAACTCCCTGTGGCACTGAGCTGGGGCAGTCGTATGGCTCCCTTCATTTACTTCCCTTCTTTCCAGTATCGCAGTCCCATGCTGCCTGTTGCCCGTGTCTGAAAATAGCTCTCTCCTGTATTTTGTCGAGTTCTCTAGTTGTTTAAGTTGGGAGTTTAAATTCAGTCTGTTACTTCACCATGGCCAGTAAGCCCTTCCATATTATCTTGAAGCAAATCTCTAACACCACATTTCTTCCATAAATATTTCAGTATGTTTCTCCAAAAGATAAGGAGTCATTTTTAGCCATAACTACAGTTTCTAGCCAATTATTAACTCTAGGGAAAACAAAAAGTTACACAGAAAAAGGAAATGCAATTAAAATTCACTACATGGCTCAACTTCAAATGAAATGTTATTAATAAAAATGCTGAGTATTTAGTGAAAATTGTGTTTTAATTGCATCAGATAACCGGAAAGGAAGGCTATGTATGTTTATCTCTGTATGTGTGTTTACATGTGTGTGTGTCTAAGAGAGCTAAATTCTCATCTGCTATACTAAAAGGTCAATATACACTATGAATAACACAGCACTGAGAAGTTGCAGTATGTTCCTAAGAATATAAAGGTTGATGCCACAAGAAGCAGCTAAGTTACTGAGAATAGTCTCCCCTGGAAAAGAAGAAATTAGAGGTAAGAGGACCATAGGGGGCTGCAAGGGACTGCCATTTAAGCTTAAACAGAAAAAAGTTAGAAAAACAGAAATACTAAAATTTGAACATAAGTCAAGGAACTTAAAAATAGGACAATAAAAGAGCAAGGAAATGAGGTTCTTATATAAGTTCTGGTTCTTGAAGAAGATCAATGAAATTGCTATACATGTAGTTATGTTAATCAAGGGACAGAAAAAGAATAAGCTATTATGAATCAGAAATGAAAGTATGGTCATCACAACTATTCTCATGGATATTAAAAGGAAGACAAACAAGTATTTTCTAAAACTTCATGCTGCATATATGATAACTTATATGAAATGGACCAGTTTCTGGATAGACACACAGTACCAAAACTCACACAAGAAGTAAAAGACTATATAAATTGGTTTATATCTATTAACGTCCTTGAATCAATAATTACTTGCCTTCCAAAACAGAAGGCACTAGATCCAGATCGACTCACTGGAAACTGTTTCATATGATTATTGTTATTCAAGGAAGTTCAGTTCAGTTCAGTCGCTCAGTCATGTCCGACTCTTTGTGATCCCATGAATCACAGCATGCCAGGCCTCCCTGTCCATCACCAACTCCCGGAGTTCATCCAAACTCATGTGCATCGAGTTGGTGATGCCACTCAGCCATCTCATTCTCTGTTGTCCCCTTCTGCTCCTGCCCCCATGTTTTCCAATGAGTCAACTCTTCACATCAGGTGGCCAAAGTATTGAAGTTTCAGCCTCAGCATCAGTCCTTCCAATGAACACCCAGGAGTGATCTCCTTTAGGATGGACTGGCTGGATCTCCTTGTGTCCAAGGGACTTGTAAGAGTCTTCTCCCACACCACAGTTCAAAACCATCAATTCTTCTGTGCTCAGCTTTCTTCACAGTCCAACTCTCACATCTATACATGACACTGGAAAAACCATAGCCTTGACTAGATGGACCTTTATTGGCAAAGTAATATCTCTGCTTTTGAATATGCTATCTAGGTTGGTCATAAGTTTCCTTCCAAGGAGTAAGTGTCTTTTAATGTCGTGGCTGCAATCACCATCTGCAGTAATTTTGGAGCTCAAAAAAATAGTCTGACTCTGTTTCCACTGTTTCCCCATCTATTTGCCATGAAGTGATGGGACCAGTTGCCATGATCTTAGTTTTCTGAATGTTGAGCTTTAAGCCAACTTTTTCACTCTCCTCTTTCAAGGAAGAAGTGATATCAATTCTCTATAATCATTTCTGGACAGTACAAGCAGTGGAACCACTTCCTAAATCGTTCCACGAGATCACCATTACCTTAATACCAAAACCAGATAAAGCTACTATAAGAAAGGAAAACAAGTTAGGTGGCTTCTTTTGAGCCACATGGTAAATGGCAGATCCAGAATGGAAATCCAGATGCACTTTCTTCTTTGTGTCTCATTACCACTCAATGGCTCCTTGGGAAGTAAAGACTTCCTTTATAGACACAGATAGGAAGGCTATTAGAGGACAGTTCATGGAGGTCTTGTAAGTAATGAAAAGGTTTTGGAAGTCTTTCAGCAAGGGAGTGACTTAGATATGGCTACCATAGAACAGACTGGTTGCAGCCAACCCAGAGCAGAGGCTGCTGGCACCATCTGGGAGAGACAGGACCTAAGCAGGAAGGGAGAGGTCGGGGCGGGCATAAGTTTTACCACTGTACTACGGCAGTAGTGCAATCAGCAAGATTTGGTCATCATGTTTGGGGGACTGAGAAACAGGAAGATGTCTAGGATAATTGTAAGTTTCCGGCTTGGTCCCATCCATTCAGAGAGGGGACGTCTGTAGTGGAACAGGTTTTCTAGGAAGCCAAATTGTTCAGGGTTGGACAAGCATCTGTGACAAAAGGGTCTGGAGCCCAAGAAGAAGTCCAGTCTGGAGGTAAAGATTTGGAGTCATAAGCTTCAAGCTGTTCCCAAATACCCCGTCAGGTTGTATCTCACTCCCAAACTCCCACAGCAAGGCCTTCATGTGCGTGTGTGCGTGCTCAGTCATGTCCAACTCTCTGTGATCCCATGGACTGTAGCCCACTAGGCTCCTCTGTCCATGAAATTTACCAGGCAAGAACACTGGAGTGGGTTGCCATTTCCTTCTCTGATGCATGAAAGTGAAAAGTGAAAGTGAAGGCACTTAGTCATGTCTGACTCTTCTCGACCCCATGGACTGTAGTCCACCAGGCTCCTCCGTCCACGGGATTTTCCAGGCAAGAGTACTGGAGTGGGCTGCCACTGCCTCCTCCAGATGGACTCTGCATATAAGTTAAATAAGCCGGGTGACAAAATATAGCCTTGACGCACTCCTTTCCCAATCTGGAACCAGTCTGTTGTTCTATGTCCAGTTCTAACATTGCTTCTTGACCTGCATACAGATTTCTCAGGAGGCAGGTCAGGTGGCCTGGTATTCCCATCTCTTGAAGAATTTTCCACAGTTTGTTGTGATCCACACAGTCAAAGGCTTTGGCATAGTCAATAAAGCAGATGTTTTTCTGGAACTCTCTTGCTTTTTCAATGATCCAACATATGTTGGCAATTGGATCTCCGGTTCCTCTGCCTTTTCTAAATCCAGCTTGAACATCTGGAAGTTCACAGTTCACGTACTGTTGAAGCCTGGCTCTCATGGAAGCCTCTCATGGATAGCCTTCCATGTATTGTGGCAGGTGCAGCCTTTCTGGAAGGGTCACTGTCTATTTATCTAGGGTGGAAACAGTAATAAAAAGGAAACATAAAACTCAATTTTGTGAATATGTAAAAATAGAATAGATAAGCTGCACTATTGCACACCAACATTTTACTGTACGCTAACATTTTATATGATATGTGATATCTTCACTCTTTGTGACATCCTTACCCTAAGGTAGGTATTAGGGCTTCTGCTTTCCAGATAAAGAGACTAAAAAGGTTCAGAGTGGTCAAGTGACTTGCTCAAAAGTTGTAGAGCCAAGATTTAAACCTGACCTACCTGATTTCAGAAGCACAAGCTTTCCCATCATGTCTTCATGTTTCTCATGCAGCGAGTTTAGAGAACTTAAACCAATAGTTAGTCTTTCTCTATTAATGTAGGGAGTTATTATTAGGTTCAAATGTTGGATTTTGAACAGTTTGAGCACCTCCTGTTGTTGCTAATAGCTTATTCATTCAGCCTTCAGCCCATAATTTTGAGATATTTTTTCAAATCTTTGTGTGCAATCTAGTTTCAGTCATGCATAATTCCAGCTGAGTGCTAGAATCAGGAAATTATTAGAAAAGCAAACAGATCACCTTCAAAGAATACAGAAGGACATAGATTGGCAGGCCCACGCCACCACCAAGCGCCTCACAGATCTGGTTTCATCTAATTCTTATAATCTCATTATCCCTTTGTTGATTAAGGAAATGAGGTTCAGAAAGGTCAGGTGACTTGCCCAGGACACACAGCTCACAGGCAATAGAGCAGGATCGGACTGTGTTGGCTTATACCAAAGACCATGCCTTTTCCAGTCCACTACGCTGTGTGTGAAACTCACTGCCCTTTCTCTCCTCTCTGCTCCCCTGACCTTCTGATGGGAGAACTGATCCCAGTCACTGTTCTCTCCTTCATTGGAACAGCTTACTTGTGCATATCCACTATAGCAGTGATGTGCTCAACTGGCAGCCACTATAATGGTCCACAGAGGTCCCTGGAAGAAGTGCCAACCCCCAGTAAAGGTCCCTGATCACCATGCTGCATGGTACCCATGGGAAAGGAAAACTGCAAATAAGACTTGACCTTCACAGGGACTCCCTGGTGGTCCAGTGGCTAAGACTCTGCACTCCCAATGCAGGGGACCCTGGTTCAATCCCTGGTCAGGGAACTAGAGCCGACATGCTGTAACTAAGAGTTCACATGCTGCAAGGAAGATCCTGCCTGCTGCAACTAAGACCTGGCAAAGCCAAATACATAAATAATTTTTTAAAAAGAGAGAGAGACTCAGCCTTCAGGTTGCCAAAGGCAATGCAGAGTCTCCTGGCAGGTAAGGTCTGAAAGTTAGGAGACTTGGGTTCAAAGTGAGGATTCCTCCTTTACAGGTGGTGTGATTGCCAGAAACCTGAAATTTTCTGACTCTCAGCTTACTTGGGTGTAAAATGGGAGTAATTATCCCCACCTGCTGGGTATCATCAAGGATTAATAAGTGGATTCAAGTAGCTGGAAGGGTCTATTAATAGAAGTGATTCTCTTGTAATAGATGCTTCATCATTGGGATCCCTTTTCTTCTTCTTGCTGGTGACAGGACTCCCTTTCCGATCATTTCCCACCGTCAGGAAAATGAAATAGCTCGGTCGTGTCCGACTCTTTGCGACCCCGTGGACTATAGCCTACCAGGCTCCTCCCTCCATGGGATTCTCCAGGCAAGAGTACTGGAGTGGGCTGCCATTTCCTTCTCCAGGGGATCTTCCCAACCCAGGGATTGAACCCGGGTCTCCCACATTGCAGGCAGATGCTTTAACCTCTGATGGTAACCGTAGACCCAATACGATTGTAACTGTATTCTTTGCCTTGTTCTCAGAAATGCTCATGCAACCACCACTATGAGGATGGAAAGGTCAGGGTACAGGAAAGCACGCTGTGAAAGACAAGGACCTGTGCACAGTCAGTTTGCTGGTAAACAAGCGCGGGCAAGTGTGTGTCCATTTACCAAGTCCAGGAGAAGGGACGAGAGTTTGGGGCCGTAAAGTCTTCAGTGAGTCCTGACTTTATTACTTATCGGCTTTATGACCTTAAGCTTCTGGGTTTCCTGATTTGAGTTGGAGATGGTACAGCCCAGGGGCTGGGACCTCTTCAGGCACCTGGAATGATGAAGGGCAAACCTCTACTGAACATCACAACATAGGGGCAAAACCTAAGAAGGGACTAAAAATAAATGGGTCCTACAGAAAGCAACAAACGAACTTACCATTGCAGCAGGGAAGGATGGGGGAAGGGACAGTTAGGAAGGTTGGGATCGACATGCACACAGTGCTATATTTAAGATGGATACCCAACAAGGACCTACTGTGTAGCACGGGGAACTCTGCTCAACGTTATGTGACAGCCTGGATGGGAGCGGAGTTTGGGGGAGAATGGATACATGTATAGGTATGGCTGAGTCCCTTTGCTGTCCACCTGAAACTATTACAACATTGTTAATTGGCTATTTGTTGTTTAGTCGATTAGTTGTGTCTGACTCATTTGTGACCCCACAGGCTGCAGCCCACCAGGCTCCTCTGTCCATGGGATTTTCCAGGCAAGCATACTGGGGTGGGTTGCCATGTCCTTCTGCATAGTTGGCTATGCATGCATGCTAGGTCACTTCAGTTGTGTCTGACTCTTTGCGACCCCATGGACAGTATGTAGCTCACAAGGCTCCTCTGTCCATGGGATTCTCCAGGCAAGAATACTGGAGTGGGTTGCCATGCCCTCTTATACTCCAATATAAAATAAAAAGTTAAAAAATAAAACAAACATCAAAAATAAGTAAATAAATGGTTCCTACAGAAAGCAAAAATGAGTCTCCTTGAGAGCAGCTTTATATAAAATGCATTTATTAATCAAAAGTTCCCTTGATAAAAATAGAATATGTAACAAACACAGTGTGAAAACTGAGAGCCTTGCCCTTTGACACACAGCCCACACTTCAGTCAGGTGTTTCGGGGATGTGAACTGGGAGCTGGGGGGGTCTCCCCCAGATCCTCCGTGAGCTGGGACCGAAAGCAGTGAGGGTTCATGGGGTGGTCCCCTGTCTCTTCATGTCCCTTGTGATGCTGAAGGGCGTGGGCCACCTGGGAATTCATGGGACCAGATTAAACTGAGTCCTCGAAAGTCATGGTGGTAGAGGGGGAGGGTTAGAGATGTGTCAGTCTCCTTCATGTACAATCGATACCTGCGAGTTGTACATAAAACATGCATACATGCAGATGGGCAGGAGAAAACAAATCTTTGTGTCTTCAGACTCTAGAAACTTCCCTTTGGGCTAGTTCATGCCCAAGGCCCACGCAGCCTTTTTGGCATTCAGAAAGTTCTTCTTCTTCTTCCTGGGAGGAACGTGCAGTGAGATCTCAGGCTCCTTTGGATTTCTGAAGATAAAGAGCTTTTCACCCGTGTTTAATAAGTCAACAGCTTCTGCCCCTACAATGGGCACCGGGGTCAGTTCGTCAGTGGACTCCAGGGACAGGTGCGGCCAACTTCCTTTTCCAGAGAATATCACCCTCTCTCTGAGAGGGGGACACGTCTTCTTTAATATGCTAAAGAGAGAACAGAAAATCAGACTGGACATTTTTGGCAACATACTCTCCTGAGCGTGCCGACAGAGTTCTCCAGGAAAACTCCCCCTTGGTTCCTAGGTCCCCAGTCAAGTGTAATTTTAAAGGGTTTTCTCTGTGGTTGCCAGGGTGGCCCCTGAGATTAGCTGAAGCCCATGGCAGGGGCGGCTGCAGACAGCTCACACTGACTCATGACTGTTCACTTCTCCGGAGTTTGGTGAGCCTGTTGTCATCATGCTGTCAGCATGCGATCAGCCAGGGTGGGGGTGTTTCACACCACGGAACCTGACAGATGCTACAAGTCAGAGCTTCCCGTCTCCCCCCAGATGATTGGGATACATTGTCCATGATGCCTTTGCCTGTGGGCCTCACACTAAACACAGGCTGGTAAAATCTGAGTGTAAGGCAACAGTTAGAAGTTAGGTAAACTGTTTGAAATAGAACAGAGCAGCACACTGGGGGAATATCCTATAAAAGGATTGCTGGAATCCTGCCTGTGAGCGGTCCAGTCCCTCAGTTCCAGCTGCACTTGAAAATGGCTCTGACTCCCTCTGAGAGCCCTGTATGACCTGAAAGCCACAGGGTCCTTTGCCCAAGCAGGGCAGGACAAGGCCATGTCACTGCGGGCTGACATACTGGAGGCCACTGGTAGGCTCATGGGCCCTTCCTGAAGAGAAGTGGCTTTGAGGTTCCAACCTCATCACCACGAACTCCTGCCCTGGCAGCTGTGTCATCTGAACAAGGATTCAAAGACAGCTCCATCAGCTCCCTCTGACTCGCAGTCTGTCCTCCTCCCACCACCCGTCCACAGCGCCTTGCGGCAGAGAAAAGGCGGGCACAGTGGTCCAGCACCATGGGCCCGGGGTCCTCCTGATCTGCACTCGACCACTGACGTCAGTGCAGCCCAGGAATGCCTTTGCTCTCCCAACCTCATCCTAGGACCCTGACTTCCAGTCCTTGGTGGAGCGCTTTCCCTTTATATGGCCTGAATTTAATTTTCTTGGTTTGGGCTCAATAGTGAATGAAGTCACTCAGTCGTGTCTGACTCTCTGCGACCCCATGGACTGTAGCCCACCAGGCTCCTCAGTCCTTGGGATTCTCCAGGCAAGAATACTGGAGTGCGTTGCCATACCCTAATCTAATTCCTCTGGGACTAAATTTTGATGTCCAGCCCATTATCAATGGCTCTGGGACTGTTATCATGGACTCTCTGGGCAGCTTGGTCTCTACGGCTTCACCCTGAGAAATTCTGGAAGGTGCAGGACTCTCCCACGTCCTGTGGGCATCACTGTTTCCATGGCACATTTTGGTTATCACTATTTAACCTGTTACGGTAAAACGGGTTAACCTAACTCTTGTCACTCGTGTTACTATTTTTCCAAATTTTTAGTGGGAAACCCGTGAGCGCCTGAGTCTGTTGTCTGCAGCGATCTAAAACCACCCTGCCTCCAATTTTCCTCTGCTCTCCAGGTGTGCCGCCACCGCAGCTCAAAGAGAAAGGGACTCAATACAGTGAAAAGAGCAGTGGCCTGGAAGCTCAGAGAAATAGAGGGGTTGGTTCAGTGCCCCCAAATCCCACGGCTACTTTTCACCAGTGGGGGTCTCTTCTTCTGACCTACCAGAGCTGGTAAAGCATGGCCGTGGGATTTTGCCCACTTTCCGAAAGCGGGCAGGCTCAGTCCAACAAGACGAGAAAGGGCTTTGTAAACCATAAAATCTAAGCCTTTATAAGGAATAATTCTCCTAATGAGATCCCATTTAAAAAGAGCCACTAGTTAAAATAAAGACTGCAATTAAAATGCTAATAAATGATAGAACATTCTCCCACTGATAGCAGGCGGCTTATCTTCAGTTCCTAGACTAAGCTCACTTTGCCTTTTTTTAAAAAAATGGAAGGATAGTTGATTTACAATATTGTGTTTATTTCAGGTGTAAAGCAAAATGATTCAGTTTTATGTATGTATTGTTTTTCAGATTCTCTTCCATTTTAGGTTACGAGATACTGACTATAGTTCCCTGAGCTATACAGTAAATCCTTGTTGCTTATCTATTTTATATACAGTAGTCTGTATCTTTTAATCCCATATTCCTCATTTCTCCCTCCCCTCCCCTTTCTACTTTGGTTCCATAAGCTTGTTTTCTAAGTCTGTGAGTCTATTTCTGTTTCACAAGTACATTCATTTGTATTATTTTTCTTAAACTCCACATGTAAGTGCTATTGTTTGATATTTGTCTTTCTGTCTGACTTACTTCACTTTAAACTAAGCCCATTTTGGTAGTATGGCTCTGTGTTCATGCTCTCCCTTGAAAGAAAAATAAACTAAGCCCACTTCGAATAAAGATGTTGTCTGGAGGGAAGGAGTGTGCTGTGTCCATAGTAACCCTCCCTTCATGGTCCCCTCCACCTTCCCTTCTGGCCTCATGGGCACCCTGGCTGACAACCCCTCCAGTCCACCTGAACAGATGCCCTCATACCTCTCCTTCCTCTTCTGAGCCCAGAGCATCTTCTCTAATCCTCTGTTTATCAGTTCTCCACGAAGTTTGCTCTCTAAGGCTTGCCACCAACCCTGGTGTTTCCTGAAGGCAAGAAGGGACATTCTTATATTTTCAAAAAGAACAGAACCTTCAAGTGATGCCTAATCCTAAAAAGCCCTCTGGGAACTCCTTCCTTCAGTATGACCTTTGGCTGATAGGAAAAACCCTGAGAGTATTCACATTTACTCACTCACTCACTCTGTGAACACTGATCAAGCATCTTGCTGGCCAAGTCAAGACACAGTCTCTGCCCCAAGGGGTCCCCAGGCCAGGGGTCACAGATAGGTAGCACATGACATGGGTCAGATAGAGGGAGGCTGCCGAGATGTGGGGACACTTGAGCTGAGTCTGAGCATCCCTGCAGTTGAATGCATGGAAGATTCCAGAAGCAAAGAGCTCTCTGCGCTGGCTTGTGTGTGGTCCACCTCCCCCAGAGTGGACGTTCTGGGCGGCAGGACTGTCCCTTACTCTCCCACCTACACCGATGCCTGACAGTGGACACACTAAGAGCTCATACATGTTTTATAAATACATGAATAAGAAGATTGAGAAGGTACAAGGGAAGCTCAGAAGGAGGGTAAGGCAGAGAGCCTGAATGCCACGTGATTCTCAACTGAAGAAGGGACAGCAAACAGGACAGGGGTAAAGATGTCCACGGGCTTGGGTTCAAGTCAAGTCAATACAGGATCGAGTGTCCACTGGTGCCTGGTTCTGGCCAAGTTCATACTCTGCCTCAGCTGCTTCACATTGTGCAGCTATGGGGGTTGGGGGGGGAGTGGGTGCTGAGAGAGGCTATGGGGAAGGCAGAGCGGGGGAGGGGCAGCGGTGGTGAAGAACCCTCATCCACGCTGGGCCAAGCTGTGACCATGCAAAGTCCTGCTCCAGGGTTACCACCAGTACCTGCTGCCTGTGTGTTCTCTGCATTGCACTAGAGAAAGCAGGCTGAAACAGGAAACTCCGACCACGCCCACCCCAGCCCCGACCCCACCCACACCCCAGTCCTGTGAGCACACTCACATCCAGCCCCAGCCCCCCGTGCTGGGTCCCTCCAGCTCTAGGAATGCTTGCTCTTCCCAGGCGCTGCAGGCTCCCTCCCCTCCCCTACAGCTGGTGTCACCCTCTCATCCTTCCCCCTCCCCTCCCCTACAGCTGGTGTCACCCTCTCACCCTTCCTGGCACCCAGCCCTACTCTTAGCCCTCTGCTGTGCACCTTGCCTTTGTGAGTCAGGGACTCCCTTACAAGTCGGGGAAAATAACCTGCATATACACATGTCCACACAATCGTGCCATTTCCACAGACTCACGGGCATCAAGACGCCCTTCCCTAGCCTCCTGTGGATCCTCGTTGAGGACTGGGCTTTGCTGCCTGGCCTTCAGCACTTTCCAGGTTGGTCATGGCTTTCCCTGCAGCCTCACCCCTAATAAATTCTGCTCTCAAGTGGACTGGCTGGCTGCCCCATACTTATCCAACATCCCTCTTCATGCCTTTCCTTAATAAAGACCCTTAACTGACAAAATGCACACCTGCCACTTGATCCTAAAGTATCTATGCCGCCTTATCCACAATTGAGGAAAAATGAACCCAAACTAAATGGTCAGCAATAGAGTAACAGTTATATATACACTATGCTACACGCCTCAGTAAAATAATAAGCAGCTATGAAAAATAATATCTATGGAGATGTTTCTATAACTGGGAAAAGCATGAAATTTTAAATTGTTAATAAAAATAGCAGAAAGTGTTGAAACAGATGCTTAGGCAGATGTTTGCACGCGGACAAGAGCTGAAAGGTAATAAGCAAACTTGCCTCTGCTATAAGGTTCTGAAAAGCAGGAGGTAAGGCTGTATATACTGGGATTCCTATACATGTGTGCTCATGCACATGCACACACACACATACACGCACACACACCCCCACACACCGCACACACTCATACAACCCAGGAGACAAACCCATTCTGGAGGAAGAATTGTAACAAAATGCTAATAGCCAGTTGCTCCAGCTGATAGAACCATGGTGTCTCTCTGCCTTTTTCCTTTATGCATTTACTGTGTGTATATGGCATATTTACAGCCCAAGGAAACCTACTGTCTTAAGATCCCATTGGGAAGTGAACCGGTGATGAAAAGAGAAGCTGTGGACAAAACCCTTGGGCCTGCCATGACTTCCAGGATTCATGATGACACTCCTGGATGCCATCTGCTCCCTAAGTGAGGAAGTTCCCCTGGGAAGGCGGGTGTGCTTGTGCCCCATGGTCTGGCTCACCACCCCGATCCGTTCTCTCTCAGGAAAATGGGACCTCATTTTCCAAAAGCGGCCGACCCTGCACTCACCCCCTCCTGCCCAGGTCAGCCTGCACCCTGCTGCCATCGTTCTCCACCGAGTGGTCTTGATGCTTCTGGCCCACGGAGTCCAGCACCGCCAGCAGCTCGGCCTGCGAGGCTGCGGGCAGAGCCACGGTCAGGAGCCGGCGCAGTGTGCCCCCCGGCAGCATCGTCAGCTTCGACAGGTACGACGCCAGTCTCAGCTCCTGGAGGAGTGAACGCAGGGACTCAGAGCCTCACGGCTCTCACCTTGATGAACAGCAGGGTTGAATGGATCACGGTCTTAGGACTTTTTGTCCCAGGGAGATAAATACTTTATTAGCTTGGTCTTGAAAACATGTCCCCAAATTTACAGAGCCGTCAAGAAAATCTATTTGGTCAGCAGCCTTGGCTCCCCATGACATTCCCTAAGCCTTCATCCATCCCTTCCAGCTATCCTCCTGGATACAGGGCAACTCACTCATCATAGTTACAGCCCTGGCCTGCAGCCAGGCCAATTAGTAATTTCTCCTCCTACTCATGTTCCGTGAGGTGACAGGGCTCAGAGGGAACAGCACAGGCTATGGAAACAACTGAAAAGGCCCTAAAGCAGTGGAGGGTTAAAGAAACTGTACTATGGCCATACCACAGAATACCAGTCTGCAGTGAAAGAAATGGAAGGATCGCTAGGGCTTTCCACCGCCTGGAAAGAGCCAGGCTGCACACTTATATCCTGTATGATTCCAAGTGAATAACCAGAGTTGACAGAACATAGGGATGGAGAACAGAGCAGAACTGGCCAGGAGTTAGGGATGCAGTGTGTTGCATGCTAAGTCACTTCAGTCGTGTCTGACTCTTTGTGATCCCATGGACTGTAGCCCGCCAGGCTCCTCTGCCCATGGGATTCTCCAGGCAAGAACAATGGAGTGGGTTGCCATTTCCTCCTCCAGGGGATCGTCTCGACCTAGAGATCGAACCCGCATCTGTTATGTCTCCTACGTTGGCAGGCAGGTTCTTTACCATGAGTGCCACCTGGGAAAAGCACAAAAATTCTGTTAATAATTCCAAGTGCCACTACCCAGAAATAATTATCAGTAGCATTAGGCAAAGCACACTCTAGGAATCTTTCTAGGCATGTATGTAAATAGATGAATGGATGGATGGATGGGTTATACAGATGAATAAATGGATGAATGGATAAATGGGTTATGGACAGTTTATGGATAGATGATGAGTGGACAAATGGGCAGATGAATGGATGGATGGATGCAGAGATGGTTGGTGGATGGATGGATAGACAGAGGTGGATTGATGGATGAATGGATAGATGGATGGATGGGTGGACAAAGAGATGAAAGGAGAGGCAGACAGATGGAGTGATGGACAATGGGTGGATAGACGGACATGACTATAAAAATGAGATCATAATCCATACAAAATAATATATATATTATGTATCTATTTTGTTGCTTGCCTGCTCTATGCACTAGAATATCAGTTCCTGAGAGCCTGGGCTTCATCTGTTTACTTTGCTGCTAAAATCCCAGGGCCTAGGATAGCACTTGCCACTTACTAGGAGCACAGTCGATATTTATTCAAGAAAAAAGCCTCTTCAGAAGATGTTAAGCTGACTCTAAGTCATATTATATGTGGTTAAAAAAGAATTCCACTCTACTGTCTACAAGTCATACTGGAGCCTCGAGGGAGTAAAGGAGATGAGTTCAGTGAAGACCTCAGGTGGGGTCCCAACCTCTTTCCACAGCACAAGGAAACTTTCTGCCTTGCTGAGTTAGTACCATTCATTTTAAAATGAGCTCCCCCTTCCCATTTTATTCACAAAACAATTAGGAAATATTTTGCTTCAAAGGGAATGGTGCAGTAGCATGAAATGAGTAGCACTTTTTTAAAATTTTTTTTTATTTTTAAACTTTACATAATTGTATTAGTTTTGCCTTTAAAGGAAGAGAAACTGATTTAAAACCAGCTCCACCACTGAGTGGCTGTGGGACCTTAGCTGAGTCACATCACCTCTCTGACCCTCAGTTTCTTCATCTGTCCAGTGATGATCCTCTCCATGCCTCTCCTCAACACTGGGCTGATATCCACTGCTGTTGGTATCATTGCCATCACAGAAGGAGTGATAGATTTGCAGCAGTGCCTAGGGGAGGCTCTTCCCACTGCCAGGGCCCCCAGAGCAACAGTGAATATTAACTTGGATGATGTGTGATGTGTCTAGCACAGAGCAGGCATTTGAGTGTTATTTTGACATTGTCATAAATATGCAGAAGAAGGAGGAGTTGGCAAAGTTGCATAAATATGAAAACATGGGTGCTCGTGTGGAAATGATCCTTCATGCAAATTTTGTAATTTGAACTATGCTGTCCCTAAGGTAGTGTAATAAGCAGGAAATAAAACAAAAGACACATAGAGGCAGGGGAGGGTTGGGGAGGGAGAGGGAGAGAAAGACAGAGATTGCAGGGGAAAGAAGAAAAAGAAGGAGGAGGAGAAGGAAGAGGAGGAAGAGGGGGAGGAGTATTTAGAAGAAGTAGAAAGAATGGGAGGGGGACTGGGTTTCCCTGGTTATTCTCTTGCCTGGTACAAAGAGGAAACAGGCAAAATACAGGACTCCTCTACAAAGGGAGTGATGGTTAATTTTATAGGTCAGCTTGTCTGGGCCACAGTGCCAAGATTTATATGGAGAAACATAATTCTGGATATATCTGTGAAGTAGCTTTTGAATGAGATTAACACTCGAGTCAGTGGACTTAAAGCAGATTGCCCTCCACAATGTGGGTGGGCTCCATCTAACCAGGTGAAGGCTTGAACAGAACAAAGACTGACCCCTGAGCCAGAGGGAATTCTGCCAGTAGTGGGCCTTTGAACTTGAACTGCGACACTGGCTCTTTCCTGGTCTCCAGCCTGCTGTTCTATATTGTCAGCCTACTTGGACTTGCCAGTCTCCACAATCACATATGCTAATTTCTTAAAGTAAACCTCTTTCTCCCTCTTTTCCCAAGTCTTTGTGCTTCTGTTTCTCTGGAAAACCCTCACTAATACACAAGGGCGGGAAAGAAAGAAATGAAGTTGAGTAGACATTGCTGGGGGACTCTACAAGGCACAGGATGGGGAGGGGGTGCAGAGAAAAGTCACCCTCCTAAATGATTCCTGCTGCTCAAGGCTTCCATCCCAGCAGCATTTTACTCCTGACAGAGCCAGTTCTTTAGCAGAGTTCACAGTTTAAAAGAGCCAACAAATTAGGGATGACCTGGATGATATTGTACACATGACCCTTTGGCCATCTGTCAAGTCTCTTAGTAACAAAGAAGAGGGGGAATCACAGTGAGTGTGGGAGAGGGCTCAGTTCCCACAGAGACCCAGGCCAGGAGCAGCATGTGCTCTGCAGGGCAACACAGCAGGAAGAGCACATCTGTGTAGTCACCAACCCCAGGCCGAGTCCTGAGCTCCAAGGAGGACAGTGAGCCCTGGAACCCGGAGCCACCCATTCATACCTTGGTTGCTCTATTTGCAAAATAGAGAAGATAGTCCCTGATTCCCAGCTTTCTGCAAGGATTAAATGAATAACTGACATGAGTGCCTAGGATGATACTTAATGCACAACAGGTATTCTGGAAACTTCTGCTTCCTCCCCCATCCCCAGTCTGGAGCTCAAGCTAAGAGATGTGGGGTAGAAGAATGTGGGCTCCAATTCTAGCTCCACCGGGCTCCTCAATGTGAACTCGGGCAATAATGTCCCCTCTGGAGGACCTGTCTATAAGGGGATGATGGTAGAATTGCCAGACAGTGAGGTGAATGGCAAGTACTCTCCTGGGTCCTGCCATGAGTAGGTACTCCTCCCTTGCTGAAAATATCAAGAAAGCCCAGGTCAGCTCTCATGTCAAAGAGAAAGAAGCATGTTAGACTTACTACTCACTTTGATGCTTAACCTTGTCTTCCTGTCTGGTGTTACTGGCAGAATAATGGCCTGGAAGGTGTTCATGCCCCATCCCAGAACCTGTGAA
Organism: Bison bison bison; assembly: GCF_000754665.1. NCBI lineage: Eukaryota > Metazoa > Chordata > Mammalia > Artiodactyla > Bovidae > Bison > Bison bison. Next base: position 1,516,304 of record NW_011494827.1, read on the forward strand.
TATATCATTTTACATGGCAAGGGACTTTGTGATGAAGCTTAATGATCATGAGCTGAGAGTATCCTAGACTGATTATCCAGATGAGTCCAACCTCATCATCACATGGGTCCTTAAAAGCACAGAACTTTTCCTGCTATGGTAGGTCAGAGAGAGATGTGATGACGATGGAAGAAGCATCAGTAAGATGTGATTTGTTGAGTTTGAAGATGAAAGAAGGGAGCCATGAACTAAGAAAATGCCTCTAGAAACTGGTAACAGCCACCAGCTGACGACAGCTAGCAAGGAAATGAAAACCTCAGTCCTACAACCACAATGAACCAAATTCTGACAATTACTGGAATGAGGAGGAGACGGATTCTCCCAGAGCCTTAGAAGGAGTACAGACCTGCTGACACTTTGATTTTAGTCTGGCAAAGCCCATGCAGGACTTCTGACCCACAGAACAAGCAGATAATAAATTGTGTTCTGTTAAGCCACTAAATTGGTAGTAATTTGTTACAGCAGCAATAGGAAACTAATACAAGTGAGAAGATGCATGTGCCTATGGACAGTTGTGGCCAATTCTGCTGGCTGACACTGGAAAGTGCCCCACCCCTGCTCCCTGCTGGCTCTCTCTGGAGGCTGAAAAGGAAGTGTTGAACTTGCAGCCCCCCTTGCAACCAGGGATCCATGGGTCGCGTCTCCTCAGGACATGAGTATAATTTGCTTCAGAGACTTGGTGGCATGTACTTTCTTGGAAAGAAAAGACAGCAGAGTGATTGTGTTCTACATTTACCTTCTTCACATGAACACAGACACAGCAGCTGGAACTTCAAGGAGAGGTGGGAAGAATCAGTGTAACAGTGACATCGTTGAACTGAAGCAAGGTCAGCAACACCTACCTCCCAATGGCCTGTGATTGGCATAAGCCACTGTCACAAATCACATTTGCTGAGACCCAAAGAAACCAGGAAGCCCACCTTGGAATGCACATAAAACACCACTAGTAGAGTTATGTAACTCTGCACATGACTCCGTCTGCACAGCCTCGTGCTCTGTCTCAGGAACGCTGACGAGGGCTGCAGCTCTGGCCAAGAATGAGACTACCTAACCTCAACACAGAAAGGTTGAAACGTGGTGTGCAATCTCAGCATTCTCCTTATATGGCCCAGATTTCAATGACTAACTTTGTTCCTGGTAGAACTTACTCTGTGTATATTAAACCTGTTTAAGACTGAAAAGAAGACCACTTGGGTGCCTGTCTTATCACGGAGAAGAAACTGACCAGGGCAGTGATTACTGTTGTTTTTGCTGCTGCTGTAACCCCAATTGAATATCCCCTAGGTGCTGGCCCTGGGCCAGGGATTTTCACAAATCCTCTTAGCAGTTCTCAAGGTTCCTGTTATCATCTGTGTCCTGCAGGTGAGGAAACGTGGACTCTGAGAAAGAGGTCAAGTTATGGGCTGGCAAGGGATGGACCCAGGACACAGAGAACTTGTTCTCACCTGGCCGTACAGGGTCACAAAGGTGTCAGTCTCCATATTCTCCAGCAAATCTTCCAGCACGACACTGTCTTCTTGCTCCTCTCTCAAACTAGGGTGAAAACAAAATCTCCATAAGTTCAGTGTTGTTATAAAGTGATCCTATGAGAAGACCGTCTAGTTGGTTAAATAACAAAGTATCAAAAATCTAATCTACATGATTAAAAAAAAATCCATCAAAAGAGATAGCCAGAAGAAGCTGGCCTCTTTTTAGCTAGATTATCTCGCAAATAAATGAATCAGGGACTGCTCACCAGGATGGAGGGCTCCTTCAAGTGAGAACTTTTGTGGGACTGTATGGAGACTTCTCTGTGGCTTTGAAGGGCAGCCTGTGCTCTGCATGGCTGTGAGTATAACTGATGTCATCTTGGGCCCTTACAGTATTTCCTGTCCTTCTGCTGACCCACCCAGGACTGCGCAATGAATCACTTCTCTGTCATCAAAGGCTTTGTAGTTAATAGATATTGTTTAATAATCATTAGGGTCAGGTATTCTCTGTGCTTTGTTATTCCCTAGACAAGGATGAAAACCTTCCCTGAAGTATTCCTGGCATCCACGAGACTAGTTACCCATTCATAAATTTTGACTTAGGAACGCACGTCCCATTTCCAAGCATCTACCCCATTGTTGCTAAGTCACTTCAGTCATGTCCAACTCTGTGTGACCCCATAGACGGCAGCCCACCAGGCTCCCCCGTCCCTGGGATTCTCCAGGCAAGAACACTGGAGTAGATTGCCATTTCCTTCTCCAATGCATGAAAGTGAAAAGTGAAAGGAAAGTCGCTCAGTTGTGTCCGACTCTTCGCGACCCCATGGACTGCAGCCCACCAGGCTCCTCCATCCATGGGATTTTCCATGCAACAGTACTGGAGTGCGGTGCCATCGCCTTCTCTGATCTACCCCATACCCTAGGTTAATTATAAAATTGTCTCAATGGCCCCTCGGTTTAGAGTGAAGCCGTGAAGCCTTCTAAGTTGTTGTCCGCCTGATCCACTATATGAGTAAGTTACCATAGATAAATGGATCCATCGGTTAAATGGAGCTGCCTGCCTTGCTTTTCAGTCTCAAGATGCCTGCTCAGTACAGTGGGCACTTTTTGTTCCCTCTGACCTCCAATGGTGATCCTGATGTGAAAACTCTCAGTATTAGCTGTCATGCCTGGTGCTGAAGAATACCAAGGTCTGGGGTCTTCATCATGTGCTCCTGTGTTGAAGTGGGCCCAGAATCATCTCCCAAGGGTGGACCTGGCTCTGACCACAGAAGCTGGGTGGCACCTTATCACATGAGGTCTCCATCAGGCTTCTTGACTTCCCCACAAGGTGGTCTTCCCAGTCTATCCCCTCAGCCAATTAAAGCTGGTATCCTAGGTTATCCATCCTGCCTTCTTGCTGGTTAATACAATCTAAACCCTGTGAGGGTACAACTCATACAAAAAGCTTGATCAACAGCAATTTTCTCCATGAAGCATGGAATACATTAAGGTGTTAAATATACTAAAATCCATAATCAAGTCTAAGTCAAATCAACATCTCTGAGCATTTTCCTCTGATCAAACGGAATCAGCCTCTTATGCAATTATTTCAGTGGAACAGAATTGTGCTTTGATGTTGTGTTTACACAGAAAAGCATAATCAAACACATTAAAGTCACCTGTAATCTCACCACACAGAAATCACATCTATTACAGTCTGGCCTATTTTCTTTCAATGAATTTGTGTTTTCAAAAATGGAGTCATGCTATGTATTATAGTTTTCACCCTGTTCTTCACAGTGGAAAATTACAAAGCTGTTAAAAATTGTGTTTTCCGAAAGATATATGTACCCTTGTGTTCACTGCAACACTAGTTACAATAGCCAAGATATGGAAGCAACCTAAGTGCCCGTCCACAGATGAATGCGTAAAGAAGATGTCGTACACTGGGTCCTTAGCTTACCTCTGCTGGTGATGCTCCAGGAGCTTCTGACCCTTGCTAAGGGCTCGCTGCAGGACAGCGGAGACGTGCCTTTCAGAATCTGTCTCCTCTGGTTCCTGCAGAAGCGCAGGTCCTTCACCTGCCCATTGCTGCCAACTGTCCAGTGCCCGCTGCAGCTGGGCCGCCTCCTGGTGTGCCAGCTGGTCCTCCAGCTTTCTCTCCAGCTCCTGGAGCTCCTGCACACAGAGGGGCAGGTACTGAGCACAAGGCAGGTGGGCCGCAGGATGCAATCCACCCCTCTCAGCTTGGCGCTGCAAGCCTGGCAGGACCTCCTCTTTTTTTTTTAATTAATTAGTTTATTTTAATTGGAGGCTAATTACTTTACCATATTGTAGTGGTTTTTGCCATACATTGACATGAATCAGCCATGGGTGGACATGTGTTCCCCATCACTGTCCACCCCCTGCCATCCAGCTGTGCAAACAGCACATGAGACTGCTTCCAGGTCTCTCACACCTCGTGCCCTTGCACATGCTGTGCCCCTACCTGCAGGCCCTTTCCCTGTTTGCTTGGCCAACTCTGAGGCTTCTTTCAAGGACTGGCTTTAGAAGGCCCTCCTTGGGGAAAGTGCTTTGTGCTGGTCTCAGCCATAGTCCATGACGCTACTGGCTGGAGCTGCTGGGGGTCCTCACCTGGGTCCACATTCCCTGTGGCAGCCCCCAGAGACATTTCCCTGTTGGGCCAATGCTGAGGTTAGACCAGTCCTTGTGATTCTTATGACTATTTTTGTGACTTCTTGTGAATCTATAATTATTTCAAAATAAAAAAGCTGAAAATTTTTATTTTCAGTAAAACTTCAGTATTAAACTTTCAGTACAAATTAAATATTAAACAGACACTAGAAAATGAAGGATAGAAAGATGTCAGAGAAGAGAAGCATGCTACAAAGTTAGCAGCTTGTGCCTGCGCACTGGGACAACACCTCAGCCACAACCATCAAGGACCTTGAGAAAACAAGGAACACATTCTGGAGGGTACATGGCACACCTCACCACACAGCAGGGTCACAAGGAGAGAAAAGAACATGGCCCGTGTGCTCTGCCTTTTTGGGGGTCAAAGGTGGGGTGCCTAGAGGTCACTGGTTCTCTCTCTGTTGGTGAACTTAAAGGAGCAGGAATTAGGGTGCAGAGAGGGCAAAGCAGGTTCACTCAAGAGGTGAGGTACGTAAGTCAACCGAACTTCCCAGAAACAGGAACTTCATGCGTGGGGCAGTCTGCTTTTATCCAGTTGTTTAGTTGGCAACCTGTTTATTTCAGTCCGATGTTTTCGAAATGGTTGCCTCAGTAATCAAAAGCTGTCAGGGACTTACTACAGTTTCCCTAAGTTCCTTGGGAGATACAGACTCCCCTTCCTCAACTGCCCACTCACTACCCCTAGTCTTTTCCTGTTACAGACTGGATGAATGCTTGTGGTCCTTTAAATCCATACGCTGGATCCCTAATCCTCAGTGAGAGGGCGCCTGGAGGTGTGGAGGTGTGAGCTTTAGGGGTCAGCAGGGCTTCCCAGGTGGCACTAGTGGTAAAGAACCCACCTATCAATGCAAGAGATGCAGGTTCCATCCCCGAGTTGGGAAGATCCCCTGGAGGAGAAAATGGCAACCTACTCCAGTATTCTTGCTGGGAAAATCTCATAGACAGAGGAGCCTGGCAGGCTACAGTCCACAGGATTGCAAAGAGTCAGACAGGACTGCAAGCAGTCATGCATAGGTTTAGATAGACATGAGGGTGGGACCCCCATGATGGGATTAGTGCCCTTATAGGAAGAAAAAGAGATTGGAGCTCTCTCTGTCACATGAGGACACAGTGAGAAGGCAGCTGTGTGCTCAAACCACAAAGATTCTTTACCAGAAACAGACTCAGCTGGCACCTTGATCTTGGACTTCCCAGCCTCAAGAACTGTGAGAAAATCAATGTCTGTTATTTAAGCCCTGAAGTCTATTGTGTTTGGACACAGCAGCACAAGCAGACTAGAACAATGCTCTATTTCCTGCTAGAGTGTGAGCTCCTGGGGGGCAGGGCTGCATTTCTACCCCCTCACCTGCAGCCCATGGCACCTGCCTAGCAGCTCACACCTGTTACATATGTATGTGGGGTATCAGCATGTATTCTACACGATGGAGACTGGGCTGGACCAGCAAACGAGGATCATGCCTCACACCAACCATACTCAGGTCATGCCCAGCAATGCTCTCAATGCCCTGCATAGATTCATCTCATTGAATCCTTGTAAAAATTACATGGAAACCATACTTCTTTTCCGTTACCTATGTGGAAACTGAGGCAGAGAGAAAAAGTAATGTGCCAGGCCATATGATTCTTCAGGGGGCTTCCCAGGTGGCTCAGCAGTGAAGAATTCACCTACAATGCAGGAAACACAGGAGACATGGGCTTGGCTCCTGGATCAGGAAGGTCCCCTGGAGGAAGGCATGACAACCCACTCCAGTATTCTTGTCTGGAGAATCCCACGGACAGAGGAACCTGGCGGGCTTCAGTTCATAGAGTTGTAAAGTTGGACATGACTGAAGGGACTCAGCATGCACGTCCATAAATCTTTAGTGGCAGAATAAGAATATGGAGCCAGGTCAGCTGGCTCCATGATTTGGTTTGTGCCCTAACTCCCAAGCTATACTGTCTCTCACTGGCCAAACAAGAAATTGGCAGCCTAAGGCCATCAGAGTGAGAGAACCTGGGTACAAGAGACTATCCACAGTCTGTTTAGGCGGGGAAGAGAGGGTGGGCAGGAAGATGGGCTTTAGGGGTTAGTCATTGAAACCACTGTCATCGAACCCATTATTCACCAGATTGGCCAGTGTGCCTGGAGCTGGTCATGTACCAGGTTTCCACTGAGGTGCCAGCCCCAGCCCACTGCATGGGGAAGGAAGGAACACACCCACTAGTGTCCCTGACACAGGCAGAGCACAGAAAGCTGGCATGTCACACTTTGATTTTCCAAGACCAGGTGAACCCCGGTAGGGAACAAACATATCCTGCAGGTTCTAAGTTGCTGATGGCAGGTTCTCCCAGGGGTCAGTCCTATCCCCAAACCCCTGCCACTTAGCACTAATGGAATCCAAGATATACTTCTAGAATTGAATCTAGAATCTGCTCTCTTCACTAGAGTTTCGATGCTAAGGCAGGGACTCTGGGATGGTCTTGTTCATCCCACTCCCCAGCAGGGAGTAGGCTTCCCAGGTGGCTCAGCTGTAAAGAACTCGCCTGCCAAACAGGAAACCTGGATTGGATCCCTGGGTCTGGAAGATCCCCTGGAGAAGGAAATGGCAACCCACTCCAGTATTCTCGCCTGGAGAATCCCATGAACAAAGGAGCCTGGCGGGCTACAATTCATGGAGTCACAAGAGCTGGACACGACTGAGTGACTGAACAGCAGCCGCAGCTTCCCGATACGGAGCAGGCGCCTGGCCTGTGGAAGGAGTCACAGTAATCAGCATCATCTTATTATTAACAATAATAATGGCAGTTAGCACGCACCGAACTTCCACAGTGTACTAGATTCGATTCATGGTATCTTTACATAAATTAATGTATTTGATCTTCATAAACCAGCACAAACTAGGAATTTGTTAATACCCCATTTTATAAATAAGTTAGCTAAGGAGCAGAGAGCGTAAGGACATGTGAAGTCCCAAGAACCTGAGAGAGGAGTAACTTCAGGTTTCTCTAACTTGGGGCCCTATCTCTTGCTCCCATTGTCTCTGGAAAGCACTCTGTAGACATCTGTTGAATGAATGGATGGATGAACAGATGGGTAGATGATGATGATGATGACAGACAGTTCCAGGCCGTTTACTGGGCATGAGGGATTCCGGGGTGAATGAGACATGGCCCCTAGACTCTGGAAACTCACGGTCTAGCGAGGGAGACAGTTGTGCAAACACAGATACAGTGACAGGTAACAGGTCACCTCAGGGAATCTAGATGGAGGGTGACTTGAGCACAGAGCTAGGAGAAATCAACTCTGCCCAAGGGAATCATGGATGGCTTCACAGAAGAGGCAACATTTGGCTTGTTGCAGCTGCCAGAGAGGAGATTGTAGGGTTGGCAGCAGAAGCTTTCTAGACAGAGGTCCTTCAAAGGAACTGAGGCCTGAATGTATCTCAAGTGTTCAGGAAGGTCCGAGGGCTAAAATGCAGGGTCTGAGGGAGGGAGGTGTAGAGGGGAGATATTAAAATATGGAGCTGGGAATGGAGCTGTCACTAATTATTTTTATTTTTCAGAAATGTTGCTTTGGCTGAAGGGTGGAGGAAACTGCAGTAGGGAAAGAAGGAGGCAGGCGGAAATTGGTGTGAGAACAGGAACTGGGCTTTGCAAGCAGGAGGTGTGGGCTTTGATTTCCAGTTCTGGGACTGTGGCAAAATGAGTTAAAAGTCCTAAACCTCAACTCCATCTGTAGAATGGGAATAAAAACATCTCGGGGCTGACAGAAGGTTACACACTTAACACGATGCCCTGGCCCTGATGAGAGCTACTACTGGTGTGATTTTTTGTTTTTAGGTCCAGATTTGTCTGAGTAGCGAAGCTGGGGGGCAAAGGTTAAAAGTGAGAAAATTAAGGCAGAATCAACAGAGTGACTGGTGGTGAGTGGGCAGTAAGGCAGAAGACAGAAAAGGAAGACATCCAGTCCAGGCTTGGAAAAGTAGATACGCACGAAGCAACTTAAACTGGATTAAATACAGTGGGTGCAGTTAGCCTGAGGTCACATGATGTGTTATGAGTAGGACCATCACATTGAAAGCTGCCCATGATTGCCATTCAACCCCATGATTCAGTTATGTCCTTTCTGTGATCCAGTTTCACAGAATGAGTCTAAACGCTTCATCAAATGAAGGGAACCTGACACGGTTTTCTTAGGAATCACTGCTTCCAAAGCATTTCATTTCATGCTTTTTAAATTCTGAATGTGCAACAGCTTAAAAGCCCATTCCCAATGGGAAAGTGGTTTTCCCAGAATGATCAAATTGCAGGATGAAAGTCTAATATCAAGTGTAAAATGATAGGTTTGTCTTCCCTCCAAATGTAAATCTTCATTTAAAAAAACAAACAAACAAACCAGCATTGTATCCATAGTTTCATCAGTTGCTTCCAATTCAGGACATATTAACTCTTCTACTTCGAGCTCATTCGAGAATAAGGAAGCTTTGATGTCACTCAAAAGGGCTTTAACGTCAAATTGAAAATGTACGTGATGTGCTACCCAATTGCCAGTAGGAACGAGGGTTGTTGCAAGTAAAAAGGGCCATTAGGTGTTTTAGGGTTGAATTGAGGTTTTTCTCAGAGAGTTTATAAACTTCTCCTTCCTCTCTATACTTCATTATAATGAAGAGATGAATTGGGAATTAAAAGCCAGCGGCTTCTAGTGTCTTGCTTTGTTCCGTATTTACTTGACACATGACCACGGTCCTGCCCCTCCTCTGAAGACCTCGCCTCCCTCACCTGTAATTCCAGGCGGTGACCTTGCCTCCATGCCAATCGCCTAGCGGTGATACTCCCTATGGGTTTGGGTAAATATCTTGCAGGATTTCCTCCTATTACTAATTTGCTAAGGAGTCTTACATTGGATGAGCACTGAATTCAATAAATTACCTGTTCCATTCATACCAAAATAATCACAGGAATTGTGTTTCTTTAATCTGTTAATCTGATGAATTTTGTTCATACATGTTTTAGTGTTAAACCAACCTTACCTTCCTGGGAAAAACTCATACTGGTTGTGCTGTATCTTTTTATAGATGATTGGATTATTCATTAATATTTTGTTTATGAATTGTACATCTAGGCTCATAGGTAAGACTAAACTGTAATTATTCTTTCTCATACTAGTCATGTCTGGTTGTGGTGTCAAGGTTATATGAGCTTCATGAAATGAGGACTATTCCCTAATTTTTTTAACATCCGAGTGATCTGCATATGAGATTGGAAAATTTTGCTATCTTAAGGTTTGGTGGAATTGGCCTATAAAACTATCAAGGTTAGATATTTTTGTGTGTGTCAGAAGATTCTGAGACTATTGAATCAATTTCTTTCATGGTAACAGGACTATGGAGATTTTTTTGTACTTGAGCCAATTTTGGCGAGCTGTAATTTTTTAGAAATGTTGAAATTCACCGACATAAAATTATTTCTCATAGAATTCTCTTATTTTTAAAAACTCTAGGGCATCTATTGTCATGCTGCCTTTTATACTTCTGATATTACTTCTTTACCTCTTTTTTAAATGGTCAATCTTGCCAGATATTTGCATATCTAATTTAATTCATCACCTTGGAGATTTTCTGACTGAATGGCTAAAGTGTTTTTTAATTCCTTTGTCCTGTTAGCAGAAACCTTTGATGACAAACTCACAGACGGGACTCCCCGCCCCCAACCCTGGCAGGGCTGGAGATGGACAGGTGATCCTGGGGCCTCCCTTGAGCACAAGTGGCTTCCCCTCACCACCCACCCTCTGCACCAACCGCACTGGTTGCTCTACTCCTCAGGACATCCCACAGCCCCGCCTCCTGGTCCTTCAAATTAACCCCCCAAACCCTGGAGGTCCTGGTTTTCTCCCTTTGCTTTTGGATTTCAGCCTCTGGGTTTGCATTCATCTCTTTCTGTGAGTTCAGATTTTCCAAGCTATCCTCATCCCTTGGGGATTTTCCTCATCCTACTGTGAACTCACAAAGCAAGAAAAAGTATATTTATTTTTATTTATCCAGTGTCGGATGTTTTGTGCTGGGATATCCAAAAGGTTTCCCCTTCCTTCCTATCCCTACAAGCAGGTTTCATGGTGCAGGGTGCACTATATTTGCTGGAAAAATAGCCTGGACTCTTCAGAATCTGGGCTTCCCAGGTGGCACAGTAGTGAAGACTTGCCAATGTGGAAGACACAAGAGATGCAGGTTTGATCCCTGGGTTGGGAAGATCCCCTGGAGAAGGAAATGGCAACCCACTCCACTATTTTTGCCTGGGAAATCCAATGGACAGAGGAGCCTGGCAGGCTACAGTCCATGGGGTTACAAAGAGTCAGACACCAAGCACAGAGTGACCAAGCGCAAATGCTTCAGAGTCTATTGTTATTTATGATTTTCTATGAAGAAATGGGAACCTCCATCAACAGGATCAACTGAGATATCTGTGGACATGACCCAGGGGCTAAAGTCAGAAAATAACAGATTTCACTTACTAGCTCTGTGGACCTTGGAAAAACTTGGAAAAAGCTTGGAAAAAGCTTGACCTGCCACTTGCCTGAATCTCATTTCTTTACTTGAGAATTGGGCACAGAAACACTACCGAGTTCACAGCATGGCTCAATGATTAACTGACATAATGTCTGACAAAGAACATAATTGCAAAAAGGCATAAAATTGCAACTTATTATTAATCATGCTTAAGCGATCGTCTTAAGATGCATGATTGAGTAAAGAATTATTAATGCTTAAATGAGAGCAGGCCCATTTCACACAGCTTGTTAGTGCTCTCCTGCCACACACACAGCACTCAATAAATGTGAGTTCCATTTAGGTGACTATTATAATAATACATAAAATTCTAAAATTACACATACAGGAACTAAAATTAGTCCTCAAAGCAGTTACGTTGCTAGCTTTTGTGTTATGAATATACCTTCCACACCCTGAAAACATGCAGCATGTAGAAATAATGGTAATAATTAAAATTTTGAAAATAAAAGCAAATCCAATACTTCATAACATCTAAGGCACCCTTCACTGAAAGCTGTGCTAAGTTGCTTCAGGCATGCCCGACGCTTTGTGACCCCACGGACTGTAGCCCACCAGGCTGCTCTGTCCATGGGATTCTCCAGGCAAGAACAGCGTAGTGGGTTGCCATGCCATCCTCCAGGGGATCTTCCCAACCCAGGGATCCAACATGCATCTCTTACATCTCCGCACTGGCAGGTGGGTTCTTTACCACTGGCGCCACCTGGGAAGCCCTCATTGAAAGCTACACATCTACTTTTCATGGTGGTGGTGGTTTAGTTGCTAAGTCGTATCCGACTCTTGGGATCCCATGGACTGGGAACCTACAAGGCTTCTGTGTCCATGGGATTCTCCAAGCAAGAATACTGGGGTGGGTTGCCATTTCTCTCTCTACTTTTCATAGCACTATCAAAGAAACAAACAGCTGCTGGCTGCAAAAGGAATCCCAGGTTCCCAGATGTTAAAAATGCTAACATTTAAAAGGTTTGCTTCTGAAGGCAACGAAATAGAGAAGCCTTGGGCAGCAACAGTGCACCAGCCTCCCATGTAAGTTACCTCACTCAGCCCTCCCCAGGACCCCTCGGCAGAGACAGGGCGGCGGATCACCCGTCCAATGGTGGGAGAAATGGAGGCAGTCACCAGAAAGAACCACCGAGGGATGCAATGTAGCAGGCATCCTTTCCTTCCTGGGTCCTGCACTCACCGGGCTGTGAGACTCCAGGATCTGCATGCAGGCTGACTTGGTCAGGGTCTCTGATGAGTTCAGCTCCTCCAGAAGCAGGTCCTGGATGCTCAGGAGGGCGGTGTACACCCATAGGGTTCTGGCCATCCTCGCCGCCTTCTGGAACTGCAGGGAGACAAGGGACTCGGCAAAGAGTCCCTCCTGGGCCTCCAGCTGCTGCACTCTCTCCCGAAGCAATTCTCCTCGGACCTGGGAGGGGCCAGCCAGAGACCAGAGAGCGGTAAGGGGAGGGAAGAGGACAGAACGTGCAGCTTACAAACAGCAGCTGGTATCGGTGCTATTTGTATCAGTGCAGGTAGGCAGCCAGTCATCCAGTCGGGACCCTGAGGAAGGTCTCAAGAGTTAGAAGCAACAGTACTGGAATCTCAGTGTAATATAAGACAGCAAGGGCACTTCCGCTCATAAAGAGGCTCACTGCGGGTCTTTTGGAATCTAGCTGTTCATTCCACATTTATCATTCTTGGAGGGAAACTGAACTGTGTTGCTCTCCAGGGAAAAATCTTTCAAGCTTCCCCATCCTACAGGATGAAAGTTCAGTCTTCCTAACGAGGTCTCCAAGCCCTTCTCACCCCCATCCAGGCTAAGGTACAGCTGGTCTGTTTCGACACCACCACCCCACACCTAGACTTCCATACCCATGATGGCTCATGCCCTGCCCACCAGGCTCCTTGCATCTGCAAATCCAAACTCTTTACTATGATTCAAATGCCACGCATCCTCGTCCTCTGGAAAACCTCCTGTTTGTTCTCTGCATCTCTGGTTCCCAAGGGGCCACTTTGAAGCATCCTCACTTTGCATATCTCTCTCCCCCTTCTCTGTGTTTCCTTCATCTCTCAAGCTTCTCTTCCCAGTTGGCACCATACTGTTTACCCCAGCAGAACAAAACTCCTCTGGGGAAGGTCCTTAGCACCTGCAGGGCTCAGAAGAAATTCTAAATGAAAGAATCCTTCACTCAACTAAGTACTGGGGAGACCTGGGTTCAGTCCCTGGGTTGGGAAGATCTCCTGGAGAAGGAAATGGCAACCCACTCCAGTATTCTTGCCTGGAAAATCCCATGGACAGAGGAACCTGTTAGGCTACAGTCTATGAGGTCGCAAAGAGTCAGACACGACTGAGTGACTTCACTTCACTTGGCATATCTATCGCCCCCTTCTCTGTGTTTCCTTCATCTCTCAAGTTCCTCTTCCCAGTTGGCACCAGCAGAACAACTCCTCTGGGGGAGGGCCTTAGCACCTGAAGGGCTCAGAAGAAATCCTCAATGAAAGAATCCTTCACTCAACTAAGTATTAATAGTTTGTTCATTCCAGCATCTCTACATTTTTTTCCTCCACATTACTACCTCTTACACTTTCTCTAGAAAACCTGCTACAGAGAACAACATAGTCTAATAGATGGTAAAGAACCTGCTTGCAATGTAGGAGACCCGGATTTGATCCCTGGGTTGGGAAGATCCCCTGGAGGAGGAAATGGCAACCCACTCCAGTATTCTCACCTAGAGAACTCCGTGATAGAGGAGCCTGGTGAGCTACAGGCCATGGGGTTGCAGAGTCGGACATGACTGAGCTCATGTAACTCAACTCTCTGATTTCACCACTTGAGCCCCTAAGGGTAAGTATACACTCCAGTCCCCTGCCCGGAAAGCTAAAGCACAACCCTCAAAGTAGCCTGCATAAGCACCATATCTTGATGAAGCCTTTAATTTCACGTTAACAGTTTGTGGAATTATATTCCAAGTAGCCCAAAGTCAAAGCAACCCAAGTGCTGCTCAACAGATGGAGAGATAAACAGAATGGGCTCTTTAATCTACATGATGGAATATTATGCAGCCTTGAAAAGGAAGTAAACTCAAGCAGATGCTACAATGTGGATGACAGTGAAATCAGGCAGTCACAAATGCATGAATTCCCATAGGATTCTGCTTATATGAGTCTCCTAGAACAGTCAAGTTCATAGGGTGAGAACATAGGATGGTGGTTACCAAAGGCTGGGGAGAGGAATGGTGGGAGTTAGTGCTTAATGGAGACAAAGTTTCATTTTGGGAAGACACAAAATTTCTGGGGATGGATGGTGTTAATGGTTATGCACAATGTTAATGTACTTAATGCCACTGAACTGGACGCTGAGAAAATGGTTAAGATAGTACATTTCATGTTATGTATATTTTACCACCAAAAAAAATTGAAAAAAAAAAAAAGTTTGTGAAACATTTTTTCCTGTCACATAAGCTATTTTTAAGAGTCACGTGTTTGTATTTAGAAGTTTTAAAGTAGTTGGCATATTTCCATGATGTAGAGGCTGGCAGAGGACGATGCCCTGGGTTCTCCCACGTCTGCATAATTTTCCTGTCCCCATTGAGTGTCCTTCAGAGGAGAGCAAGTCCCAGCTTGAAGGGCTCAGATTTCACCTATATGATCTGTCCTTCAAAAAAAAACTCTGCCACAGGGAGGAGGGGAAAAGTGCCTCCAAAAAGCAAATAGTCCACTTTGGCTGTTGTTGGCTGGAAAAGAAAATGCTGCTTAGAGAAACTTCAAAGGCTTCTTGGAGAGGTGGTCCTGGCCACAGGCCCTGGAGAAGGAAGAACAACAAAGGAAACTAGTTCTTCAAAGACACACTGCGGGGACCTGCATATGTGGCTCACAAAACAGCCCACTATTATCAGGGACCAGAGGCAATAACACAAAGAACCACAGCATGAAACAGTTCCTCTGCAAGTTGCTACTATTCTTCAGCCGCTAAGTTGTGTCCAGCTCTTTGTGACTGCATGGACTGCAGCACGCCAGGCTTCCCTGTCCTTCACTATCACTCAGAGTTTGCACAAACTCATGTCCATTGAGTTGGTGATGCCATCTAGCCATCTTATCCTCTGTCACCCACTTCTCCTCCAGCCCGCAATCTTTCCCAGCATCAGGGTCTTTTCTAGTGAGTCAACTCTTTCCATCTGGTGATCAAAGTATTGGAGTTTCAGCTTCAGTCCTTCCAATGAATATTCAGGGTTGATTTCCTTACGACTGACTGGTTTAATCTCCTTGCAGTCCAAGGGACTCTCAAAAGTGTTCTCCAACACCACAATTTGTAAGCATCAATTCTCTGGCACTCAGCCTTCTTTATGGTCCAACTCTCACATCCACACATGACTATTAGAAAAACCACAACTTGAACTATACGGACCTTGGTCAGCAAAGGGACATCTCTGCTTTTTGAGAACTTCATTTCCCTGCTCAGAGGAAACATGAAGTCTTGTTATCAAAAGGATGTTACTAGATCCCACTCCTTCCTGGTTTGGAGCACCAGGTGGACAGCCACCTGCCTGGCGATCTGTCACCAGATCATAGGCTCAATTCAGTTTGTTTCCTGTATCTCAGGGATCACTTTTGATTGTTGTCCAGGTCAAGAACCAACAGTTAGAACCAGACATGGAACAATGGACTGATTCCAAACAGAGGAAGGAGCATATCAGGGCTTTACATGTCATCCTAACTTATATGCAGAGCATATCATGAGAAATGCCAGGCTGAATGAAGCACAAGCTGGAATCAAGATTGCTGGGAGAAATATCAATAACCTCAGATATGCAGATGACACCACCCTTATGGCAAAAAGTGAAGAGGAACTAAAAAGCCTCTTGATGAAGGTGAAAGAGGAGAGTGAAAAAACTGGCTTAAAACTCAACATTCAAAAAAACTAAGATCATGGCATCCAGTTCCATCATTTCATGGCAAATAAAAGGGGAAACAAGGGAAACAGTGTCAGACTTTATTTTCTTGGGCTCCAAAATCACTGCAGATGGTGACTGCAGCCATGAAGTTAAAAGACGCTTGCTCCCTGGAAGAAAAGCTATGACCAACCTAGACGGCATATTAAAAAGCAGAGACATTACTTTGCTGACAAAGGTTCATCTAGTCAAAGCTATGGCTTTTCCAGTGTTCAAGTATGGGTGTGAGATTTGGACTATAAAGAAAGCTGAGCACCTAAAAATTGATGCTTTTGAACTTGTGTTGTTGGAGAAGACTCTTGAGAGTCCCTTAGACCTCAAGGAGATCAAACCAGTCAATCCTAAAGGAAATCATTCCTGAATATTCATTGGAAGGACTGATGCTGAAGCTGAAGCTCCAATACTTTGGCTACCTAACGCAAAGAGCTGACTCATTAGAAAAGACCCTGATGCTGGGAAAGATTCAGGGCAGGAGGAGAAGGGGAAAACAGAGGATGGGATGGTTAGATAGCATCACTGACTCAATGGGCATGAGTTTGAGCAAACTCTGGGAATTGGTGATGGACAGGGAAGCCTGGCATGCTGCAGTCCATGGAGTCGCAAAGAGTCAGACATGACTGATCATCTGAACAATAACCAGAGTTTTCAAAAAACCACTGTTTCATACATTTTGTTCATTCCTTTTTGTTGTGTTTTAGGTGAGGGGATAATTTGATGCTTAATTCTGTCTGTGTGTGTGTTAGTAGCTCAGTCGTGTCCTACTCTTTGTGACCTCATGGATTGTAGCCCACCAGGCTCCTTTGTCCATGGGATTCTCCGGGCAAGAACACTGGAGTGGGTTGCCATTTCTTTCTCCAAATTCTGTCTTGGCCAGAAGCAAAATAAATAGAATTATTTTGATTATTAAATAATCCACTATTTTTAATTGACTATAACAGTGCCTGACACATTGGAGTGTTCAATGATGGTTAGCGGTTGTTGTTTATTGTTCATTTTAATTTTATTATTAAAAGTAGGACATGGTTGGTGCCAGGCTCCCCTGGTGGCTCAGTGGTAATGACTCCACCTGCAATGCAGGAGATGCAGGTCAATCCCTGAGTTGGGAATATCCCCTGGAGGAGGGCATGGCAACCCACTCCAGTCTTCTTACCTGGAGAATCCCATGGACAGAGGAGTCTGGTCCATGGGGTCACAAAAGGTCAGCCAGGACTGAAGTGACTGAGCATGCAGGCACATGGTTGGTGCCATAAAGGAGGTCTTTATACAGGGCTACGATAGTTTAGAGGATGGAGAAGGGGAAGGGGGAGGGGAAAGTTGTGAAGACCTCGGCATTTGAGCTGGATATTGAAGGATCCAGGCATTCAGGAAGAGGGACCAAAAAACCAGAGGCACTGAGGCCGGAATGCACGGGGTCCCTATGGGATTAGTGAGAGGGTGAATCAGACCAAAACTGAGAGGAAAAGTGGAAGATAAGGACATAGAGGTCAGACAGAGACCACAGCACAGAGACCCTCACCACCAGGTCAAAGTAGGTAGCCTTTCTCTGGAGGCAACAGAAAGGGGGCTATGGAAAGCCTACTAAAGTTCTTAAAAAGGAAAAACGTGAGTGATGGGAGATAAACAAGAAAAGGATGAAAGGCCCCCTCATGACACACCTGCCATGAGCAAAATTTTCATGTTTCCTCCATGTGATTTCAATCTTCCCCACCTTTGGACAGGTAATGGCTCCAGTAAGCTATAAGGTCTAGTCCCCTGGAGACACGCAGGGTACAGTGAGGTAGCCAGGAGGGATAGCTCATTTTATTTATGCAAAAGTGAAAGTTGCTCAGTCGTGTCTGACTCTTTGCGGCCCCATGGACTATACAGTCCATGGAATTCTCCAGGCTAGAATACTGGAGTGGGTAGCCTTTCCCTTCTCCAAGGGATCTTCCCAACCCAGGGATTGAACCCAAGTCTCCCGCATTCCAGGCAGATTCTTTACCAGTTGAGCCACAAGGGAAGCCCTATATATGCAAAGTTATTCCTAAAATGGGGGATAAGTGTAAAGCCTTTTGTATATACTGCAAGAACAACCTGGACAGTGAAATTAAGAAAAGAAAAATTCTTTAACAACCTATTTCTTTCTTCTTTGGAAAACTTAATTTGTTAATTCCAGCACCATGAGAATGTGCCTCTAAAGGGGGCTTTCATCCTTGTCTAAAAGAACTCCTGGGAAAAGATACAGATTTGCATTTCTATGAAGTATTAATGACCGATTTAATTAAATATTCAAACCACCTAAAGTAATAAAAATTCACTTCCAAAACAGTGTGCTGCTAAATACTCTTATTTTAAATGTGAAGCTCAAACAATTTCCTAGTTTCCCTGACAGAATGTGCATTTTGAAGGAGTTTCTTCTATGCTCTCTCTGATGTCCTTTATTGCAAAATAAAATCAACCTGTCAATCAGCAGAGAATTATTGGGACTCTAAGGAGTTCAAGACATCACACCCCTCCTCCTTGCACAAGTTTGGAAACAAATGCAACTGGATGCATGGGTAAGCCAGCCAGACACCAAATGTCAGCTTCAATATTGATGAAAACTAGATTGGAGAACGTGGCTCAGATGAGTTTGCAAATGAGTGGACACTCCCCCAAACAACCAGCTTCCCCCACAAGCTCATCACATCATGGTCAGAGAATGGGGGCTTCCTGCAGGCAGGCGGGCTTCTAAAGAGAGGGGGAAGCTCAGTTCCGTCGTTAATACCACCAATCAGATAGCACCCTTCTTGGAGAGACGCGGGCAAGGAATAGAAAGAGGCCAGGATGTCACCAGCAAAGAGAAAGGAAAGCCAGAGGTCAGGAAGGAGTCACATCAGGAATTTTATATCCAAATGCTGGGAGGAGATGCTGATGAAACACTATTTAAATATAAGCATTCACTCCTGTTTGAGTGGCTGGCCATCCCCCAACGCAGGTCAGTCTACATCATGCTTTGCTGGATGGATTCAAAATTTAAGACTTTCTCCTTTATCTTGCATCAAGAAGGGGATGGACTCAGTAAAGGTATGTTCATACTTGTTGAATGAAATAGCACCCTGCTAAATAAACGTCATTATTTAAGATAGCAAAGTCGATTTCTATGCCTGGAAAGACATTTCCACCCACCCCCTCATCTAGATCATTAAAGTGCAAAAATCTCAAACAAATTAATTTGACTTTGGACGCCAGTGGGCTTTGGTTAAACCAGTCAGTGTACTTTTGTTTGTGGGTGATCTGTAATCTCTTATGAACTCTTACCACCAAAGTAGCTATGTGACCTAAACAAACTGCTTAACTTCTCTGAGTCTCGGTTTTGGATGTGTAAAGCAAACAATAAGATAACAGGTGACAATGTCTAGTACAGTCTGTGGTTTAAGCCCCTAATAAACAGTAGCTGCCATATTCTTACTACTACTATTATTTTCACTATCATTACTATAATTTGTTAAATAGAGCTTCCTTTAGGGTGCAGGAAAAAGATAAAAGACAATCAGATCAGATCAGTCACTCAGTCGTGTCTGACTCTTTGCGACCCCATGAATCGCAGCACGCCAGGCCTCTCTGTCCATGACCAACTCCCGGAGTTCACTGAGACTCACGTCCATCGAGTCAGTGATACCATCCAGCCATCTCATCCTCTGTCGTCCCCTTCTCCTCCTGCCCTCAATCCCTCCCAGCATCAGAGTCTTTTCCAATGAATCAATTTTTCGCATGAGGTGGCCAAAGTACTGGAGTTTCAGCTTTAGCATCAGTCCTTCCAAAGAAATCCAGGGCTGATCTCCTTCAGAATGGACTGGTTGGATCTCCTTGCAGTCCAAGGGACTCTCAAGAGTCTTCTGCAACACCACAGTTCAAAACCATCAATTCTTCGATGCTCAGCCTTCTTCACAGTCCAACTCTCACATCCATACATGACCACGGGAAAAACCATAGCCTTGACTAGATGAACCTTTGTTGGCAAAGTAATTTCTCTGCTTTTGAATATGCTATCTAGGTTGGTCATAACTTTCCTTCCAAGGAGTTAGCATCTTTTAATTTCATGGCTGCAGTCACCATCTGTTGTGATTTTGGAGCCAATAGCTTATAATATTGAGAGTTTTCTTTCCTCCTTTAGGAAATTTCTTCATTTCTAATTATAAAACACACACACAATGTAGAAAAATATTAACAATTGAGATTCCTGGTGAAAGAAAGTAGATTTATAACATGCATCTACCGTTCTAATTTTTCCTGTGGTCATGTATGGATGCGAGAGTTGGACTGTGAAGAAAGCTGAGTGCTGAAGAATTGATGCTTTTGAACTGTGGTGTTGGAGAAGACTCTTGAGAGTCCCTTGGACTGCAAGGAGATCCAACCAGTCCATTCTGAAGGAGATCAGCCCTGGGATTTCTTTGGAAGGAATGATGCTAAAGCTGAAACTCCAGTACTTTGGCCACCTCATGTGAAGAGCTGACTCATTGGAAAAGACTCTGATGCTGGGAGGGATTGGGGGCAGGAGGAGAAGGGGACGACAGAGGATGAGACGGCTGGATGGCATCACTGACTCGATGGACATGAGTCTGAGTGAACTCCGGGAGTTGGTCATGGACAGAGAGGCCTGGCGTGCTGCGATTCATGGGGTCGCAAAGAGTCGGACACGACTGAGCGACTGATCTGATCTAATCTGATCTGAAGGCTATTCTACTCAAGTGAAACTTTACCTACTGACTACTAAAAATCTCAGTCCTCTTCCCTCATTTGGCTCCTGACATATGTGCAGCAAGGCAGGAGACTAGTCTTCTCTGGGAACTCTGACCAGACTTCAAAAAAGTTCTAAAAATACTGTTGTTGGGAGTTCTCCAAGTTCATGGTTCAGCCCAATCACACCAGAGTGAAGGTCACAGTCTGCAAACCCCAGTTACAGCTTAGAGACTCCAAGCAGCTTTTAAGTACTCCACTCTTAAACATGAGCAGACCACCAAGGATGGCCACTTTCCTGGGAAAACTCTAATGAATGTAGAGATAGCAATAAATATGCAGGAATTGAAAAAAAAACCTTAAAAAATGAATGTTCTCAGAAAGATACAAGAGCTATAGAAGCCTTAAAACAACTAGAGAATGTTATTTCCTTAAGAAGAGACTGTTGGGAGAGGGGAAAAAAGCTCTTGAAAAAAAAATGAAAATTAAAAATATAAATAAAAATTCAAGGGCTTCCCTGGTGGCTCAATGGTGAGGAATCTGCTCACCACTTCGGGGGACATGGGTTTGGTCCCTGGTCCAGGAGGATCTCACAGACTGCAGGGCAACTGGGCCGTGGGCCACAACTACTGAGTCCATGCTCTAGAGCTGGTGCCCCCAACAAGACAGGCCACTAAAATGAGAAGCCCGGTGCCACAACTAGCGAGTGGCCCCCATTCGCCACAACCTGCCCAGCAAAGAAGAAAAAAACCTGCCCAGCAAAGAAGACTCAGAACAGCCAAAATAAATAAATAAATAAAATTAAAAAAAACACAACTCAAAGGTTTGAAAAAGAAAACTTAAGATGTTCCCCAGAATGTAAAGCAAAAGAACAAAGAGAAGGAAAATAGTAAAAAAAGAAAAATAGATAAACGGTCTGAATAATTAGAGATCTAGAAAGGCAGATTAAAGACCAGGAGTAAATCATCAAAATTAGTCATGAAAATTTTCCAGAATTCCAAGATGGGTCAAATTATCCATCAATTATGGGAGCAAAAGGAAACATTTTCAGTCTTGCAAAATTTTAAAATATTAAATCCTTCATGTGTCCTGTCCTCGGAAACTAATACAGGATGTATTTCAATGGGGAAACAATGGGAACAGTGACAGACTTTATTTTGGGGGGCTCCAGAATCACTGCAGATGGTGACTGCAGACATGAAATTAAAAGACTCTTGCTCCTTGGAAGAAAAGCTATGACCAACCTAGACAGCATATTAAAAAGCAGAGATATTACATTGCCAACAAAGGTCTGTCTAGTCAAAACTATGGTTTTTCCGGTAGTCATGTATGGATGTGAGAGTTGGACCATAATGAAAGC
>NW_011494827.1:1538121-1544097 GCF_000754665.1 Bison bison bison
GACCATAATGAAAGCTGAGGGCTGAAGAATTGATGCTTTTGAACTGTGGTGTTGGAGAAGACTCTTGAGAGTCCCTTAGACTGCAAGGAGATCCAACCAGTCTATCCTAAAGGAAATCAGTCCTGAATGTTCATTGGAAGGACTGATGTTGAAGCTGAAACTCTACTACTTTGGCCACCTGATGCGAAGAGCTGACTCATTTGAAAAGACCCTGATGCTGGGAAAGATTGAAGGCAGGAGGAGAAGGGGACAACAGAGGATGAGATGGTTGGATGCCATCACTGACTCGATGGACATGAGTTTGAGCAAGCTCTGGGGCTTGGTGATGGACAGGGAAGCCTGGCGTGCTGCAGTCCATGGAATCGCAAAGAGTCAGACACAACTGAGTGACTGAACTGACTGTATTTCATTAAAGGAACATGTCAGGAAAGAGACGAGTGAAGGGAATTCGTAGCATGACCTCAAGATGGCAGCTGTGCGTGAAGTACAGAGGCCAATGCCTGGATTGGAGCACCGCTATCCAGAGGCACAGACAAAGATGTCCTTAAGAAGATGGAAATTACAGACGACATGACTTGTGTGATGGTCCTGATAGGATATTTGGCCATTCACCAAAAAGTAATTAAATTAGTGATAAGTACATAGAAAAGTAACTGAAGAAAAAGAAATCAAAGGACAACAATGACTCCAGAAAAAACTAAAAGTTATATAGGAAAAAAAAATCTGTTTTTATATGACTCAGATGTGGATACTTTTTAAATAATCATAGTAATAGAAACCTTAAGTAAGATCTAACTGCATTGAATATGGGGGAGAATAGGAAGGGCTCATGTGTTGCAGGATGATAGAAGAAAAACAGCTGTATCTTATCTTCTACAAAGAAAAGTGAATAGATAATACCAAAAATAGACAAAAAAAAAAAAAAGAGAGAGGCAAAATACCCAAAAGAAACGGGAAGGCAAGCATGGTATTTAACGATATGGATGTAAACACCAAAAGATCAAACTGAACAATTACAAGTTGTTACCTCTTGGGGCTTGCAAATGTGTATGTATGTGGCTGAGAGGGCTGCTTTTTGGGGGGCACAAAACTCATAGAATTACACGACTCTTTAAAAGAATGCATGCATGCCTAAGTTTGATAAAAATGAAAAGTGAAATTTTAGAATGGACAATGTAGAAAAATGTTACCTCAACCAAACTATCCAAAGATAACCATGGCAATATTTTGGTATGAGAAAAGCAGAAGTAGAATAAAAGACTAGAAAGGTAAGCTGAAGACTGTTTGTAATGTCTTGAAGGTAAAGCTCAGGAATCTTGCCTTTGTTTCGGAGCAGTGGGAACCTATGAAACTTCTCTTAGGAACTTTGCTCAATATTCTGTAATAACCTAAATGGGAAAAGAATTTACCAAGAATAGATATGTATGCATATCACTGAATCACTTTGTTGTATACACCTGAAATTAACACAACACTGTTAATCAACTGTACTTCAATATAAGAGAAAAATTAAAAACAAGCAAATTCCCTTAAACTGATGCTTCAGGGAGATGACTCTGACAGACTCTGCCTTGAGGGGTAAAACAGGGTCAAGAACCGACGGGAAGAGAACCATCTGGAGGCTTTCCTGGTCTTTGTAGGTGGATGAATGGATTTTCCCTTCCAAAGTACCCTTTTTTTTCCTCTCTCCCAAGCTTTATAAGGACTTGCACCATCAATCTTCTCTCTTGTCAGGTCATCTGAAAAAGCACATTATTCTCATGCTTAAGCTCCAGTCACTTTTGAAATGACAGGTATGTGAAGAGCCGCTGCTGACAGAAGCCGTTCCGTTCTAGTCACCTCTGCGTAATTGCTGAGGCTGCTGCAGAAACACACTGGGGTGCATGGTCGATTGCAGGGCAAGAGTTTCACTCCTGATGAAGGGATTGCTAATGAAGTGTGCAAGCATGGCATATTCTGAAACCTGGAAACAGTGAATGAATAATGAATGGGTGAATGGTTATGTGGCAGACATGGCACTCAGACAGAGGGCATCACTAAGATAATACCAGAAATCATGGGTGAGCAGAAAATACAGTCTTGCCATTTTCATTTATATTTGAATGTCCCTAAAGATATATATGAGGTCTCCTACATTGCAGGCAGATTCTTTACCATCTGAGCCACCAGGGAAGCCCAAAGATATATATGAGAAATTTGTATGTCAGTTCAGTTGTGTCTGATTCTTCGCGACCCCATGGACTGCAGAATGCAAGGCTTCCCTGTCCATCACCAACTCCTGGAGCTTGCTCAAACTCATGTCCATCGAATCAGTGATGCCATTCAACCATCTCATCCTCTGTCATCCCCTTCTCCTCCTGTCTTCAATCTTTCCCAGGATCAGGGTCTTTTCCAATGAGTCATTGCTTCACATCAGGTGGCCAAAATAATGGAGCTTTAGCTTCAGCATCAGCCCTTCCAACGAATAGTCCGGATTGATTTCCTTTAGGATTGATTGGCTTGATCTCCTTGCAGTCTAAGGGACTCTCAAGAGTCTTCTCCAACACCACAGTTCAGAAGCATCAATTCCTCGGTGCTCAGCTTTCTTTATAGTCCAACTCTCACATCCATACATGACCACTGGAAAAACCACAGCTTTGACTAGACGGATATACTCTGTGCAAAACCGGCAACAGAACACACCAAAGATGAACTGAAATAGTCTTCATTTCTGGATCTATCAAATAAAAATTGGCTAATAGAACAAAGAAATGAGCATCAAGAGACCTGTGCTTTAGGCTTTATTATACCACTCCACAGCTATGTGATCTTGACCAAGCCTCTCAACCTTTCTGAGTTTCAGTATTCTCACCTGTGAAATGGAAATAGTAAGAGTTGCTCTACTTGATTTACTACAAAGGGGTGTGGGATACACACAGAGGTTCCAAGATCATCTGAAATATCAAGAGATTGAGAAGAACCTAAATGTCTTTTAAGTGAACATCAGTTAAGTCATGTAGGGTTCATTCATATGAAATGCTATACTGATGAAAAAAGCAACGAGGAAACTGTCATGTACTGATACGAAAAATCTTGAAATTCCAGTGTTAAGTAAAAAAGCAGAGATGATAGACAGATGATAGACAGACATAGAGGTGACAGATAGACACAGATAGATAGATGAACATAGAGAGACAGATAATAGACAGATAGATAGATCTACTTCTGATAGCTGGACAGTAAAAATGAGCCACATAGTTTGTGCTGTTTTCTACTCTGCTCTATGGATTGGCCCAGGCATTAAAGCAGGAGAAAGAAGCCACATTCTCTGTCCTGGTCAAGGCATTCCACAAGTAAAACCTTGGTCAGAGGCCCTATGCGTGGCAGCCGTCCAGCCCTACAAACTGACCAACTGCCCCAAGCTCTTGAGAGTTTCCTGAAGTTCAAGGTGCATGTGTGCGTGCTAAATTACTTCAGTACTGTCCAACTCTCTCATGGACTATAGCCCACCAGGCTCCTCTGTCCATGGAATTCTCCAGGCAAGAATATTGGAGTGGGTTGCTGTGTCCTTCTCCCAGGGATTTTCCCAATCAAGGGATCAAACCTGTGTCTCTCACATCTAAGCTGCATTGGCAGGTGGGTTCTTTACCACTAGCACCACCTGGGAAGCTCAAGGCAGATGCTCAAATGTCCCTTTACCAGTTGGGCATGTGCCTCCGAGCCGCCCCCCTTGGCTGCCCTGCAAGAGATGGTAACAGCACTGACATGATCGACCCCTGCAGAGAACAGCTCTGACCATCTATCAAACCCACACTGGAGCCTTATTCTTGCCGAGGCGTCTGATGTTCCCAGAGATGAACCCAGCTCTTGACTGGGGCTGGGACTGCAACTTTACCTCCATCTCACACTTAGAAGCAGAAGGAAAAGAAGTGGAAAGTCTAAGACACGGCCCCCAACCCGAGAGCCAATGAGAGCAGAGGTCATGAGAGGAGGACCAACCAGCAGAGACCAACTTCCAGAACTACTAATGAATATATCCTGCAAAGGATCCTGCTACTGCTACTGCTAAGTCACTTCAGTCATGTCCTACTCTGTGTGACCCCATAGACGGCAGCCCACCAGGCTTCCCCGTCCCTGGGATTCTCCAGGCAAGAACACTGGAGTGGGTTGCCATTTCCTGGACCCAGCCTAATAAGGCAAGTCTTAAAAGGACAAAATGAATCCCAATATATGTACATGTCAAAATTCCAACAGTAATAAAGAAAATACAAAAGCCAGTACCTAACATGTAAAATCTACAATGTTTAGCATCCAATAAAAAATTACCATGTGTACAAAGAAGCATGAAAATATGATTCATAATCTAGAGAAAAATCAACCAATGGAAATGAGAGAGTTGATGGAATAACCAGACAAGGATACAAACTGATAAGAAAAATAATTGAGGTGCAAAGACCAGAAGGGAGGTTACGAAACTGTGATTATTTGCATACAGGATGCATTATTATGGGTTTCTCAGGTGGTGCTAGTGGTAAGAACCTGCATGCCAGTGCAGGAGATGTAAGAGATGCTGGTTCGATCTCTGGGATCTCCTGGATCTCCAGGAAGATCTCCTGGAGAAGGGAATGGCAACCCACTCCAGTATATTCTTGCCTGCGAAATCCCATGAACAGAGGAGCCTGGCAGGCTACAGTACATAGTATTGTAAAGAGTCGGATGTGAATGAAGCCACTTAGCACAAAAATTATTAGGCAAAAAATCAGTAGAATCAACAGATACATGCTCACAACCATCCCAAGAGATAGGTATGTCTGCCATCACACTTGAAAGATGAGCACACTAGGGAGGGCACAGGGTGGTTAAGCAACTTGTTCAAAGTCACACAGCTAGAAAGTGGCAGAGCTAGGACTTGCACTCAGCAGTCTGGCTCTGGAGACAGAAGAAGGAAGTCTGGCAAGACTTTTAAAAATTGATAAGACTTTTTCACAACAGTATCAAATAAGCCCCAAACATAATTAAAAATAGGTCATCATTCACAATTGCAACCAAACCTGTAACATATCTGGGAATCACCATAAGGAATACACAAGACCTTAGGTATATGTGACCCTAGAATTTGTCACCTAAGCTTAAAATATAAGGGAAAGCTAATGGGAACAGACATGCGGTGAAGGGGAGACTGGGACTGTCCCAAGCATATTGAGATGGAGGTTCACCCTATATAATGGAAACAAATGGAAAGATCCTATTAAAGATCCTAAAAGAAGGTCTACATAAAATAAGAAACATTCCAACTTTTTGGAGAAGACAATTCTCAAATGAGCCTCTAATTTTAGTTCAACCTCAACAGAGATTTCTTTTGGAACTTGGTTCAGTTCAGTTCAGTTCAGTCGCTCAGTCATGTTCAACTCTTTGCGACCCCATGAATCGCAGCACGCCAGGCCTCCCTGTCCATCACCAACTCCTGGAGTTCACTCAGACTCACGTCCATTGAGTCGGTGATGCCATCCAGCCATCTCATCCTCAGTCATCCCCCTCTCCTCCTGCCCTCAATCCCTCCCAGCATCAGAGTCTTTTCCAATGAGTCAACTCTTCACATGAGGTGCCCAAAGTACTGGAGTTTCAGCTTCAGCACTATTCCTTTCAAAGAACACCCAGGACTGATCTCCTTTAGAATGGACTGGTTGGATCTCCTTGCAGTCCAAGGGACTCTCAAGAGTCTTCTCCAACACCACAGTTCAAAAGTATCAATTCTTCGGCACTCAGCTTTCTTCACAGTCCAACTCTCACATCCATACATGACTACTGGAAAAACCATAGCCTTGACTAGATGGACCTTTGTTGGCAATGTCTCTGCTTTTGAATATGCTATCTAGGTTGGTCATAACTTTCCTTCCAAGAAGTAAGCGTCTTTTAATTTCATGGCTGCAATCACCGTCTGCAGTGATTTTGGGGCCCAGAAAAATAAAGTCTGACACTGTTTCCACTGTTTCCCCA
>NW_011494827.1:1544197-1547616 GCF_000754665.1 Bison bison bison
TAATTTCATGGCTGCAATCACCGTCTGCAGTGATTTTGGGGCCCAGAAAAATAAAGTCTGACACTGTTTCCACTGTTTCCCCATCTATTTGCCATGAAGTGATGGGACCAGATGCCACGATCTTAGTTTTCTGAATGTTGAGCTTTAAGCCAACTTTTTCACTCTCCTCTTTCACTTTCATCAAGAACTTGGTTAACTTATTCTAAAATATACACGCCCCCCCAATATCCCCCAGGTTGAAAGTCTGCATCTGTGCATTTGTAATGAGCCCATCAGAAGGACCAGGTATATGTGGAGGGTCATGGGTGTACTCCAGCCACCCTGGACAGCTCCTCTGACCAGCGTTAACATCTTACTTTGATAACCTCTCCACTGGACAGAAAAGGTGGCCAGGTAGGAGGCCAACATTCATCCCTCTGCTGGTCTCTCTTTTCCTCTCTGAATCAGTCACACAGCTCTTTCCAAAGGAGTTACACTCCCCTCATCAAGGCAGAGCTCAGGGTAGTCAGGGGGGCTTTCATGTGAAAGCAAGAGGCAAACTTCTAAATGGTCCATGCACAAATTGCCTGCTCATCTAAAACTGTGAATGTCTCAAGAGCAGGATCCTAGAACAGGGCCAGGCCCAGAGAAAAGGCCACAAAATGTTTCTTACAGGAGGAGGTAAAGGGACCGAGGAAAAGGGGAAAGCCAAGGAGGTCAAGGAAAAGAAGACAGGTGGAAGCAAGGGAGGGGATTTCGGGAGGAGGATCAACCAGTCCTGCTGGGAGACAGAAGCCTCCTTGCAGTCACTACAAGCCCAGCCCCGTGACAGGAAGGGCACAGGTGATGGAGACAGAAGTGCCTTGTGGGAGCCCCAGCTCAACCCCTCCCTGATGGCGTGACCTTGGGTAATTCCCTCAGTCTTTCCAGACACAAGAGTCCTGACCAGGGACATAGCGATTTGGGGCTGAGGGTGGGGGGATATCTGATGCAGATTCTATTTAAGAAAGGGGGTGCCTGCCAGGTGCTCCCAGCCTGCTCTGCAGCCCCAGTCGTGAAGCTGTGGTCCCTCTGGGGACACCCGGGTGCCAGCCAGGCTGGGGCTTGACCATGGATCTTGGGGCAGTGGTCAACAACCCCCCTTGCTCCATTTTGACAGCTGCACGAGCTTAGAGGGGCTTCCCAGTGCTGAAACAAGATCAAACAACTCTCAGCTCTTCGCATACCACACCACCCCCACCCCTGCCCAAGCACTGTCATTTCTCTGCAATTACCCTGCAAATAAAAAATCTGAACAACGGCCGCTTGGATGTTGAGATGCGGCCGATCAATTTCGGGGGGAACATCAAAGCCGTGGACTGGGGAGTGCCTATTTTACTGGCACTTGCCGCAGTGTAACAGCCATTTGTGAAGATGGCCTGTCGTGAAAAGGTCACAGCTGACAAGTGACTCTTGGCTGCCTTTCTCTGTGAGCCTGGGATCGGGGGGTCTATGAGCTGCTCCATCACTGGGAGAAATGGGCACGGAGCCCACTCCAAAGGGAAAAAGCACCTTCCAGCCCACTGCTCCTCACAAACTGGTGGGCTGTTACTGTCGTTCTCTGTATTTAACAGATGTGGGAGCCAAAGCATGCTCATCCAACACTGCACAACTGCAGGATATAACCGTGTTCCATGACAATATTCCCTGTCGGCCCTGAAGACGAAGGTGAGATACAGCTTTAAAATGTTGGGCCCACCACCTCCTGGTTACAGAAACCCAGGTGAACTCAGTTGGAGACTCAGTTTCCACATCTGTAAAATAGGGATATGGATCATTCCTATTTCTGAGGGAAGTCAGAAGGGATAAAGCCTATGGAATGAGTGAGAAACAGGTTAGAATAGTGGATGTACGTGGGGTCAGGGGAACTCAGGGAAGGTAGGCTGCTGCGTCTGGCTCAGGGAACCTGGGGAACTTCTAACCCCATCCTTCACTGTCTCTATCCTCCTTCTTCGGTGCTGATGAGACTCAGCCTGTCTTCCTAGCCAACACTTGAGATCCTTCCACCACAGATCTGCTCCCACACTCCCTGGATAGACCCCAGACTCCAGCAAACCAGCCTTTGCATGGGGCTACAGGCTCTCTGGGCTCCCCCAAACCTGCACTGTGTCCTTGGCTATGGCTCAGGCCACCCATTACTCCCACCAAACCAATCCCTAACTTATCCTTCTCTGACAATATCCACCTTATGTCTGATGTGCATGCATGCATGCTAAGTCGCTTCAGTCATGTCTGACTTTTTGGGACCCTATGGACTGTAACATGCCAGGCTTCTCTGTCCATGGGATTCTCCAGGCAAGAACATGGAGTGGGTTGCCATGCTCTCCTCCAGGGGATCTTCCCAACCCAGGAATCAAACTCAAGTCTCCTGCAGCTGCTGCATTGCAGGCAGATTCTTTTACCACCGAGCCACTGGGGAAGCCCCCTTAAGTCTGACAGTGGGTCCCAAACCAGTGTGCGTTGGGGGAAATGTCTTGCCATGCCTGCCATGTTGCTAGTTCCTCCGTGTAGCCCCTGCCCCCTCCACCCCTTTCCTGGTCCCCTCCTGGGTGAACTGGGAACCCACTGGGCAGGCTTGGCTCAGCTCTGCTCTGGAGCCCCATTCCTGCTCCTCCAGGAAGCCTGCCCCCAGGACACCCCACGGATGCCTGAGATTGGTCCGTTTAATTCTGGGGTGCTTAGCAAGCCCATTTGGCTCTCATAATTTCTAGCTCCTGAATTAGCCTTGAACAGTAAGACAGATGGTATTTCCACCTGTCCCTGCCTTAGTCTTTGTCTCATGTCTCAGTTTTACACAGCACACGAGTGGGAATAAGGGTGCTACCGCTTGGTCTCAGGGGACATCAGCAACCTGGCACACCCGGAAGGGACCTGACCTTGCCCAGAGCAGACGCTATGGCTCTTCGCCAGATGACGCATTTGTGTTCTGAGAAATACAGTTAAGAAATAATAATAATTTTAAAACTTAGGCAAACGACCTGTGGGACAGCAGGTAGGAACAAAAACAGCAGCTCTAGAATATGGTCCATACATCCATTCACTGACACACTCCTCCAAGGGCCTGCCCTTACTGGGGGAGGTGGCAGGCACCCCAGCAGTGACAACGTGGTGTCAACTCCTAAACCTCACCTCCTCAGAGACACCTGACCTGACCCTCCCACCTGCTGCTGATTCCACTTCCCTCTCACCATCCCCCTGCCCCAGCACTATCACAGCATCCTACTCATTTCTTTAATGGCGCTGACCATAGTCATGCATTTTAAGGGCTGTCTGTCTAGAATATGCATCTCTGAGAGCAGGGACCACCCAAGGGATCATGGGCCCTTCAGCATCCCAGTGGATGAAGGCACAGCGTGAGGCATGCTGGGACAGGAAAGGAAGCTGGTGGGGGCGGGGTGGGG
>NW_011494827.1:1547716-1550880 GCF_000754665.1 Bison bison bison
AAAGCAGGTGTTCCAGGAAGGCTTCCTGGAAGAAGGGACAGCTGAGGACAAAGTTGACTTGTCCAGGTAAAGAAAGGCGGAAAGGCAAACCCAAGAAGAGGGAAGGACAGATGAGCAGCATGTGTCATACATGGTGTACAGACAAACCAAAGCCTCGCTGGGGAGATGAGGAAAGGGGGCTGGAGAGGGAGGTCAGGTTGCAGGCAAGATATAGGGGGAGACAGAGGGAAACAGCACAAGTGAACCCCTCAGCACCGAGCCAGAGGGAAGCGTGAAGGACACACCTGAGACCTCTGGGTGGAGAAGTGGAGGAAAAGCGTTCCAGGCAGAAGGGCCAGGAGGAGAGGCACGGGGGTGGGGGCGGTGCCCACGTGCAGGATGTGAGCACGGCGTGAAAGCCAGCTGCAGGATGGAGGCGGACACTTACAGCCCCTGAGGGCTCTGTGTGCTCTCAAACCAGGCGGCGGCCAGCCCTGTGATGAACGAAACACTGACCTTTTCAACCAGGTCTTCGGGAGCCTGTTCCTTGAACAGCTGAATTTTATCTTCAGTGCACTTCTTCAAAAGGTCTATCTTGCTTCTGCTCTTGGAGCGTGGCTTTCTGGCCTTGGACTGTGGCTGGAGTGGGGAGAAAACATGGGTGAGAAAGTGATCACCAGCAGGCGGGTGCAGCCCTCGATCTCCTCAAGCCCAGAGAGACTCCTGCAGCTCTCTGCAGCGCACAGCTGTCTTAGCCAGAGAGGGGTGGAGAGATGAAGCCTTCCTGGAAGGAGCTCTGGTCACTGGCCTTTGATCTTGGCATACTCTGGGGGCTCGTCCCACCAAGGGGAGGAGAAGGTTGCCTGTGGGCAGCACCGGAGCTTTGCAGATGGAAAAAGACTCTCTCAGAGGTTCAGAGAGTGCCATGAAGACAAGGCAATGGAATGAGCGTGCTGGCTGTTATCTCACGTTGGGTGGACGGGGACACGCCTGCAGAGGTGAATGGCTGCTGAGGACATCTGCATGCATCCATTCAAGGAAGCACTGTGCTTGAGGGCCGGGGCAGGGGGTGTTGACATAGACCATCCTCCTAGAACAGCAATCTGCACACCCTGCACACACATACTAGCTGCTCCCAAAGGTGAGGAAGTGACACTGCAGCTGAGCCTGGCAGGACAAGGTGTCAGGAGTGTGAAAATCTGGGAACAGACCCCAAAGATCTGAAGCCCACAGCAAATGTGAGAGGGATTAAGGAAGAGGTCGTGGGTGCTCAGTAAACTGATATTCAAAAAATGAATGAATGAGTGTAGCAGATGCTACAATCTCTGAGCCTCAGAGATAATAGCGCCTACCTCACAAGATTACTGCCAAAACAAAACACAATGTAACATAAGTGTTAGTCACTTAGTCGTGTCCCACTTTGTGACCCCATGGCTCCTCTGTCCATGGGCTTCTCCAAGCAAGAATACTGGAGTGGGTAGCCATTCCCTTCTCCAGGGGATCTTCCCAGCCCAGGGATCAAACCCAGGTCTCCTGCATTGCAGGTGGATTCTTTACTGAGCCACCCGGGGAGGCCCTAAACCACATAAACATAACAACATAATATAACATACGAAACACAACAATGTAACACAATACACACAGCATAACACAATCCAATATAACACACCACAGGCTATAGCTATGACATGGCAGAGTTCTGTGACAACAGAAGGTACGTAACCTGAGAATGTGACAACAGGGCATGATGTAACACAGCACAACAGCCCAGTGCAGCACAGCCCGAGGGAGCACAACCAACGCGACGTAACACACCCCACCTAAGAGGCTCAGAGCAACATGTGGTCAGTGGTCACTCCCGCGAGGGCTGGTGCTTTGCGCTCCCTGGCTCACATGCCCACCCTTGCTCCTCTCTTTCATTGCCATGAGCTCCCAGAGCCTGCTCTCGACCTGGACTCAGGCCTGCCCACCAGTCTCCGCCCTGAATCTCATGACCATGGTGATAACACTAGAGGGGACCAGCATGTCCTCAGGGCTTGCCCTAGCCCACTCAGAGGAGGCAAGCACCTAAAGGATAATTCACTGAGTTCAGATGCCCCATTGGACAGAGGAGGAGACTGAGGCCAGGAGAAAAGAATCAGTGGCCTCAGCCACATCACAGGAGCCCTGAGAACTCGACACTGAGCCTCCAGACCCCTGAGCCCAATGTCTTTAAGCACTCAGGCTGGGCTCACTAACTCCATGAGTGAACTAGTTTTTATCTCCTGTTCTAAAGGAGGTGAGACCACACAAAAGAAGGAAATTGTGAGTCAGGGCCTCTGAGGAACAGAGCTGGCCTGGAGGGTAAGATCCTGAAACCTAGAGCGAGGATTGGCACTGGGACGGGGTGAAGCCAGAGTGGGGCGGAGGGTCTGTTCATGTACACTTCTCTCAGCGCCCACATGCTGTGATGTCAAGTCGGTTGACCGTAGAATGGGTACTGACATGAGGGAAATGGGAAAATGCTACAAATCAGGAACAATGAACTTCCATCCAGAGTCAGTTTACCAGCACATGGCTCATCAAGGGTCAGATTAGGTGGAAACCACAGTAGAGACCTTGAGACCACAGTAGAACTTGTATCCTAGCAGAAAGTGCCAAGGAAAGGCTTGAAGGAAAGAGGAGGGAGCAATCTGACTTACATGTCTGTAAGAGTTTACGAGAGCCTCAGACACTGGTGTGATCACTCATCTAGAGCCAGACATCCAGGAATGTGAAGTCAAGTGGGCCTTAGGAAGCATCACTATGAACAAAGCTAGTGGAGGTGATGGAATTCCAGTCAAGCTATGTCAAATTCTGAAAGATGATGTTGTGAAAGTGCTGCACTCAATATGCTAGAAAATTTGGAAAATTCAGCAGTGGCCACAGGACTGGAAAAGGTCAGTTTTCATTCCAATCCCAAAGAAAGGCAATGCTAAAGAATGCTCAAACTACCGCACAATTGTACTCATCTCACACGCTAGTAAAGTAATGCTTAAAAGTCTCCAAGCCAGGCTTCAGCAATATGTGAACCGTGAACTTCCTGATGTTCAAGCTGGTTTTAGAAAAGGCAGAGGAACCAGAGATCAAGTTGCCAACATCCGCTGGATCATGGAAAAAGCAAGAGAGTTCCAGAAAAACATCTACTTCTGCTTTATTGACTATGC
>NW_011494827.1:1550980-1551720 GCF_000754665.1 Bison bison bison
TGATTAACTGTGGAAAATTCTGAAAGAGATGGGAATACCAGACCACCTGACCTGCCTCTTGAGAAACCTGTATGCAGGTCAGGAAGCAACAGTTAGAACTGGACATGGAACAACAGACTGGTTCCAAATAGGAAAAGGAGTACTTCAAGGCTGTATATTGTCACCCTGCTTATTTAACTTATATGCAGAGTACATCATGAGAAACACCGGGCTGGAATAAGCACAAGCTGGAATCAAGATTGCCAGGAGAAATATCAATAACCTCAGGTATGCAGATGACACCACCCTTATGGCAGAAAGTGAAGAAGAACTAAAGAGCCTCTTGATGAAAGTGAAAGAGGAAAGTGAAAAGGTTGGCGTAAAGCTCAACATTCAGAAAATGAAGATCATGACATCCAGTCCCATAATTTCATGGCAAATAGATGGGGAAACAGTGGAAACAATGGCTGACTTTATTTTTCTGGGCTCCAAAATCACTGCAGATGGTGATTGCAGCCATGAAGTTAAAAGACGCTTACTCCTTGGAAGGAAAGTTATTATGACCAACCTGCTGCTGCTGCTAAGTCACTTCAGTCATGTCCGACTCTGTGCAACCCCATAGACAGCAGCCCAGCAGGCTCCCCCGTCCCTGGGATTCTCCAGGCAAGAACACTGGAGTGGGTTGCCATTTCCTTCTCCGATGCATGAAAGTGAAAAGTGAAAGTGAAGTCGCTCAGTCATGTCCGACTCTGTGCGACCTG
>NW_011494827.1:1551820-1552267 GCF_000754665.1 Bison bison bison
GAATGCTCAAACTACCGCACAATTGTACTCATCTCACACGCTAGTAAAGTAATGCTTAAAAGTCTCCAAGCCAGGCTTCAGCAATATGTGAACCGTGAACTTCCTGATGTTCAAGCTGGTTTTAGAAAAGGCAGAGGAACCAGAGATCAAGTTGCCAACATCCGCTGGATCATGGAAAAAGCAAGAGAGTTCCAGAAAAACATCTACTTCTGCTTTATTGACTATGCCAAAGCCTTTGACTGTGTTGATTAACTGTGGAAAATTCTGAAAGAGATGGGAATACCAGACCACCTGACCTGCCTCTTGAGAAACCTGTATGCAGGTCAGGAAGCAACAGTTAGAACTGGACATGGAACAACAGACTGGTTCCAAATAGGAAAAGGAGTACTTCAAGGCTGTATATTGTCACCCTGCTTATTTAACTTATATGCAGAGTACATCATGAGA
>NW_011494827.1:1552367-1556357 GCF_000754665.1 Bison bison bison
CCTCCGTCCATGGGATTTTCCAGGCAAGAGTACTGGAGTGGGGTGCCATTGCCTTCTCCAATGACCAACCTAGATAGCATATTAAAAAGCAAAGACATTACTTTGCCAACAAAGGTCCATCTAGTCAAGGCTATGGTTTTTCCAGTGGTCATATATAGATGTGAGAGTTGGACTATAAAGAAAGCTAAGCACCAAAGAACTGATGCTTTTGAACTGTGGTGTTGGAGAAGACTCTTGAGGGTCCCTTGGACAGCAAGGAGATCCAACCAGTCCATCTTAAAGGAGATCAGTCGTGAGTGTTCATTGGAAGGACTGATGTTGAAGCTGAAACTCCAATACTTTGGCCACCTGATGCGAAGAACTGACTCATTTGAAAAGACCCTGATGCTGGGAAAGACTGAAGGCAGGAAGAGAAGGGGATGACAGAGGATGAGATGGCTGGATGGCATCACCGACCCGATGGACATGAATTTGAACACACTCCAGGAGATGGTGAAGGACAGGGAAGCCTGGTGCACTGCAGTGCATGGGGCCACAAAGAGTCAGACACAACTTTGGGACTGAACAGTTCCCACAGTGATCTTCCTTATATTCATTTTATAGATGAAAAAATGATGGATAAGAAAAAGAAGGCTAAAATAAATAAGATGAAATAAGAATAAAAAAACCTTTTAGGTCCGAGCTCCCAGCTCGCTTGCCTGCAGGATAACTTGTCCACACCCCCAGGCTGGCAGGAGAGGAGGGCCTGGCAATGGAGTGGCTCCTGGGGGTGCCCTCCCAGGTCTGCTCACCATGATGCTCTTCTCATGGTGCTGCTGGTGAAGATACCCAGGCTCAGCCAACCGCAGGCTCCATCCCTCACCTCCGCCCTTGCATCTCTACAGGGTTTCCAGGGTCCAACCTTAGGCCCAGGGCAGATGCTCTGCCCCTCTGGGACACAAGGCCAATTCACTTTCAAAATCCAGAACTTTGAACAGCTTACAGTCAGACAGTTAATTCCTGCTGGTATCAGCCCTTCAGTCCTTGGTCCAGCTCAAAAGCAGGGGAAACACACTTCAGTTCAGTTACATGGATATATATATATATTTTTAACTCACTCTTCCAAAACTTTTTACACATTTTTGGGTATAACCTGTTCCTAACTCTGTAAGTATCACCATTTTATATATCTTGCAACATTCTAATAAGAGAAATAGAAAAAAAAAACACTTCAAAATAAAATCATAACGTTTTTGAAAAACTATTTTCATGTATTTATTTATTTAGGCTGTGCTGCAGAGCCTCTGGGATTTTAGTTCCCCAACCAGGAATGGAACCCAGGGTCCCTGCAGTGGAAGCATAGAGTTCTAACCACTGGACTGCCAGGGAATTCTCAACTCACTATTTTTTTTTAATGTGCATACTAAGTCGTCATGTCCAACTCTTTGTGACCCCATGGACTGTAGCCCGCCAGGCCCCTCTGTCTGTGGAATTTTCTAGGCAAGAATACTGGAATGGGTTGCCATTTCCTTCTCCAGAGGATCTTCCTGACCCAGGGACTGAACCCGAGTCGTTTATGTCTGCTGCATCAGCAGGCGATTCTTCACCACTAGCGCCACCCAGGAAGCCCCTTTTTTTTTTTTAATGTGAAACGATATAAAATCTTCCAAGTTGGTGCTGTTCACTGATTTTATTCAGAAAGGATGTGGCTGAATTTTTTTTTTCCTCCTCAAGGAGAAGCACTGGGTTTAAAGTCAGAAAGCACCAGCTCCAAGACCAGTCCTTCTACTCTGTCCTACCTCAGTCAATTAATTCACTTTTCCTCTCGGTCAGTTTTCTCATCTGTAACATGAGGACAGAACACCTACTCCCGGCCCTGCTGTTAGCCACAGCTGAGTTGACAGAAGTGTAAATGATGTGAAATGCTTTCAACATCAATGTGATATCACCTCAAGGGAAGTCCCCACATTCTGCCCACATCTGCTGGTTGGTTGGTTCAGTCAATAACACTCACTGCACACCTACTAAGCACCAAGCACATTCTAGATGCTGGGATGGAGTGGTGAATGGGAACTACAAACAGGGAGCTTGTTGGTGGGGGCTGGTGCACAGACCATGAGTACATTGAGCAACCAGGACATTCCAAATCGCAGTCAATTCTACGAAGAAGCAAGAACACAGCATTCTGAAGGATGCTTGCGGAGGTGCTGACTTTGGATAGTGCTCAGGGAGGACCTCTGTGTAGATGACATCTGAACTGAGATGTGAAGAAACAGCAAAGAGTTGGCCCTGTGATGTTCCTGGCAGAGGAAACAGCAAGTTCAAAGGCCTTGTAGAGGTCAGGTTCCCCGGAGGCAGAGCCAGAGACAGCAGGGACTGGGGTGAACGCTGTTTCCTGAGAAAGGAGTTCAGAGCAAGCCACAGGAGGTGTGGGAACCAGGACAGGAGGAGGAAAGGGCTAGGTAAGGTGGGGGCTCTGGCCTTGACTGGCCCATGGGGGGCTCCGGAGTAAACCCAGCACCCAAGAGTTGCCTCTCGATGGCATGCAACAGGTGCTCACTATAGGCGTGTCAGGGCTTTCCCAGTGGCATTAGTGATAAAGAACACACCTGCCAATGCAGAAGACTCGGGTTCGATCCCTGGGTCAGGAAGACCCCTGGAGGAGGGCATGGCAGCCCATTCCAGTATTCTTGCCTGGAGAATCCCATGGACAGAGGAGCCTGGTGGGCTACAGTCCATGGGGTTGCAAAGAGTCAGACACGACTGAAATGACTTAGCCCACACAGGCATCTGTAAATCACTCTCCAAGCCCTGGGATCAGAGATGCCCTTTTCCACCTGAGCTGAAATGAGCATCTTCTTCATATCACTTACACAAGCCTCCTGCGTGGGTCACTGGCTGTGGCTATGGGAGGGGCAGGAGGGAGAGTCACCTCTCAGGCCAGGTGGCTCCCACCACCAAGGGCAATCAACGCCCAGGAGAGGGGTGGACCTGTGAACCATGAGTGGTGGAGACTCATAACTGCTGGTGGACAGTGCAAAGCCAGGTACCAGGGTGTCCACTACAGAACTTAAGGCGGTTCCAGGAATGCCCGATGCTAACATGGCGAGGGCTGAGGGCGGCACTGGAGCCGGATTCTACAGCCTCAGCAGCTGGAGGAGGCCCTGCCTCTGCCAGCACGAGGCCCCAAGACACCCATCCTACCTGCAGCTCAGGGGCAGCCATGGCCTGGTCCAGTTTGAGGAACTCTGCTTCTCGCCAAGCTGTCTGGAATCGTTGCAGCAGGACTCGGGCCCGGATTTTGGGGAGGGCCAAGCTCCTGTCCATCTGAGCGAAGCAGCCGTGAACTTCCTGCCTCATCCCAAGCAGCTCCTCTTCAGACAGGGAGAAGGCAGAAGAGCAGAGCTTCCTGGAAAAGCAAGAAGAGTGGTCTGTTCTTGCAAAAAAAAAGAAGACAGGGTGGGTTGTGCTGGGGATGGGGAAGTGGAAATTCAAAGCTCAGATTCCATTACTCAAATCCATGTCCGGAAACGCCCGCCATCTCCTGGATCAGGCATTCATTCCACATGGGTTTCTTCAGCACCTAATGTGTGTCATGCTGGTGTGTGTGTGTGTGTGTGTGTGTGTGTGTGTGTGTGTGTGCGCGCGCGCTCAGTTGCTCAGTTGTATCTCTCTGTGACCCCCATGGACTGTAGCCCTCCAGGCTCCTCTGTCCAAGGGATTCTCCAATCAAGAATATTGGAGTGAGTTGTCATTTCTTTCTTCAGGGGATCTTCCCCACCCAGGGATTGACCCCGTGTTTCCTGCATTAGCAGACTGATTCTTTAGCACTGAGCCACCATATTGCGTTAGATATGAAATTGTATCATCTGTTTGATTATTCTGGCAATGTCTGATCAGCACTGGCTGCAGAAAATACACTTTGTGGATGCTTTAAAATTTGGAAATACCTGCAGGACATTGCTGTGGGAGGCCAGGGCCAGGTCTATCAGGCCCAAATTTCCATGGAGG
>NW_011494827.1:1556457-1560736 GCF_000754665.1 Bison bison bison
GTGCAATTTCGGCTCAGCTAGAAAGTTCTCTCCTGGGAACAGAATAAGACTTTCAGAGCTGATGTGGGCCCCCAACCAGAAACAGTCTGAAGGCCTCAAGCCCACAGGGTTCCATGGGACCCATCAATTTTTCTGAAGCACATAAGGAAACCACAGCTGCTCCTTTGTACCTTCCTTCATGGAAATCCTTGCCCCACATATTTGCTGCTTATGTGGCTTCTAAGGTGAAAGTAACTCTGAAATGAATCTGAGTCTTTATTCTTCCCTGGGTGGTCTAGGGACTTCCCAGGTGGTGCCTAGCAGTAAAGAGTATGCCTGCCAATGCAGGAGATGCAAGAGATGAGGGTTTGATCTCTGGGTTGGGAAGATTCCCTGGAGAAAGAAATGGCAGCCCACTCCAGTTATGCTTGTCTGGAGAACTGCATGGGCAGAGGAGCCTGGGGGGCTACAGTCTATGAGAATACAGTGTTGGATACAACTGGACATGCACACGTGTGCTGGGTGGTCTGGTCTTGATGCTCAGCTAGATAGGCACCAGGATCATACAGGAACACGGGAGACTGTCTTTGCCCTGCAGGAGTTTAACATACAGGCAGGAGTTTAGAAACAAGGTCTTAAAGACTTTGGTAAAATATGCATCTTGATGAATTCTCACTTCCTCAGACCAAGTGTACAACAACTCCATTCCACTTGAAATCAGGAAACTTATAAAAACATGTTTCCAAACTATTGTGCAACGTCATTTCTACTTAACGCCTCAGAAATAAAGGCTGCAACCTCTTAGAGTCTTAAATAAGCAAAGTATATAAGCAGACTCACATTGTGTATACTGTTAGTTGACCCTCTTTAACCCTAGGGAAAATCATAGAGGTTTTCTGATAGAAAAGTAAGATTTCTCTTTTTCTGTTTTATCAGCAGCAGCTTTAGTAATATTCCAGCAAAATGGAACCAAATGAAGGTGAAGAAGGTGACCA
This sequence comes from Bison bison bison, assembly GCF_000754665.1. Classification (NCBI taxonomy): domain Eukaryota; kingdom Metazoa; phylum Chordata; class Mammalia; order Artiodactyla; family Bovidae; genus Bison; species Bison bison. The sequence goes on from NW_011494827.1 coordinate 1,557,432, forward strand.
TCCGGTAATGAGAATGTCAAGTCCAATCCACAGACTTTAAAAAGCCAGCTCAAACAGGTTGGATGGAGCAAAGAGACTTTGGTCAAATGCAGATTGAACTGAATAATTACTGCTGAGAACAGCTTGTGCAAATAAGAAGTGGCATTTAAGGGTCTGATTTGTATGGGCTTGGAGAAGACAGCATCTTGTTTGTTCAAGTCAACAAAAACTAACAAAGACTGTGAGCTAAACAAGGACAGAATCATGAAAAAAAGAGAGATGAGAAAGAAGGGAGAGGTCACTTCAGCCACACCAAGATAACCTCCCTCTCCACAACAGCTGGGGCCTCTCCTTGCTGGGCGAAGCGTCAGTCCCCAGGGAAGAGCACTTAAGGCAGAGACACTGCATCACAGAGTGCGGGAGGACCCTGCTCCATGGATGTTACTGCCACCAAGGAAGGATGGGCATTGCAGAACGACGCTCTGCTATCTGGTGTCCCTGAAAGGGTTCAAGGAGAGCCCAGGCTTTGATGCAGGTGGAGAAGACCACAGATGTCAAGCAAGCAGCATGGGGCTCAAGAGAGGAGGTGGACAGACAGACTGAGCAGATATACTGGGAGGGACTCCTTCCCCTACCCGCCCCCCCCAACCCCCAATACCCTCTCTATGATCCTATGTCAATAAGTGTGTATGTGCTCAGTTGCTAAGTTGTTTCCAACTCTTTGCGACCCCTATTGACTCTAGCCCACCAGGCTTCTCTGTCAATGGAATTCTCCAGGCAAGAATACTGGAGTGCATTGCCATTTCCTCCTCCAGAGGATCTTCCTGATCCAGGAATTGAACCCATGTATCCTGCGTCTCCTGTATTGCCAAGTGGATTCTTTACCACTAAGCCACCTAGGATGTCCTATGTCAATATAACCATTTCTAATCAAAAGAGCTGTAGATTCAGAATTGAAATTGTGGCTAAGATCCAAGTTAAACTGTGGAATGGTCACACTGAAGAAAGAATGGTCAAAGGGCTTTGGTTTTGTTTATTCTCTTGAATAGGGTTTTCTGGGTTGCTTTGTTCAAAGAGAAATGGAATATTGATTGGTGGGTCCATTGGTTTAAGGAAGTAGCACTAAGTTATAGCCAAATGCCCACAACTATGCCCTTATAGGTAAACAGTTTCTATTACTCTAAATAAGTAGACTAGGGAGGTGGGGTTATTGTTTCTCTCCACTGTGCTGCTGTTGGTGGGGCTTTTGATTTTGTTTCTTTGTGCAGTGAGACTGGTCTTCCCATTTCACACCCAGACAAGGACCCACCAAGCTGCTCACCACCCAGTCCTGCCTCCTCTCAGCACAGCACCAGTGGGTAGGGTCCCCTCATCTCTAGCTCCCAGTACCAGCTCAGAGGCTAGCACCTAAAATGTACCTCCTTCCTATCGTGGTAAAGATCCTGATCCTCCACATGATCACCTGGTTAATTGCTCCTGCTTTGCCCATCACAATCATCTACCTGTGTGTATGTTCTCCTCCTGATAATCTGAGTTCTTCCTGCATAGGAATGATGGTGGTGATGATGGCAGGTACCTCTTACCATCCACTTATTTCGGATCAAAGGTTGTGTTAAAAGACTGACATACTCGTTCACGCAACCCCTCGTCAATGCTGGGAGTTGGCATTTTACTAGATGGTGATCTAATGGTCTAATCTAGAGTCACTTCCTTGTCCCTTGTCAGCTCAGCTTTTGTTTACAGGGGTTATCCTCCAACAAAGTTGGAGATATAAACACCCCTAGTAGCCCAAGGGAGGGAATCCTGAGTGGTCTAAGGCAGGAATTGGCAATCTGTGGCTTATGGACCAAATCTGGCCCCCTGTTTGTTTTTGTCAATAAAGTTCTATTGGAACACAGTGATGTTCATTTACGGGTTGTCTGTAGCTGCTTTCACGCTGCGGCCAGAGTTGAATAGCTGCTACAGAAACCATGTAGCCCTCGAAGCCTAAAGAAGAAGTGCTGCCCTCTAGTCTAAGACAATCATGGCCTTTTCAGCCTCCTAGCAGGTGAACAGTTTGGCATGGACTTATGATGTAGTCCTGCCCAATAGGATAGGGAAGATCAATGCTGCAGATGTTTGAAAGAGATGATGTGTGTGCCGCCTGGAGCTGCAGCAGCCATCATGAAACCATGAAGGGATGAGCCCAAGGACCAAGGCAGCACATTGAGTATAGCAGAGCAGAAAGGTGTTGAGGGCTGAATCCTTGAGGGTATCACTGAGTCATGGAATCAGAACTAGAAATTTTACCTCCCGACTTCTTATAAAATGCTTTCTTCACTTTCTAACAACCCAGTAGCATCATGTGCTACTCAAAACACCATAAATGACTGAGCATTGTCATCCCATTCCACAGACAAGAAAGATGAGGCTCAGAGAGGTTAAGTAACTTGTCTACACTCAGACAACTGGTGGTGGTGCTGGGATTTAAACCCAGATTTTTGTTATACACTGCCCACATTTCATTCCTTTCTGTTGCCCCATGCAGGTGGTGTTTGAGGCTCCTCCAGTTTCCAATCTGATGTACCACCCCCAAACAGCTGCCAAAGCTTTGCTGGCATGTATCACACAACCGAAGGCCCCCTTTATTTTAGTTTAATTCAGCTGCTGTCATGTCCGACTCTTTGTGACTCCATGGACTGCAGCATGCCAGGCCTCTGTGTCCTGGAGTTTACTCAAACTCATGTCCATTGAGTCAGTGATGCCATCCAACCATCTCATCCTCTGTTGTCCCATTCTCCTCCTGCCCTCAATCTTTCCCAGCATCAGGGTCTTTTCAAATGAGTCAGTTCTTTGCATCAGGTGGCCAAAGCCCCACCTTTGGGCCACATCAAATCTGAGACTCAGGATCAGGTGTCATGTGTCTGGCTATGCCCATAACCAGCAGGTGGAATCCCTCCCCCACCAATAGGAACAGAGGAGGAGAGGGCAACACACAGGGATTAAGACTCACGTGAAGATCAAGTGCTCCCAGTGTCTCAGCTCCGCCTGCTCCTCCGTGGAGGCCTCCAGCGCATCGTCCTTCAGTCTCTGCCTCACGCTCTGGACGCCCTCCTGGCCCCGGTCCCTCTCCTCGCCCTCCAGCCTCTCGGCCCTGGCTGCCAGGTCCCTGCTGTGCTCCTCCAGGATCTGCTGCAGGAAGAGCCAAGGCACTCCACGCTTGAGTAGCTCCTGGGTCATTCCTAAGTTCTGCAGGCGCCGCAACTCCTCCGTGGCTTTCTCGGACAGCGAGAGGGTCAGGGCCCTGAGCTCGTCCAGGGCAGCCTGGTCCAGGCGCTCCTGCAGCT
>NW_011494827.1:1560836-1565680 GCF_000754665.1 Bison bison bison
CCTCAGCCATCAGGCCCCGCCACTGGCCCAGGTACTGGCCGGCATCCTCAGCAGCCCCAGAGGCTTCAGCGATGGATAGCTGCTCCCTCCGCTGTTCCTTGTGCTGCCAGCAATTCCAGGGCAGACAATTAGCAGGGGGCGGGGCTTGGCAGGTACAGCCCTCAAGAAAACACTTTGGGGAATAGTTGCAGGAGGCGCAGAATATCAACAGCCCTTTCCCCAACTATCGCACATTTGGCAAATTATTCTTTAAAAAAAGGAACTGATGTTCTTAAAGACCGATGGAGAAAGCCAAAGTATGACAGCAGCAGAGGAGAAAGGAACTACTGAATGGTTACTTGGAATGAATGCTTTGCTCTTCGAAAACCAACTAAGTTGAGAGTGTAACACTGACATATATACACCACCATGTGTAAAACAGATAGCTAGTGGGAACCTGCTGTGTAGCACAGGAAGCCCAGCCTGGCCCTCAAGGATGACCTAGAGAGTCAGGCTGGGGTGTGGGGAAGGAGGCATATATATACGTGGCTTATATATATATATATGGTATTATATATATATGGTATGTATGTGTATATATATATATATACACATTTATGGCTAAATCACTTTGTTGTACAGCAAAAACCAACACAACATTGTAAAGCAATTATCCTCAATTAAAAATTTAAAATTATTGTAAATACTAGAAGAAATAAAAGGAAAACCAACGAAATTTTTCTGCAAATAGGCCAACAGGAGAGAAATACTTCAAGAGTGTGTTCAGAGTTGGAAGGACTATTGATTTCTCCCCGCAGTCAAGCCTTAAACGACAAGAGAGGACGTTTCTATTAAGATTTTTTTTTTTTTCCCTTGCCTTCGGTTATGTTTGTGTTTTTCTCAATCAAAACAATTCTTTGACCTCTGGGATTAGCACCAGGAGCTGTGGAGAGGTGACTTCACTACTCACTAAAGTTCTCAAGATTTCCTTATGAGTACATTAACTTTGGTAAGGGCAGTGTGTGTGCACGTGTGTGTGAAGTCGCTTCAGTTCAGTTCAGTTCAGTTGCTCAGTAGTGTCCGACTCTTTGCGACCCCATGAAGTCGCTTCAGTCATGTCCAACTCTTTGTGAGCCTATAGACTGTAGCCTGCCAGGCTGCTCTGTCCATGGGATTCTGCAGGCAAGTATACTGGAGGGGCTTGCCATTTCTTCCTCCAGGGGACTCTTCCCGAACCAGGGATCGAGCCCAGGTCTCTTGCGTCTCCTGCACTGGCAGGTGGGTTCTTCACCACTGCACCACCTGGGAAGCCCAAGACCAGTATAGCCGGCTTCAATTTACATTAATAGGAGTGACTGCATGCTTTAGAAATGTGGCAGATTACATACACCAGTGATTCTCGTTGTATGTGGTGTTCAGTATTAATGGCTAATTTTTTTCTTTTTTTTAATTAATTAATTAATTTATACATAGTTTTTACTTTACAATATTGTATTGGTTTTGCTATACATCAACATGCATCCGCCACAGGTGTACACGTGTTCCCCATCCTGAACCCCCTTCCCAGCTCCCTCCCCATACCATCCCTCTGGGTCATCCCAGTGCACCATGCCCAAGCTTCCTGTATCCTGCATGGAACCTGGACTGGCGATTCATTTCTTATATGATATTATACATGTTTTAATGCCATTCTCCCAAATCATCCTCCCCCCCCACCATAGAGTCCAAAAGACTGTTCTATACATCTATGTCTCTTTTGCTATCTCTCATACAGGGTTGTCGTTACCATCTTTCTAAATTCCATATATATGCATGAGTATACTGTATTGGTGTTTTTCTTTCTGGCTTACTTCACTCTGTATAATAGGCTCCAGTTTCATCCACCTCATTAGAACTGATTCAAACGTATTCTTTTTAATGGCTGAGTAATACTCCATTGTGTATATGTACCACCGCTTTCTTATCCATTCATCTGCTGATGGACATCTAGGTTGCTTCTATGTCCTGGCTGTTACAAACAGTGCTGCGATGAACACTGGGGTACACATGTCTCTTTCAATTCTGGTTTCATCGGTGTGCATGCCCAGCAGTGGGATTGCTGGGTCATATGGCAGTTCTATTTCCAGTTTTTTAAGGAATCTCCACACTGTTCTCCATAGTGCTGTGTTAGTTTCTGCTGTACAACAATGTGAATCAGTATAAAAATATATGGAACGAATTTGTATGTCATCCTTATGCAGGGGCCATGCTAATCTTCTCTGTATCATTCCAATTTTAGTGTATGTGCTGCCAAAGCAAACACAAGACTCTATCTTCTTAACACATCCCCCCCAAAGGAGAAGAGCAGGTAACTTGATTGAACTTTAGTAAAATGTGATCATCTTTTATGTGTTTCAAAGAAGGATCCAGGGCATCTTTTTCCCACCTTCTTCACTCACAGTATTTTTTCTTTCCTGCTCTCACCTCCTGGACTAGACAAAATCTGCCTCTGTCTCTATTAATCACAATATTCCCAAGGCAAGGGGTGGCAAATTTGATAATTCAAAGGCAAGATTTATGGTGAGGATCCAGGCAACGGAAAAGGCTTAATTTGCTTCATCCAGCTGAACTTTAAGCATTGCCTCTTTTGTTTGAGGTTTCATGGCTTTTAACTAAGTTAATAAAGCTGATAAGTGTCTGCCCCCCCAGAAAAGAAAATTACTCTTAAGGAAATAACTGAAAATGTAGTGAAAACTTCATTTGTTTGACTTTTGTTGAACACGTATTTATTGAGTAGGTTAGAACTCAAGAGGCAGACCACCTGGGTTCCAATCCTGGCTCTTCCACTTACAAGCTGAGTTACCCCAAATGCATGTCTAGCCCTCTCTGTGTGTCCAGTGCCTAAACTATAAAAAGAGGATAACAATAGGATCTACCTCATAGAGTAGCTGTGAGGAGTCAATGAGCTGCTTAAGACGTTGTGTCAACTACAAACTGGCACTTACCAAGAACATTGCCAACTGAACAACAAAGGCACTTGCCACCTGCCTCCACGGAGACTGAAGCCCATTCTGCTATGGCTCGTGACCTTCAACACCCCTGAGGGAGTTCAGGGTGAGTGAAACGCTCTGTGCTCCAGGGACCCTGGTGGGACAGGACTCTAGATAGGTGGACGTTTTTAGAAAGAGATTTTATGATCTCAACCCTTGCATCTCCTCGTATCTAGAGAAGCACTAAATCCCTTCATGGTGACATCAGATCCTCATGACTACCAAAAAACCTTTTGTAAAATGAGTGCTTAATGGTACTGAACTCCCCCTTCACTAAAATCTTATATATTGACCCTCCCCAACGGCTGCTTTGGAGCAGTCTCTCAGAGATATCAGAGATGCTGCCTCTTGGGCTGCAGTCCTCGTTTTGCTCCAGATAAAATGTGTAGGTAGCTCTTAGAGAAGGGCCTGGTGCAGAGTTGGCCTCAATGAATGTCTGCTATTATTATTACCACATCCCAGGCACATAGGAACTGAAAATCAAGATATTCTAAGAGAAAAAACCCTGAGACCCATGAGACACAATTTAAATAAGGAGGTCACAGAGGCCTTTTAAAGAATCTATATGGATAAACAACAAGGTCCTTCTGTAGAGCATGGGGAACTATATATAATATCCTGTGATAAACTATAATGGAAAAGAAAAAAAAAAAGACTAACCATCATCAAATGTAATTATATTTGCTATAATTATGCTACTATGAATTTTAAAAATGTTAAAAAATAAAGGAGCCCTAAGAGAGACCTGCGGAGAAGGCAATGGCACCCCACTCTAGTACGCTTGCCTGGAAAATCCCATGGATGGAGGAGCCTGGTAGGCTGCAGTCCATGGGGTCGCTAGGAGTCGGACACGACTGAGCAACTTCACTTTCACTTTTCACTTTCACACATTGGAGAAGGAAATGGCAACCCACTCCAGTGTTCTTGCCTGGAGAATCCCAGGGACGGGGAGCCTGGTGGGCTGCCGTCTATGGGGTCGCACAGAGTCGGACACAACTGATGCGACTTAGCAGCAGCAGCAGCAAGAGAGACCTGAGGGGTGAAGTCATACCTCAGTCGAGTGAAGACGGGGGAAAGGATATTTCTGGAAGAAATAACAGAAAGTATAAAAGGCCCTGTGATGGGAAAAAAGCTGACATGCACAGAGATGTCAATCACAGTGTTATTTATAATAGTGTACCCATGGGCCTTCCCTGTGGCTCAGCTGGTAAAGATTCCCCCTGTAATGTGGGAGACCTGGGTTCAATCCCTGGGTTGGGAAAATCCCCTGGAGAAGGGAAAGGCTACCCACTTCAGTATTCTGGCCTGGAGAATTCCATAGACTGTATAGTCCCTGGAGTTGTACACCCAGCTTCTCATTATGAGGAAGAAATAAAAAGCAAAGCCTATAATAGTGTACCCAGCAGATAGTCTAGGTTCTATTTTGCACAAACATATCTTTTGTTCATGGGTTCAGGTGACCTGAGAGTGTCAATTCCTTCCTTCTATAAATACTGGTTAAGAACCTGGTTAAGAACACAGGTTAAGAACCTGTGTCCTCAGTGCTGGGGATACAACACAAACCTTTGCCTTTGCAGAGTGGCATTCCCACCCTGTGGCACTCACAAGATTTAGCAAAAGCAACTGTAAGAAATTGTATTCATGGAAAATCACTGGAATTTCTGCAGTTCATCCATCCTTGCAGATCCTAACCATGAACCAGGCCAGACCATCAGAGAAATATGGCTATAAGCCCCATTGCTTTGATCCTTGAGCCAATGGAGATGGATGAGGCAATGTTGAAGTTGGGGTGGAGTTCAATGGCTGAGATAAGAATCACAGCTTCCTGTTGGGCCC
>NW_011494827.1:1565782-1566393 GCF_000754665.1 Bison bison bison
TCCCTTTCCCTCCTGAATGGTACCACCTATGTCATCCTGGCAGCCACCTATGTCATCCTGACATCTCATATCTCCTGAATCTGTCATTGTTCCCACGCTCAGGACATGGTCTCATCACTTCTGATCTGGTCAAGTACTAGAGCCTCCCATAGGTCTGTACCTTAGGGCTCCTTCAATTCTATCCGACAGGCTGCTCAATTGAGCTTCCTAAATTCCAAATCTAAGCTTCCTTCTGAAACCAAGCAGGACCCTGTGGGGCTCCTGGGCACTGAAACCTTTCAAATAGTTTCTAATCAGGTAAGGGAGGGGACTGGAGACAAGGGAGGAGCAGTCAAGAAACAAGAGTGCAGCCTCGGGGCAGGGTCCTGGTTCTGCCTCAAGGGATACATATAACAATATCTATGAGCTCTTCTGCAGAACTGAAACTCCCAACTAATGGAAGATGTTCAGTTCAGTCGCTCAATTGTGTCCGACGCTTTGTGACCCCATGGACTGCAGCATGCCAGGCTTCCCTGTCCATCACCAACTCCCAGAGCTTACTCAACTCATGTCCATCAAGTCCGTGATGCCATCCAACCATCTCTGTTGTCCCCTTCTCCTCCTGCCTTCAA
>NW_011494827.1:1566493-1569324 GCF_000754665.1 Bison bison bison
GCTCTGTCCATCACCAACTCCCAGAGCTTACTCAACTCATGTCCATCAAGTCCGTGATGCCATCCAACCGTCTCTGTTGTCCCCTTCTCCTCCTGCCTTCAATCTTTCCCGGCATCAAGGTCTTTTCCAAGGAGTCAGTTCTTCGTATCAGGTGGCCAAAGTATTGGAGTTTCAGCTTCAACATCAGTCCTTCCAATGAATATTCAGGACTGACTTCCTTTAGGACTGATTAGTTGGATCTCCTTGCAGTCCAAGGGACTCTCAAGAGTCCTCTCCAATACCACAGTTCTAAAGCATCAATTCTTTGGTGCTCAGCTTTCTTTATAGTCCAACTCTCATATCCATACATGACTACTGGAAAAACCATAGCTTTGACTAGATGGACCTGTGCTGGCAAAGTAATGTCTTTGCTTTTTAATATGCTGTCTAGGTTGGTCATAGCTTTTCTTCCAAGGAGCAAGCATCTTTTAATTTCATGGCTGAAGTCACCATCTGCAAGTGATTTTGGAGGCCAAGAAAATAAAGTCTGTCACTGTTTCCATTGTTTCACCATCTATTTGCCATGAAGTGATGGGACCACATACCATGATCTTAGTTTTCAGAATGTTGAGTTTTAAGCCAACTTTTTCACTCTCCTCTTTCACTTGCATCAAGAGGCTTTTTAGTTCTTCACTTTCTGCCCTAACGGTGGTTTCATCTGTATATCTGAGGTTATTGATATTTCTCCCAGCAATCTTGAATCCAGCTTGTGCTTCATCCAGCCTGCCATTTTGCATGATGTACTCTGCATATAAGTTAAATAAGCAGGGTGACAATATACAGACTTGACGTACTCCTTTCCCGATTTGGAACCAGTCTGTTGTTCCATGTCCGGTTTGAACTGTTGCTTCTTGACCTGTGAAGCAGGTAAGGTGGTCTGGTATTCCCATCTCTTAAAGAATTTTCCACAGTTTGTTATGATCTACACAGTCAAAGCCTTTGGCATAATCAATAAAGCAGAAGTAGATGTTTTACTAGAACTCTCTTGCTTTTTCTATGACCCAACAGATGTTGACAATTTGATCTCTGGTTCCTCTGCCTTTTCTAAATCCAGCTTGAACATCTGGAAATTCACAGTTCACAAACTGTTGAAGCGTGGCTTGGAGAATTTTGGGCCCTACTTTGCTAGAATGTGAGATTAGTGTAATTGTGCAGTATTTTGAACATTCTTTGGCATTGCCCTTCTTTGGGGTTGGAATGGAAAGTGACCTTTTCCAGTCCTGTCACCACTGCTGAGTTTTCCAATTTGCTGATGTATTGAGTGCAGCACTTTAACAGCATCATGGAAGATGTTAGCATTCTTCATTTCAGAGAAGGTGACAGCTTGATAACCTGCTCATCAAGAGACCACCTGAGGCCAGATTAAAGACGTGCAGGCCCTGCACACATGCTGATCCTTATCAGCAGTACTGCCCTTAAGGTATAGCTATAAAACTCACCAAATCCTCCCGGGGGGGACACACAGTTTTTCAGGGCAAGGGCCTGCTGTGTCCTCCTTTGCCTGACAAAGCAATAAAGCTTTGCTTTTCTATTTCACCCAAAACTCTGTCTCTGATTCGGCACTGGTGCACAGAGATTGAGTTTTTGGCATCACTTCTCCTGAAAACTTCAGTGTTCAGGGACACTTCAGTGTTCCTTCATCCTCGTATGAAAGTCAGCTGTCACCCCAGCACACTGCCCTCGTTGAAGAGGTGTTGCTTCCTGGGCGTGCCTCCTCCAGCCCCTGCCCTCTCAATCCTCATGTTCTTGGAGCTCCACACACAGCAGGGCACCCTTGCCTGAATCCTTCACGTTTGAACAAGATGCCTGCCCACCACCTGTAATGTCCCTCCTGTCTTGCACACACCAGATGCTCCCTGTCCCCAGGACTCAGGTTCAGCTGCACCTGCTCTGTGCAGCCTTCCCCAGGTGATGGTGACTTCTGTGCTACCAGAGCATGAAGACAGCACAGGGTGCAGGTGGGCACCCTCTCGTCAAGAGCAAGGCTGAGACTCTACATCACACAGTCTTGGACTCAATCCCACAACTGCCAATCACTAAACATGTGACCTTGACCTCATTACTTAGTGCTGTAATCTGAATGCTTGTGTTCCCCCAACATGCAGATGTTGAAATCTAACACATGTTCTGAGGATGTAGGTGAGGAAGCTTTGGAAAGGAGCTTAGGGCATGAGGATGGAGCCCCTGGATGAAATTAGTGTCCTTGCAAAAGAGGCCAGACACCCACCCACAGAGCTCCCTCCCCACCTTCCACCCTTCTGACTTCTTCCACCAGCAAGGAGTCTATCATCTGCAACCTGAAGAGGGTCTCCATCAGAACCTGCCCTTGCTGGAGCCCTGATCTTGACTTCCAGCCTCCAGAACTGCGACATATCAATTTTTGTTCTTTATAAGCCACCTAGTCTACAGTATTTTCTGTAGTAGCTCAAATAGATCATAACACTTAAGCCCTCTCAGGTTCAATGTCTTTGTCAGAAAAAAGACAGAAAATAGTAGTATCTACCTCACAGGTTAATAAAACAATTAAATAAGATACATAATACACTTAGCACAGTGCTAAGTAAACACTCCATAAATGTTATAGCAGCCACCAGTCATTATTCACTGGAACCAGCACTGCTAGTCTCTTGTCCTGGCAGACATTACTAATCTATCACAACCCTCAGCTTTGCTGAGCTGGACGGGACCCACTGAAGCCTTATCACAGCATTCCAAAGAGTCACTACCAATCAACTGCAGATGGTGCCTTAGGATGCCTGTCCAGTCACCCTTCCTATCCTAGCCTTCTGATG
>NW_011494827.1:1569424-1573056 GCF_000754665.1 Bison bison bison
TTATATACCTTTTGCAGCATCTCCCGTCTTCTCTTAATTATTAGTTTTTGGTGGAGTTTTTTCTTTTCCTGCTTCAAGTCATTGTCCAACTTCTGTTTTATAGAAAAAACTTCTGTTTGAGCCCGCTCCAAGAGTACTTGCATCTGATCTTCATCCAAGTAGCCTGCTCTAGATGAAAAAGATGCAGAGTTAGTTGATGCAGTGTCCAAACTCACCTGCAGCTTGAATATGCTGGAGATGAGTGTTTATCTCCATATTAGTTTGGTTTGAATCTGAGAAATCGCCACCATCATAACAGGCAGCTAAGACATTACTAAAATGCAGGAAGGAAAAGATCATCTTTTTTAGAGGCATGTAGAGGACGCTCAACATCACAGGGATATCACCTGTCAGGGAAGAAATTGGGGAAGAGTTTTTGGAGAACGTAACATTCCAGAGGACCATGGTGGAACAAATAGACTCTTTCAGGAGGAAATGATGGACTAGGACCTCCTGGTGACACGAACGGCACAAGCAAAGTCCAAGAGGTCAATCAGGGAAAGCTCAGTGTGAGGGTTAATTCTGTGTATCAGATAGACTGGCCAGGGTGCCCACATCAAAGATCACGCTTGAGTGTCTCTGTGAGGGTGTTTTCTTGTGAGATTAGCATTTGAATGGGTAGGCTCAATAAAGCAGATTGATTCTCCCCATTGTGGGTGGGCATCACCCAGTTCACTCAGGGCCTGAATAGAATAAAAAGTGGAGGAATAAGAAATCCCCCCTTTTTTCCTGCCTTGCTGTTGAACTGGGATATCTCATCTCATCTCCTTCTCTAAGACTGGGATTCCGCCAGTTCTCAGGCCTTTGGCTGAATTACACCACTGGCTTTCCTGTGCCTCCAGCTTACAGATGGAGATCCTGGAACTTTTCAGCCTCCAACTCATGTGAGCCAATTCCTCAAACATATCTTACTGGATCTGTTTTTTCAGATGCTGTCAATATTACCACTACTGTTCCCAGTCTGTTGCATCCCTGGTTGAGGCCCCTGCTTGGCACACAGTAAATTCTCCATGGAAGCTTCCTGAATGAACAGTAGATACACATTTCAGAAATATGTCTGTGCCAACCTATTAAAATAGTATTTAAAAATCAGAGGTAATATACTTCCCTGGAAACTGCTCCCAACAGTACAACCAGCTGTCTGGTGCTTCTGCTCATGGCAAAGAGCTGCTTCTTTCACTAGAGTGAAAATGAATCAGGAATGTCAAGTCAACTGCAGTGACAAATTTATTAGCATCTTTAGGTGGGAAGTGTTCATATAATTTGCACTTTACAGAATCCTCATTAAAGAGGGCAAAGTGAAAGAAAGAAAGTGAAGTCGCTCAGTCGTGTCCAATTCTTTGTGATCCCATGGACTGTTGTCTACCAGGCTTCTCTGTCCATGGGATTTTCCAGGCAAGAGTACTAGAGTGGGTTGCCATTTCCTTTTCCAGGGGATCTTCCTGACCCAGGGATCGAACCCAGGTCTCCTGTATTGCAGGCAGATACTTTACCCTCTGAGCCACCAGGGAAGCCCAAAGAGGGCAAGGGCACTGCAAAGTCCTAATACAATTAGCTAGATAGTAGAACCAATCATAAAACCATGGTTGTCCTAAGAAAATCAACCTTATCATCATGGCCCTATTCATTTTAGAGCTTGTAACCTACAAAGAATAAATTGTTGACAATCTTGAGTCTCAAAGACTAGCTTAGAAAAAAATGTTGTCAAGGGGCTAGAACCTACAGTGATTAACGCCATTTACCTGGCTTCATGGTACCCCAATGTTGCTGAGAAAAAGTACCCAGAATCCAAGATAAGCATCTGTGTGTATATACTTAATTCCAAAGGTCAAGACATGGAAGCAACCTAAATGTCCATTGACAGATGAATGGATAAAGAAGATGTAGTATATACATACATATATACATACACTCACCCATAAACAGAAGGAAATAATGCAGATAATGCCATTTGCAGAAACAAGGATGTAGCTAGAGATTAGCATAGTAAGTGAAGTAAGTCAGAGAAAGACGAATATCATATGACAGTGCTTACATGTGGAATCTTAAAAAAAAAGATACAAATGGACTTATTTACAAAAAGAAAAAGCCTCACAGATATAGAAAATAAAGTTATGATTACCAAAGTGCGGAGGAGAGGAGGGATAAATTAGGAAGTTAGGATAAACATATACATACCACTATATATAAAATAAAGAACCAACAAGGACCTACTGTATAACACAGGGAACTATATTCAATATTTTGTAATAACTTATAAAAAAGATTCTGAAAAAGAATATATATACACACGCAGATACACTGATTTATATGTATAACTGAATCCATGTGCTGTACACCTAAAACTAACTCAACACAGTACATCAACTATAATTTAGTTAAAAAAAAAACCAAAACACAAAAAACAAAGGTGAATGCAAGAGCCAGCAGTGTGCTAGAGCTCAAGGCGAAGCAGGCTGCCCTTACCACACAGTTCCTCTAAGCCTCCACCACTGATGCCTCAGTGAAATGCTAGGGGTTTGCTTTAAAACGACTCAGGGTCAGGATGAACAGCTACATCAAGACTGGCCACAAGCTGGCACCTACTGAAGTTGATGATGGGAACATATTGGCTCATTGTAAAGTCGTCTCGACTACTGACTATATTTTTAAAATTCTATCATGCAAAGGATTCTTCTAACTAGAGAATGCTTAAGAAATAAGTCAAGTAGCCAGTGCATTCAGTGAATGAACAGAAGTAGATGGTCTCTAGGGCTTCCCAGGAAGTGTTAGTGGTTAGGAACCCACCTGCCAATGCAGATTAAGAGATATGGGTTTCATCCCTGGGTTGGGAAGATCCCCTGGAGGAGGGCATGGCATACCACTCCAGTACTTTTGCCTGGAGAATCCAATGGACAGAGGAGCCTGGCGGTCGCAAAGGGTCAGATACAACTGAAGTGACTTAGCAGCAGCAGCAGCAGATGGTCTCTACGAGGAATGTTGGAGGAAGGCTGTCTGTCTGCCTTATCTGGGGTGGTTCAGGAGTCTTACCTCTCGTGTTTCTGGATGAGGAGGGTCAGCTGGGCAGACGCAGTGCTCAGCAGGCCTTGCATACGGGTCTCTGATGACTGGATATTCTGGACCAGGTACTCTCTGTGGCCGAATCTTTTACTGAGATGGTATCTCTTACTAGCCTGGAAAAAGTCCATTAACTCTTCGACACTCTCCTGTTTTTAAAAAAAATCGAGAAAACATAACTAATTAAAATTTAGAGAAAATTCTTTCTAGTCATTTAAAATATTACATTTCCTTTCTGAAGAAAATACACAGGAACAAAAGACCCGAGATGAATACCTTAAATGTCCCAGCCCTGAACAAAGGCTTAGAGAAAAGTACATACTAATAGGAAAGGGAAACTGCTGTATAGCTCAGGGAGCTCAACTTGGTGTTCTGTGATGACCTAGACGGGTGGGAAGGAGGCTCAAGAGGGAGGGGAATATATATATACACACACACACACTTATAGCTGATTCATATTGCCGTAATAGCAGAAACTAATACAACATTGTAAAGTAACTATCCTCCAATTAAAAGTAAATTTAAAACAGAAATTA
>NW_011494827.1:1573156-1578723 GCF_000754665.1 Bison bison bison
AATTATTTTTTTTTAAAAGGGCTTTGAAAAGTGCATTCAAGACCCAGATGGTAAAGTCTTATCAAAACAATTCTGCTGCCTTAGGAATGGAATGTACATTTTACTCAGGTGTCCTTCAGCCACATGTGGTCACACCTCTGAAGTTCCCCAAACACACCTCTGAAGTTCCCCAAACACAGCATCACATCAGATGCTGAAGTTCTGGGATATATCACCACTGGCTCTGACCCCAGCACCCTCACATTCAGCAAGGACATGAGATGAGTCTGGTCACAGAGTAGCAAGAAATTCTCAGAATTTGCAAAATGCATGAAAACCCAAGCAAGCACACGAGAGTAATAATAGCCTAGCACACACTGGGTGCTTCTTCTGGGCCTGGCACTGGACCCAGAGTGTTTCTCGTCTTTTCTAACTTAATCCAGGGAGAGGATTCTATTATTCCCATTTCACAGATGAGGAAACTGAGTCCACATCACACAGCTGGTAAACGACTGAGCAAGGCTTTGAACCTCAGCCATCTGATTCCAGGACCTGTGCTCTAGCTCAGTAGTGGTTGTCTCACAAATCCAACTTCAACCAGTAGCACAGTAATTAGATGAGCCATAATTAAACCAGCAGAAATGAGACCTGCAGTAATTAAAACATCAGCCTTAGTGTATTATCTCACTGACTGGCTCTGTTGTCTCTTTTCCAGGTGAAATACTGTTCATGCAATGCGTTACTTGGAGGTTCAATGTCTTCTTCAAAAAGAAACATATGAGGCCCTGGACAGTCCCCTTTCCATACAAAAGCTATAATCTTTCCAGGTCCAACACCTGAGGATTTGCACTCTCCAGACAGTGAAGAGTGGAATGGTCAATGGGATGTGTCCAAAGGCCAGCTTCTCCTTAAGAGTTCCTGGCAGCAGGTCAACACAATAGGAACACTGAGATGGTATTTCCATCCTCCACGGAGCTGGATCCCGTGAGTTGGCTGATCTGAGCCCTTATGTCAGGAAGCTCAGAGTCGGGGTCCTCAGATACCAACGTGTCTGTGCCATGGCACTATCACCACAGCTGTTACTTTTCTGTCCCCAGTCTTATGAACAATAACACATGTACTTCTTGACATGGGGAGTCAGACACAGCTCATCATGAGGAGTAAGTAAACGGGCAGCAAAGTCTATTCATCCCTAAGGGATGCGCTAGGGTCTGAATACCTACCCGGGAGTTTACTTATTCTCCTAAAGTTTTAGTGGGAAAAACCAAGAGGAAAAAGGAGAGCCTGGCTAGTTCTCTTCATGCTCAGATGTCCAGTACCTTCAGAGAGGGGTCCTCTCTTCCCAGAAGGCTCACGAGGGCCACTGGTCTCCTCCTGGGATGGCTCTGCTCTGTCACAGCCCTTACTCACAGGGCCTGAGTCAGGACCAGAACTCCGGTGTGTTACTGCACACCAGTGATTTCATTCATTCCCTGGTGGCTCAGACAGAAAAGAATCCGCCTGCAGTGCGGGAGACCTGGGTTCCATCCCTGGGTTGGGAAGATCTCCCTGGAGGAGGGCATGACAACCCACTCCAGTATTCTTGCCTGAAGAATCTCCATGGACAGAGATCCTGGCAGGCTGCAGTCCATGGGGTCACAAAGAGTTGGACATGACTGAGCGACTAAGCATACACATACAGGTGCAGGTTAAAGACCTTAGGCAGGCCTCGTAAAACTACTGACAGTCTCATATAAACTATTAGTTCAGTTCAGTCCCTCAGTCATGTCCGGCCCTTTGAGACCCCATGAATCGCAGCACATCAGGCCTCCCTGTCCATCATCAACTCCTGGAGTTCACTGAGACTCACGTCCATCGAGTCAGTGATGCCATCCAGCCATCTCATCCTCTGTCGTCCCCTTCTCCTCCTGCCCCCAATCCCTCCCAGCATCAGAGTCTTTTCCAGTGAGTCAACTCTTCGCATGAGGTGGCCAAAGTACTGGAGGTTAAGCTTTAGCATCATTCCTACCAAAGAACACCCAGGGCTGATCTCCTTTAGAATGGACTGGTTGGATCTCCTTGCAGTCCAAGGGACTCTCAAGAGTCTTCTCCAACACCACAGTTCAAAAGCATCAATTCTTCAGCGCTCAGCTTTCTTCATAGTCCAACTCTCACATCCATACATGACCACTGGAAAAACCATAGCCTTGACTAGATGGACCTTTTGTAGGCAATGTAATGTCTCTGCTTTTCAATATGCTATCTAGGTTGGTCGTAACTTTTCTTCCAAGGAGTAAGCGTCTTTTATTTTCATGGCTGCGATCACCATCTACAGTGATTTTGGAACTCCAAAAAATAAAGTCTGGCACTCTTTCCACTGTTTCCCCATCTATTTCCCATGAAATGATGGGACCAGATGCCATGATCTTCGTTTTCTGAATGTGGAGCTTTAAGCCAACTTTTTCACTCTCCTCTTTCACTTTCATCAAGAGGCTTTTTAGTTCCTCTTCACTTTCTGCCATAAGGGTGATGTCATCTGCATATTTGAGGTTATTGATGTTTCTCCCGGCAATCTTGATTCCAGCTTATGCTTCTTCTAGCCCAGCATTTCTCATGATGTACTCTGTGTTAAATAAGTAGGGTGACAATATACAGCCTTGACATACTCCTTTTCCTATTTGGAACCAGTCTGTTGTTCCATGCCCAGTTCTAACTGTTGCTTCCTGACCTGCATATAGGTTTCTCAAGAGGCAGGTCAGGTGGTCTGGTAGGTTTGGCCAAAAAATTCGTTTGGCTTAAAATGTTACAAAAAAACCTAAATGTACTTTTTGGCCAACCCAGTATTTGCACAGTCATCTAGGAATTCATTCTTTCTGGATTAATGACACTCAAGCTTCCATGCACAAACACCCACAAATTCACCCAAGCCTATGAAGACAGAGATCATAAGCCCTAGGCACACATCACCACACATGTGCACACACACACGTACATATATGCACTTACACATTTCTACTTTTAACTGCTATATATATTAAACCTATATTGTGCCAAGCACTGGCTTTCTGTGAATTTGATTAAATCTGCATCATGCCACTTTTAGTATGGGGACTCTATTACTTCCATTTTACAGATAAGGCAACAGACTCAGAGACACTTGGCAATTTGCTTTAGTTGACAGAGCTGACAGGTGGTGGAGCTAGAATTCGGGTCCAGGTGAGCCTGAGTCCAGGGCCTGTGCTTCAAGCCACCATTTATTTTCCCTGCTTACCGGAAAGTCACCCTCTACATCAAGAGGTGGAAGGAAGATGAGGTTAGTTCACTGGAACCCAGCACAAAAGAAGAGACAGGACTTAACTCGGGGAGAGGAGACATTTAGTGAAACAGTTCAGGAAAATGACTCCTCCATCAGAGGGAGCCTCATTGGAGGCATTACCTGTATTTTAGAGTAATCTTGCAGCAGCATTTTTGCTGCCTCTGGCTTCAGCTCGCCTTTGAAAATAGCACTTTTTATCTGGGTAAAAAAGATATTGTGCAGTTCGTTCCTCTGGAAAATGGCCAGCTGCCTGTGGGCCTTGGCAAGGTCCTCCTCCTGCTGTAGAGCGAGCGACCTCCTCAGGTGTTCCTGCTCCAGGCCGTGCAGGGTCCGCAGGAGGCTGCTGCACTCGACGGCGGACTGCGGAGAAAAGAGGGAATGTGTGGGGGGTGACACACCAGCCGGGTGTGTACAGGCACATGCACGCAACATGTGAGCACACACATGTATATGTGTGTGCAAATGTGTACACACAGCACACATACATGTCCCAACACACATGCACAATGCACATAAATGCACCCGCCAGTGATGTACATATATACATGCACACATATACACATGCATAGCGCACATAAACACACCCAGAAATAATGCATAGACATGCACACACATACATGCACACACACGACACACATGTACACACAGGACACACGCGTGCACCATCAACACACACATGCACAGTGCACATAAATGCACATACATATACACAAAGAAGCACACACATGCATGCACACGTACACACACATACACACTGCACACATGCATGTACCAGCAAACATACACATGCACACACACAGTGCATATAAATGCTCACAGCCACAAACAGTGCACATACATGCACAAAGATACAGCTACACACATACGCACACAGAGCGATACACTTACACACGCACACATGCACATGCAAGCACATGTGTGCACACACACATGGAACACACACATGTATACACACATACACAGAACCATCTCAAAGAAGAAAATTCATAAGGGTTGAAATCTGCAAATCAAACTGCCTGAAAATAGCCCGCAAAATGGAAACATCAATGGACTGTGCTGTTAGGCCTCTCGAGCTTATTTCCATCATCTTTCATTCTTAACTTAGTTGAAGAGAAAAATACCAGTGATCAGGCCCAAGCTGAGATCATTTGTGTAAAAGGGAGGCAAACAGGAGGTAAGAAGTGGCTTCTGGGATGCCTGCACTTTCTATGGTCCAGAGAGAAGGCAGGGGACACACTTTCACCGAGCTCCTGATGCATCTGCACTCCCCTCATCTCAGAAACCCATGCTGCAGGAGGGCATGTTAGTAATCCCACCTGCAGGGGCAGAATTCTAAGAAGACCCCAAGATCCCTGGCCCCTGGTATAGACATCACATGAATCCCCTCCTTTTCAGGGGACATAAACTTTGAAGATGATAGGACTGTCACTCCCACAATCCACAGAAACGCATTCATCTCCTGCTCCAGTTCAGTTCTCCTGTGGCACAGATGAGAGACTAAAGTCTAAAGCAAAGGACACCCCTTCCCAGGCCTGCCAACCAGCAGAGGTCATGTGAAGTGGCCTGGCATGGGACATATTAGAGTGGTGGGGAGTGGGGCAAGGTGGAGACAGAAAGCCCTGCCTACAGGGCCAGCCAGTCAACCCACCAAGGGAGGCTCTGCAGGACTATGCACTTGGTGTAGCCACATCTTCCCATTTTTTTTTAAACAGAAGCTGAAAGTCTGGGTTTTTATCCAAATTTTTATATTTTAAAAACTGGCAACATATGTGCATTTTTAAAGACACATTAATATAATGGTCATTCACCACAACTCCCTACTGAACTTTTCACTAAAATAGACTTTTCAGATAAATGAGGCATGTTTATCCTTTGGCTTCAAATGCCTGAAAAAGCAACCTGCATGGAGGGATTGGAGGACATGGACCAGGACAGGGCACTTCAATCCTGGCTCAAGAATCACAGGCCTGTGCCAGGCTATTCTGGCAACTATATTTACCCTGACTACACCATCAAGATGGGGAGACAATGAAAACAGTGACAGAATTTATTTTCTTGGGCTCCAAAATCACTGCAGATGGTGACTGCAGCCATGAAATTAAAAGATGCTTGCTTCTTGGGAGAAAAGCTATGACCAACCTAGACAGTATATTAAAAAGCAGAGACTTGACTTTACTGACAAAGATCTGTCTAGTCAAAGCTATGGTTTTTCCAGTAGTCATGTATGGATGTGAGAGTTGGACCATAAAGAAAGCTGAGGGCCAAAGAATTGATGCTTTTGAACTGTGGTGTT
>NW_011494827.1:1578823-1585757 GCF_000754665.1 Bison bison bison
TCCTGAATATTCATTGGAAGGACTGATGCTAAAGGTGAAGCTCCAATACTTTGGCCACCTGATTCGAAGAACTGACTCATTGGAAAAGAACCTGATGCTGGGAAAGATTGAAGGCAAGAGGAGAAGGGGATAACAGAGGATGAGATGGTTGGATGGCACCATCGACTTGATGGATATGAGTTTGAGCAAGCTCTGGGAGTTGGTGATGGACAGGGGAGGAAGCCTGGTGTGATGTGGTCCATAGGGTCACAAAGAGTTGGACATGACCGAGTGACTGAACTGAATTGAACTACACCATCAAAAATGTGAAACTGTATCCAGAAATTATGACTGTACTAAATGACACTCCCTGTACTCAATTTAAAAGGCTCGGCAAATTGTAAAAATGTTTTATAGAAGTAAATCCACCAGGGGTGGTTACAGTGTAAGAGTTCTTGCACGTAAGGCAGTTCTTCCTTAAGCACACATATAGAGGAGTTAGGAGACCTCAGGGAGCTCAGGGCAGGTGGTGCTGGCGCTGCCTCTTCTCCAAGCAGCTGGGAAGCTGGCAGATCTGGAAAAGAGTCCTGGTACACAGCACATACCCTGAATGGCCAGTGGCTGCTTGCAGGAATCTGGGCAAGTCACTTCCCCTCTGGGCTTCTGTTTCCCCAGCTCAAACTGAAAAGATTTCACAGGCTGACTGTTTTATGCCATGGGCTTATTTAAAGTTACACAAAATGATGAATCATGATAAACACTGTATAGAACAGGGCCGACAGTGCCAAGTTCTGGTCTAAGTCCTACACAAGTATTAATATTAACTGTTCTATACGACAGGCGTCATCATTATCCCCAGTTTAAGGATGGGGAAACCAAGACCCAGGGAGCCTGAACAATGCCCCTGGAGGAACAGAGTGAGATCTAAACCTAAGCCACCCGCGCTCAGAGTCCATGGTCAGCACTGACCTCCCAAGAGTCTCTCCCTGGAGAAATGCTTTGAAAACTGTTTGGGATTACATAGGTTTTTCAATGTGAACAGAATTCACTGCTATACTAATTATTGGAATTCCTAAACTTTACTCAAGAAAACTGATACTGCCCATTTCGGTTTTTTTTAAAGCAAATTTTTGGAGGAATAATATGACTGATATATTTTCATGCATTTTTATCTAAAGGTGACTATAATAAATGAACAGATAAGTACAAGGTCGTCAATAGTTTTCTAAGATGGAATGGTTTGAACAGACTGGAAGGGAAATAGCTCTATTACCTTTTGCCGTTCATATGGTATTTTTGGAAGCAGATTGGCTTAAATAAAGAGACTGGTCTCTGCACACGGTGGCCTGGGGGATCCAGAGGGATAGTCCCCTCCCATTGGCCCCTGCATGGATGAAGCAGGAAGACAGTGCATGTCACCCCTTCTCCATGCTCCCAACGGCCAGTGGAAATAATGACCCAACACTTAAAACTGCATCGCCCTGGGCGTCTGTGAAGTGCAGTTGCTGGGATGAGCTGCCTGCGTGAATCTTGGTCCAGCCACATGTCCTACAGCATCTGATTCCTTACCTGTAAACATGGGATCCTATCAATTTCCACCTCCCTGAGTGAGTGTGAATATTTGAAGAGAAGGTCCAGGTGATGAGCTTAGACCAATTCTTGGCCCACAGTGAATGCTAACTAAGCGTGACAGCATTTCATGAAATCAGAAACTGTACTGTGATGGTGAATGGAAACAAGCATGATATACTGTTAGTGAACTGCATAAACTTCACTCTGTAAGAAAATATATTTAAAGCAAAGGGATTATGCTGAAATCCTAGGACAGGAGTGGGGGCCCTTTAACATAGCTATATCTCCAGGCTGAGACACAGTAGAACTCAACAAACAGGCTGAACGAATGTTGGTCTGCTGTTGAGTGGTCAGATGGGTTTCAATTTTTTTTGGAGGGGAGGACTTCTTTTTATGCTGTGGAGCTGGAGTTGGCAAGCATTCAGTAAAGAACAAGATAAATATTTTAGGCTTTGCAGGACACATCGGGTCTCTGCCACATATTCTTTTTTGTTTTGTTTTTATTTTTTGTAATTCTTTAAAAATGAAGAAACCGTTCTCAAGGGTCAGACAGAAAAAGGCCAGGCAGGATTGGACTCTTGGGTCCCAGCTTGCTGATCTCTGCTTTCCAGTCCTTCTCAAGCCTTCTTTATTGAACGCATATTATTTTTATCAGAAAAAAAATTAGAACAAATTTAGGAAATAAGAGAGAGAGAGAGAATGAGGCTGTTTGGGACTGAATCACTAACTGTATATAATGCATTCTTTTTAAGTGCTGAGCTCAAGGAAACACGGTCCTGACCTGTAAAGTCATGGATGGAGATCAGAGAGTGTGGTCAGCTAGGGGAGCCACGGTGAGCTAAACCGTGCCCCCTCCTTAGAAAGATACATCCACCTTCTAACTCCAGCACTTGATGAATGTGATCGTCCTTGAAAGCAGGGTCTTTGCAGATGTACTTAAAGATCTCATGAGGTCATCCTAGATTATTTGGGTGAGTCCTATATCAAAAGATGAGTGTCCTTATAAGAGATAGAAGAGAAGGTGACAGCGTCAAGGGGCATGTGAAGACAGAGCTTAAGATTGGAGGGCTGTGGCCACAAGCCAAGGAATGCCTGGAGCCACCAGAAGCTGGAAGAGGCAGGGAGGTGGGGGGATTTCTCCCCAAGAGATTTCAGAGCGGGCACGTCCAGCTGACACCGTGATTTTGGACTTCTGGCCTCCAGAACTGTGAGAGAATGAATTTCTGTGAACTGTTCTAAGCCACTATGTCTGTGGCCATTTGTTACAGCAGCTGCAGGAAATTCATACAGGAGCCAAACAGAAGATAAGTCACACTTATTTTCTCATCCCTAAAATGAGATGGGTGTTGAGGTTAAGGGACCCCAGTTGCAGGGGAGTGGGTGGGAGCGAGATAGCGTAAATCAGTCCTCTCTTCTTTACTGCCCTGTCCACGGTCTGACCACAGGTGACCATGTGAGAGCCAGGAGGCATCACCCCTCCTCACTCCTGGGGAATTCTGTGCACAGCCACCAGTCTGGGGAATGGACGTTAGGAGTCCAGAAGCTTGTTCCTAAGTAGAGGTTAGACTCCCTCCTCCCGCCCGATGGATCAGGATATGTGGGCTCAAGTCACCGGAGCCAACCAGCCATCTCTTTCATGAAGGAAGGAAGAAATCAGGCTGGATTTGGTACATTTGGGAAAAAAACACTGTGGCATGATTCCTTGCAAGATAGCAACTGACACTCTCTAAAAAAATGAGAGCTGGTCTCTGATCAACAGAGGCCGGCCCTGCGAAGGCTGACGGATCAGAACTCCCAGACCCCGCACTGTGCAGGAGAGCCTTCTGTAGCCCAGGCCCGGGGACTCCTTTCCTGCATTACTTTCCCCAGCCACTCGAAGAGGCCGGTGCCCTTGGCCTTGATTCACAGACTTACAGAAGTAATCAGGGCCTTCAGGAGCAGAGGGGAGTCCAGGCTTGTCTGGTTCAGAGCCCGTACTGGAGAGAGAACCATGATCCAGTGTGGTGCAATCCAGACAGACACACGTGCACTGACATCACAGCCCCCTGAGCTATGCTTTCCCAGAATGAAGCCTTTCTACTTGCCCCATGGCCTTCCACGGCACTTGAACATTATAACACAGCTGAATGAAGTCACACTTGTTATACGTGAGGATCCTTCATTAGACTATGAACTTCTCAAATGCAAGAACCATGTCTCAATGTTCTCTGCACCTTCACTGCCTAGACAGCAGTGATCAGTAAATCTTTCTAAATGAACTCTGGGTGGTTGGACGGATGGATGGATATGTTAGATGGACAAGTAGATAGAACGGTGGTAGGTGGATGGATGGATAGGTTGGGAGTTGGGTGGACAGAAGCATGGATAAGCTGTGAGTGAATAAATGGATGGATGAATGAGTAGATGGGATAGATAGAAGTGTGGCAGGTGGGGAGAATGGATGGACAGATGGATGGATAAAAGGGATGGATGGGTAAATGATGAATCCCTAAGAGGAAGGAGGGAGGCAAAAGAAAGCCTCCCTTTCAAAGCTGCCTTACCCTCTCACTAACACGTTTCAGCACCTCTTCTGCTTCCTCCATGGCTGCCATCTCCCTCTGGTACTGGCTTTCTGTCTTCTTTCTTGTTTCCAGGTCACACTCAGCTGTCAGAGCCACCATCTTCCGATCATACTCCTCTTGAATTTCTTTCTCCAGCAACTGAAACTGCTTTTTGAACACAGCACCCATCCTCCTCTCCACCTGAGGGGAGAGCTGGCCACTGCTGGTCAGATTTTTCAGCAGAAGAGCAATGATATCTTTGCTGATTTGAGTTCGACAAGCTTCCAGATCTGAGTCTGCCCGATTTAGGGTTGCAATTTCCAACCTGGGAAACACAAAGGTCAAGAGAATTCCATTACATCAAATTGCAACAGAAACCAAAGGTCCCTCAGAGCGCTGAGGTTTTCCAATTATGTGTGGGCAAGGTCTTTCTTTTTTCCTTTTCTCTCCTTTTCTCCTCTTCTACTCCAACCAGTTACAAAACGACAGTGAATAAAGTAGCAGAATCTTATTTAATAAAATTCCAACCATGTTGGAAATGACATGGAATATAACTAATATAAGACATGGTCTTTCTCAACAAGCCATAAATCAACAACGTCAACAAGACTACGAGAAAATGGTTAAATATTTGGAGAATTTAAAAATTAAAGTTTACTTTTTTCCAATTAAAAATTAATTTATAGGTGTGCCAACTAAATGTAACGTGGTATCCTGTATGGAATCCTGAAACATAAAAAGGACATGAAAAACTAGGGAAATCTAAATAGAGCTTAATTAATAATAAAGTTATTGGTTCATTATTTTTAACAAATGTGCCGTAGGAATGGAAGATTTTAATAACAGGGGAATCTGCGTACAGGATATGTACAAACTCTCTGTACTATTTTCTCAGTTTCTATGTAAATCTAAAACTGCTCTAAAAATGAAGTCTACTCAGGAAATATTGTGAGATACTTCACAGGGTCTCAGATTCTGAAACTTGATTGTGACAACTAAAGATACACATATACATGAGCCTGTCTTCAATGTGACTGAATTTTATGGTATCTCAGCTATACCTCTATAAAACTATTAAAAGATACAAAGGACAAAATTAATTTATGTTCACAGTAGAAAAATCTGGAAAATAATAAAAACACACAAAAAGACTTCATTGACTGTAGGTCCACCACCCAATCAGAACCAAGGAAAGCATTTTTTTGTATTTGCTTCCGGTTTCTTTTCTCTGCACATATTTTAGTTACACAGATCCAAGTACAAGTTTGTCCTTTTTCCAATTACTACTATAGCAGGCATCTTTAAATGGTATTTAAAAGCTGCAAAAGTTTCTTTCACAATGGTTGAAAAATATCTCATGATGCGGTGTACCATGATTCAATGAATCATTCTTCTAGTGCTGCACATTTGGGTTACTCGAAAAATTCAAAATCTAAAATAATCTGAAGTAAACATCCTTTGTAAAGAGTTTTTGGTATTCACGATGATCTCTTCAGTATTATTTTCACAAAGAGTATCAAATGTGGGTCAGATGTGACCAAGATTTTTTTTTTTTTTTGTCATTTAATATCTGGTTTGTATTTCATTTCTGAGAAGCTGACTTCATGTCTTTTATTTATTTATTTTTTTTGTGAAATGTGTAAGGTGTGTGTCTAGCATCATTTCTTTGCACATTGGCATCTAGTTGTGCCACCACCACTTGTTGAAAAAACCATTTTTCCATTGAATTATCTTTGTCAAAGATAAATTGATTATGTTTGTGTGGGTCTATTTCTGGGCTCTCTATTCTGTTTCACTGGGCAATCTGTCTATTCTTTTTCCAATACCACTCTATGATTACTGTAGATTTATAATAAGTGTTAAATTCAGTTCAGTCGCTCAGTCGTGTCCAACTCTTTGTGACCCTATGGACCACACCATGCCAGGCTTCCCTGTCCATCATCAACTCTCAGAGCTTGCTCAAACTCATGTCCATTGAGTCAGTGATGCCATTTAGCCATCTCACCCCCTGTCATCCCCTTCTCCTCCTGCCTTCAATCTTTCCCAGCATCAAGGTCTTCTCCAATGAGCATCAATCCTCCGACGGTTTTTTGTTTCCCTCCTTCAGTATTGTGCTCATTAATTCTGGGTCTTTTGACTTTTCATATCTCAAAAAAAGAATTTATTGAGATTTTAATTTGAATTGTTTTGAATCTATACATCAAATTGGGAAGAATTGAAATCTTAACAACATTGAGTCTTATCCATGGACATGGAGTATTTCTCCATTTACTTATATTTTCTTTGATCTTTTGCAATCAGAGTTGTGGTTCTCTTCATATAGTTTTTGTGCACATTCTGATACAATTAAACTCATGTTTCATATTTTGTGTGCACAGTGACCAAGATTTTTAAGTCTCCTAGGACATCATGCTAAAACCACTTTCCAGAAAAACTCCGCATCAACGCAGTAGGGTCCTTATTTCACCTGTCCCTCTACTTAAACATTTTTACTAATTTGATAGAAAATAGCATCTGACTGTAAAATATAAGAGTCAACATTCAGAAAACGAAGATCATGGCATCCAGTCCCATCACTTCATGGGAAATAGATGGGGAAACAGTGGAAACAGCATTAGACTTTATTTTGGGGGGCTCCAAAATCACTGCAGATGGTGACTGCAGCCATGAAATTAAAAGACGCTTACTCCCTGGAAGGAAAGTTATGACCAACCTAGATAGCATATTCAAAAGCAGAGACATTACTTTGCCAACAAAGGTCCGTCTAGTCAAGGCTATGGTTTTTCCAGTGGTCATGTATGGATGTGAGAGTTGGACTGTGAAGAAGGCTGAGCACCGAAGAA
>NW_011494827.1:1585857-1601160 GCF_000754665.1 Bison bison bison
ATGCTGGGAGGGATTGGGGGCAGGAGGAGAAGGGGACGACAGAGGATGAGATGGCTGGATGGCATCACTGACTCGATGGACGTGAGTCTCAGTGAACTCTGGGAGTTGGTGATAGACAGAAAGGCCTGGCGTGCTGTGATTCATGGGGTCACAAAGAGTTGGACACAACTGAGTGACTGAACTGAACTGAACTGAAGAACACTTTACTATGGATATTTTTAAGCATTTAAAAGTAGAATAGTAGGACTCCCAATGTAATCATTATTCAACTTGGAAAACTGTCAGTATTTACCAATCATGTTTTAGCTACTCTATTCAAAGTCTGAGCATTTTAAAGCAAACCAGGATATTTCATTTTACTTCGAATTTTCTCAGTATGTATCGTTAACTACCAGGAATATATATATATATAATGTTTATATACATGTATACAGGCTTCCCTGGAGAAGGCAATGGCACCCCACTCCAGTACTCTTGCTTGGAAAATCCCATGGACGGAGGAGCCTGTTAGGCTGCAGTCCATGGGGTCGCTAAGAGTCGGACACGATTGAGCGACTTCACTTTCACTTTTCACTTTCATGCATTGGAGAAGGAAATGGCAGCCCACTCCAGTGTTCCTGCCTGGAGAATCCCAGGGATGGGGGAGCCTGGTGGGCTGCCGTCTAGGGGGTCGCACAGAGTCAGACACGACTGAAGTGACTTAGCATAGCATACAGGCTTCCCAGGTGGCACAGGGGTAAAGAATTCGCCTGCCAATGTAGAAGACATAGGAGACACGGGTTTAGTCCTTGGGTCTGGAAGAGGCTGTGGAAGAGGAAATGGCAACCCACTTCAGTATTCTTGCCTGGAAAGTTCTACGGACAGAGGAGCCTGGCGGGCTACAGTCCGTGGAGTTGCAAAGAGTCAGAAATGACTAAGCACACACACACACACACACACACACACTATAAATACACATACACAAAAGTGAATGTGTATGTATACATACACACATAAGTGCATATGTATCTCTATATATGTATATATATGTTTATGTTTATCAGTTTTACCAAATCTTGATGTCATTATCATATTAAATATCATTTAACCCTATCATATTTGAAATGTTAACAATAATTCCAATAATTAGCATTAGTCACTATTTTAACTACCTCAAGTGTCCCAAAAAATTATAGTGGAAAGTCTAATTCAAGAACCAAACAAAATCTGACAATGTTGACTAAGTCTTCTTTAGACTATATCATTCTACCCTTCCATTTTCCTTTGCATGCCACTGATTTGTTGGGAAAACCAGGTCATTTATCCTGCAGAATCACCAACATTCTGGAATTGGCTGATTGCTTCCAAGGGTGTCATGGTTTTTCTGTCCTCTGTTTTTCCACAAACTATTAGTTAGATCTAAGGTCTTGACTGGAGTCAGATTCAATTTGTTTTCAAAAACGAACCATTAGTGGTGGTAACATGTGTTTCCTGTAGAGTCACACTATGGGTGTATGACTCTACAAAATACAAAGGTGGATCAAAGGTTTGAGTGGTGCCAGCAAGATCCCTATACCAGGAAATTCCCTATTAACCTTTCACCTAATGGTTTCAATATGCATTGTAATTGTTAGCTAGATCCATGACATCGTTAGGGGTTGAAAAAAAAATCACAGTTTCTAATTCTATCATTTCTTCTATATTTTTTAAGCTGTAATTCTTCAAAAAGAAGGACTTTCTTTCCTCAACAATGCAGTTACTCTGACATAAAGCTCATAATTAGGACAGATGTTTGAGTCTTTGCTAATTAAAGAGTTGGTGTCACAGCAGCCTCCAATGGTGACAAATGAGTTGGGAGTCTATATATTGGTTTATTTGCTTGTTTGTTTTGGTATGAGAGCAAAAGATTAATAAAATTTTTCCCAACTCCCTGAGAACCTGAGCTTTGGCTAACTTTTACCTGAAAACCTCAGAAGGCCAAGAACATCAAATGTGATACTAGGCGACATGGCTTATTATAAAAATGATGTCTGATTGATAAATTACATCTGGATGGAAGGACTTGTAAATGAACCATACATTCTGAATAGGGAAGCATCCTCTGAACGTCCCTGAATAAGGTCATTCTTGGACCTATGCTTGCATAGGTTCCCTTGTGGAACGCTGGAAGCTATGCCCGTGAGTTCCTACAGAAGATGCTGGCAACTGTGGGGTACAAAGCATTTAAGTTAAGAAAGCTCCCACACTTGCCTGATGTGGACTGAATCTCCTTGCACCAGTGCTGTGTGACTTGGGGAGAAAACACCTCAAAGATAGGTACAGGCTGCAGTGTGACCTGAGACAAGGGCACCCACAGAAGAATGTCTAACGCTGCACTCAGAGGACATGAATGCTATACTCTGTCCTTGAGTGACACAGAAGGGGTGGAGTGTGGCCTATGGAAGTCTTAAGAGTCCAGCCACTCTTTCTAATGCTCAAATTTTACCGTTTTATATCAAAATGGTTCCTACGTCCTTTAGACCAAATCAACCTAATTTTAGACAAAAGCTCGTCCATTTCATTCCTTCATTTCCTCAACAGGTATTTACTGAGCATGGCACGGGCAGAGAGCGCTTTGCGGGTTACAAAGCAAGGAAGAAGCAAAGAGATGCCTCCAGGTGATGCGTGCACGGTTAAACATCCAAGGAACCAAACAAACCGTGGTTCACAGGTTCAGAGAAAAATGACTTCTCTACGAGACAGGCAAGATCGATTTCACACCTTTAACGAAGCTTTGTGTGATAGACAAAACAATGTCACCCCCAGAGATGTTCACGTCCTAATTCCCAGAAGCTATGAATCTGTTAGGTGATATGGTAAAGGTTGCAGATTGGAATTCAGGCTGTTTAATCAGCCCACCTTACAACAGAAATTGATAACAAGGTCTTTAAAAGTGGAAGAGGGAGGCAGAGGAGGAGTGGGAATCAGAGGGAGATGTGATGAAAGAAGCAGAGGCAGAAGTGATGAGATAGTCAGCTTTGAAGATGAACGAAGGGGCCACAAGGCAGGAATGTGAGGAGCTCCAAGAAGCTGGAAAAGCCAAGGAAATGGATTCTTCCTACAGCTGACACCTTGATATTTCCTGAAAAGGGAAAATGAACGTGTTAAGTCGCTCAGTCGTTTCCGACTCCTTGCGATCCCATGGACTGTAGCCCACCAGGATCCCCTGTCCATGGAATTGTCCAGGCAAGAATACTGGAGTGGGTAGCCATTCCCTTCTCCAGGGGATCTTCTTGGCTCAGGGGTCAAACCTGGGTCTCCTGCAATGCAGGCAGATTCTTTACCATCTGGGCCACCAGAGAAGCCCCTGATATTTCTGAGGGAGGCCCTTTTGGACTTTGACCTCCAGAATTATAATATTGGGTTGGCCAAAAAGTTTGTTCGAGTTTTCTGTACTAGCCTACGGAAACATTTTGACCAACTCAATACATTTGTGTTATTTTAAGCCACCAAGCTTGTGGTCATTTAATACAGCTGGATATGAAACTCATTCACCTTAGCGGAGTCACGCCATCCATCCATCACTCATTCGTTTATAAACTGGTATGTGTGGCTGCCTGTTGGATAAACTGCAAGTGCTTTCCTAGGGACATAAAGACCAAAATGAACAGGAGGGAGGCTGTGTCCCTATATTCTTCGCTGCTACACCACTTCCGAGCTTAGGCAAGCTGGGTACAGGACTCAGTTTCCCCATCACCTCACGGGGACTGTCCTCACAGGTAGTTGTTCAGGGTTAAAAGATGTAAGAAATAGAAAATGCACGGAGTCTGGCAGTGTGTCGCTTCTATACACAGTAATTTCCTTATTCTGTACTATTCTCTCCCCCCGGGAAACTGGCTTCAGAAGAGAGTCGGTCCTCACAGCTCGCCCTTTCTGACTGCCTGGGAACGCAGGTTCACAGGCACTTTCTGTTTTAATAGTATTAATGTTAATCACCATGGATAAATGCTCAGAAGCAGCAACAATAAGAGCTGTCAGGGTGTTCCAAAGCCACAAAAGAAAGAAAAATGTCCCTTTAAACCAATTAAAATAGCATGCAATTAATGAAGCGATCATCTGTTAATTTCCCAAATGGCACAGAAGAACAAAACGCATATTAAGAATGTATAGTTGGCATATAGGATTGGGTCCACTGGTGAAATTCCCATCACCCACTATGGCACTTACAATTATTTAGACAGTGAAATACACATATTTTTCCAACCCTCCCCCACAAATTCTCAAATGCTTCCAGGAAACAAAGACATTTTAAGTTACACAGCCTGGACTGAGATTCTTAAAATTCTTAAAATTCTCTACTACTTCACAAAGTTGGCAGAGTTGGCAAGATTTAAACCTGCTTTCCTAGGGAACATTCATTTGGGATTCCCAGGTGGCACAGTGGTAAAAAATCTGCCTGCCAGTATAGGAGACACGAGAGACTAGGGCTCGATACCTGGGTTAGGACAATCTCCTGGAGTAGAAAATAGCAACCCACTCCAGTATTCTTGCCTGGAAAATGCTATGGACAGAGGAGCCTGGCAGGCTATAGTTCACGGGGTTGCAAAGAGGTGGATGCTACTGACCACACACACACACAATTCCTAGGGAACATTCCTTTGCTCAGGTCACAGAAATGTCACCTTGTCACTGTACTTTAGAGGGGGAGGTATTTGCTCAGGCCAGTTTTGCTACACATACTCCCTGTACAAGCAATAGCCCTCTTAAATATGAGTGACTTCACATGGGAATTAGAACAATGACCAGCACAGAGGAAGCACTTCATAAATATAAGCCATTAAAATGTATGAATGGGCTTGTCTATGATAACATCTTTCTAAAAGAAATGGCACAGCTGAAATTATCCAAGAACAGATAAATACTTTGATCAGCTACTGATGATAAAAGAGAGAAAATAACATGAGTGTCTTTTTCCTTATTTATTTCATATAAAAATTAATCAAGTTCTCACCAAATGGCAAGTAAGGTGTCAGGACGAAATTAGGATGAAATTTGATGCAGAAAATGTTCTCCTGAATGAGAAAGAGGACTCATTAACATGGAAGGTAATTCATAAGGAAGGAAAATGAAATGGCCATGACCATTTTTTACAGTATAAATCCAGTGTCTTCAAGTTGGCTGATGTAAGCATAATAAGCATAATAGACCCATGAAAACCAACTGAGTATTGGTGACACTGAAATTTTCCTCATAGGAGCCAATTTCCATGGCATTTTACTGTAGCAAGATTCCATGCAGGGACTATAAATCATATTTATATCCAGTGGATTCGAGGGCCTGGACAATGGATATTTAGGGGAAAAGACC
The DNA here is from genome assembly GCF_000754665.1 of Bison bison bison. NCBI lineage: Eukaryota > Metazoa > Chordata > Mammalia > Artiodactyla > Bovidae > Bison > Bison bison. The sequence continues at coordinate 1,591,183 of NW_011494827.1, forward strand.
TCCTGGGAGTCCTCACTGTCAAAATTGTAACGGCAGGTTAAATAAGTCATCACTGTGTGTGAGTGAAACGCTGGGTAAAGTTATGATAAACCATAAGCCTGGTGGCTCAGATAGGAAAGAACCACCTGTAAAGCAGGAGATGCAGGTTCAATCCCTGGGTTGGGAAGATCCTTTGAAGAAGGAACGGCAACCCATTCTGGTATGCTTGCCTGAGAAATCCCATGGACAGAGGAGCCTGGTGGGCTACAGTCCATGAGGTTGCAAAGAGTCAGACACGACTGAGCAACTTTCACTCACTCACTCACTCTCACACTCACTAAGTTTTTTAGTTTGGTATAAACTCAAATAGATTGTGATCAGATTCAAGGTCAGCAGTCTGCGTCCTTGTCCTTGACCTTTTCCTCTTAAAGATCTCTTGGTTTAGAAGTCACACTGGGCCCTCTCTCTCCAGCCTTGAGCTGTCCTCAAAGGAAGCACAGATGTAGACAGAGGTTCATCTTTTCATCCTGGCGTTTCCATATCACTGCCTGCTGCCCACTCCCCATTCCCACCTCCCCTCGTCGGCCAGATCCCAACAGGACAGCTTAGGAAGAGGCGAAAAAGAGAAGGGAGGGTTCCTCTCTCCACTTGCCCGTTTCTCAGGAGATGATGTTTCATTATGTCTGAAAACATCATGAGCTTGGGAGTCACACCAGTTTAGCTTCTAGTCTCAGCTTCTCCCTCCCCCTGTTAAGCCCTGGGTGATTCAGGTGAGTTACTTTATGTCTCTGAGCCTAGTTTCCCAGTTGGTTAAATGAGAAAATTATCACCCCTGTCAAATGAAGGTCACTGAGACACAAATGACCTTATCTATGAAATAGAAACAGACTCACAGACATAGTGAACAGACTTGTGGTCAAAGGAGAGGAGTGTTGGGGGAAGGACCGGGGCCAGCAGATGCAAATTATTATATGTTGCTGTTTGTTGTTTATGCTAAGCTGCGTCTGACTCACTGGGACTCCATGGACTGAGTGGACACATCTCCTGCGTGTCTCCTGCTTGGCAGGCAGATTCTTTACCACTGAGCCACCCGGGAAGCCAAATTATTATATATGCATGTTAAGTTGCTTCAGTCAAGTCCAGCTCTTTGCGACCCCATGGACTGTAGTCTACCAGGCTCCTATGTCCAGGGGATTCCCCAGGTGAGAGTACTAGAGTGGGTTACCATGCCCTCCTCCAGGGATCTTCCTGATTCAGGGATTGAACTGCATCTCCCGAATTGGCAGGCAGGTTCTTTACTACTAGCATCACCTGAGAAGCCCAAATTATTATATATAGGAGGGATAAACAACAAGGTCCTACTGTATAGCACAGGGAATTCTATTCAATGTCCTGTAATAAACCATAATAGAAAAGAATATGAAGAAGAATGGGTACACATACATAGGTATATATAACTAAATTGCTTTGTTATACAGCAGAAATTAACACAACATTGTAAATTAACAACTACACTTCAATAAAATTTTTTTTAATGAAGATCACTGAGATGATTAATAGTGACTTTTATGCACAGGCTTTGTTTTAATAGCTTGACGGATATCAAACCATTTAATGCCCATGATGACCTTGTAAGGTAGGTGAAGAAATTGAGATGCAGAAAACTTAAACAATCTTGTTGAAAGTCACATCATTATCAGGTGGCAGAAGTGACATCTGAAGCCATGCCATGTGACTAGAGTCCAGGCTCTATGCTCTGCCCCACTGCCTCACACTGACATGCACAAAGTCCTGAGCCAGCACCCGGCACAAAACAGATGCTGGAAAATGTTACTTCACGTTGTTGTTGCTATGGTTATGGCTGTCAGAGTCTTCCTTGGTGTCATTCTTTATGGCAAAGAAAGGAAAATGTGAAGAGAACATAAGCAGATAGATAGATAGAGAGGTAGAGAGACGAGTGATAAACAGGTGGATTGCATATGAATTCTTTTTTGGAAAATTAGATTTTGCTGTGCCTGGAGATTAGATGATGGTGACAGGAAAGGAACTGCAAGACGGAACGTTTAAAGATGGCTTTAGAAATGAGATCAACCTTGGATTTCAGCTAAGTCATCATTCCAACCAATACCCAGGTTTCCTCAATGCTTTCCCGCTGGAGTTCCCCAGCCTTCACTCTGCCCACACACGGAAGGGGCGTTAAATGCTCTTTCAGGCAGCTGTCCATTGCGGGAGAGCTCGGTCAGAAAGGTCCACTTTGTAACCCTCTGAGAGCCACCTTCCTAAAGTTTCCATCGTTCCAGGTTCTGCCGTCTTCCTGGTGACCTCAGAGGTATCTGGGGATGGTGACCACATGCATACCAACTATCTCCAGTCATGGGTATATGACAGGGTTTTACCAAGAGCAATGGGAGGCCAGTGAAGTCAGGGTCACTGAAAAGAATGGACTGAAGGCCCTGGATGTGAGGTTGAGTGCAGGCAGCCGGTGAAAACCAGGCCAGGACTCAGACAGTGAAGCTGAGATGGACATGGGGGAGAGCTCTGGAAGGGACAGGTGAAGGCCCCTGAGGAGAGGCCATGTCAGGATGACACCCACAATTCCCTGGGCTGTTTGTTTCCTCCCATGGGACCCCAGATGAGAATTCCTGGTTAAAGATGAGAAAGGCCTTTTGAGAACTACAAGCTGCCCAAACTGACATGCATGACTCTGGTTTCCTGGAGCGGCTATAACAGAATCTTAGGAACCAGGCAGGCTCAGGACAACAGAAATGTCTTGGGTCACAGCTCTGGAGGCCAGAAATCTGGATCAAGATAAATAAATGGGAGCAAACTGACCCCAGAACTGAAGATTAACTGTGCTCAAAACCATCAAGACGACCACTGATGAGACCACTGATCATGACCAATTTCCAGATGACTGTCAGCTGATTGTGCTGTTTCTGCATGTTGCCCCCTCCATCCACGTATACTCCTCTGAAGATTCCCTTTAAAAACTCATGCCCTCTGACTGGCAGTGGGAATTTGGTCTTTGGACATGAGAATGCCTTCTCCTTCTGTTGCCCACCTGCAAGATAAATGAAACTTTCCACCAACTGTGCCTCTCAAGTATCAGCTTTCAAATGGTGAATAGCTGAACCCAACTTCTTGTAACAATACTTCTTCTCTGGCCAAGAATTTAGGCCTCTAAGATCCTCTGCAGCATCCAGACTCTAAGATTCTATTTTCCCAGGAAAGTAAAAATCGCTTTATACTTGAAGTTAGCTAACAGATGACCAGCAATTTGTGCAAACAATTTTCATGCCACATTTGTCCTTTCACTAGTGTATAAGGATGTGCTCTTACATAACCAAGAAAAGCTTATTTTCCCACCCATCGATGCATACAAATAAAACTTACCTTTGTGGCTCATTTAATCTTCACCACATCATGACATTTCATGAGGACCACCTCCAAGGTGCCTGATTCTGGGAGCCCCAGGGAACATTCAACCCCTCATGAGCTCAAGCACCACAGTTTCAGGAGGTGAACAAACCTCTAGGCTCTTTATCCTCACACTTACACAGAGTTTATGACTTTTCACTTTACGAGCACTGGATGCAATCACAGTATTAATCACATTCTTATTCACTCATGTAGCAACATTTACTGAGCACTTGGGATGACTTTTCCACGTCACAAGACTGGTGCTGGTTATAGGGCAGACACGTGCTAAAGACAAGATGAAGTTTCATGGTGCCTAGCACCCGTGTGTATGTGTGTGTGTGTGTTAGTCATTCGGTCATGTCCAACTATTTGTGACCCCATGGACTATAGACTGCCAGGCTCCCCTGTTCATGGAATTCTCCAGGCAAGAATACTGGAGTGGGTTGCCATTTCCTTCTCCAGGGGATCTTCCCAACCCAGGGATCGAACCCAGTTCTCCCATATTGCAAGCAGACTCTTTACTATCTGAGCCACCAGAGAAGCCTAGCATGGTGTGGAATCACGTATTTTCCCATGTGATTCTCTGATGAATGCCTGTCTTCCTCACTAGACTATAAGCCCCAGGGGCCAGCACCCTGCCTGTTAGGCTTACCCTTGCATTTCCAGCCCCTTGCCACCTAATGTAGACTGAACAACTGCATGGCACACGTGGACAGAGGAATGAATAAGGAGTTGGGAGTCACCGAGAAACGTGTGTCCATTTCTGCAAAACCTATGAAGCTGTGCCATAGAAAGAAACCATGAGATTCAGTGGGCAGAATACAGCCAAAAGCTAAAGTGACTGGAAAGATATGAATCACTTACCGTAGCCAGGCACTCTAACGTCTGGGTGAGCGTGAGTTCATTAAATGCTTACCTCCCATGGCGTGGGCATCATCACCATCCATCCTCATGCTCAGATGAAGAAACTGACACACAGGGTTTTGACCAAGGCCATCAAGTGATTAAGTGATGGAGCCAAGAGTTGGGAAGAGCACTGCAGCTCAAGCAGCTCAGTGCTAAGCCCAAGCCACTTCCTCTGCTAACCAGACAAGGAAACACGACTACACCTTCAACATAGGAAAAGTGGTCTGACCTTACACAATATAAGCAAAGTGCAGAATTAAAGCTCCAAGGATGTGCCATGGTTTCCTATTAGATCAGCACAGGTACAAAGATCACCCGCCCCTCTGACTAGGTTAGAACTTCCCTGGTAGCTCGGATGGTAAAGAATCTGCCTGCAATGTGGGAGACCTGGGTTCAATCCCTGGGTCGGAAAGATCCCCTAGAGAAAGGAAGGGCAACCCACTCCAGTATTCTTGCCTGGAGAATTCCACGGACAGAGGGGCCTGGTGGGCTACAGTCCACGGGGTCAAAAAGAGTTGGACACAACTGAGTGACTAACACTGACTAACTATGACTAGGTTATGCTGTCAAACACTGGGGATGGCAAACTGGTCCAGCCTCTATGGTGGGCAACTGGACAATACCTATATTTTTTAAAATGCACACTAATGCAGCAATTCGCCTTTGAAAAAGTCACACTACGGGTGGCCTTGCATGTCTGTGCCCAGACAAGCACTGCAGTGCTGACCAAGAGGAAACGTGGTTGAATCCAACCACATATTCTTCAGTGGGTGGCTGGGAGGTACAGTGGTTAAGACCATGAGCTCTGAACCCACATCCTGACTACAGCTCCTACTTGCCTTGTGACCCTGGCAAGCGACTTAAACCCTCTGTGCTTTAGTTTCCTCATCTGTAAACAGCACTCAGCTCAGAGCCTACTCTGAAGAGTAAATATTAAATATGTCCACATCAATAAAACAACCAGGTCTGTGTTTCATTCACATTAAATTCTTTAAAAATTCAGTTGTCATTACTACTGCTGGAAAACTATGCACCCACTTAAAAGAGCAGTGTTGTTCTGTAGGTATAGATAATCAACAATCTCCAAGATCGCTGCAAAGTAAGAGAAAAGGGAGCAAAACAGTGGGTAAAGTATGTGATCATTTTGCATTTTAAAAAAGGTGTGTCTGTGTAAATATCCATACAGTCATAGACCATCTCTAAAGGGTACATGACATTGCCTTTGCCTTTGGGGATGACAACACTGTGCAGGCGATGAGACGATAATTTGGTTTTCACAGTACGGCCTTTTCTGTCATTCTAATTCTGTGCCATGTTCATTAGTGACTTCAAAAAATCAAGTAAAGAAACAGAAAAAGAAAAAGCAAACATGGGTATTATCAGAGTCTGGGATGATGTATCTCTGTGGGACAGAATGAGTTTCTGGGTTGCTTCTGACCCGCTCTTTTATGGCTGCTCTCTGAGGCTGGTGCCAGACCAATGTGGATGGTGACGTGCAGACGGTGGCCCAGGACAGGACCCCAAGAGTCTGTGAGAAGCACCACCACCCTCAGCACAGCTGGCCCTACCAGCCAAATGCACAAAGTCCCATCACTGAAGCTGACTGATGGAAATGGCCGGTGCTGGGGAGGGGCCGTGTGTGTCTCGCCTCTGTCTGTGATCCTTCCACAAGGGAAGTGAAGGAAAATTGGAGCAGGAATCCCCTGAAGTCAGTTGTGGAGAGAGTCCAACTGCGGGGCTGGTTATGCCTCCAGCTAAAAGCCACATCCTCCAACCTAGGTTTTCTAAGTAATAAAAGGGTGATTTTTGTGGCTGGGCTGGACAACATGCCTGAGGTATGTCTTATTTCCCAACTGGTTTGGAACTCAAGGTGGCGGGAGACGGGAGTTCATTACTGACCCTTCAGACACGCCCAACTGTTGAGATGATTCCTTTTATGTCTAATAAATTCCTAAGAGGATGCATGAACCTCGTGGTCTGGAAGGAGTCGGGTGGAGAAGGTGAGATGCTGAGTCAGAGAGCATACCCATCACATCTTGCGGAGGTTAGCAAAGTGTGATAGTCGTTCAGTCGTGCCTGACTCTGTGATCCCACGGACTGTATAGTCTGCCAGGCTCCTCTGTCCATGGAATTCTCCAAGCCAGACTACTGGAGTGGGTAGCCTTTCCCTTCTCCAGGAGATCTTCCCAACCCAGGGATCAAACCCAGGTCTCCCCCACTGCAGGTGTATTCTTTACCATCTGAGCCACCAGAGAAGCCCAGGTTAAACAGACCATTTATAACTACCTGCACACAGCAGAGACACTGTGGTGGGGATGGGGTGGAGGGTGCAATTCAATGATCTTCCCAGCCTGCGCCTTCTCCTTGTGCTGTATCTATCTGTGTGAGATCATTCACCCTGTGGATGGTTGCATCTTGGGTCCTCCCTTGGCTTGGCTTCCTCTCCAGCACCTCATTCAGCTTGGTGCCAAGCACTCAGTGGGAGCTTGGTAAACACTTGCTGAGAGGAGCTTGCTGGACACACATTCTCCAACAAACTGTCACCTAGCTGGGGAGACGAGTGAGGGTCACCATGGCAACGAGACTGGCGTTGCTGCTGCTCTGTTTGGCAGCAGCCTCACTGTAGCCTGCCAGGCTATGAAAATCCCTCTGTGGCTTGTTGGGTCCTTATGGGACCCTGTAGCAAAGCACAGGCATGAGGATAGGGCCGCTTCCAATTCAGTTGGCCTGGGTAGCAAGATGCTTGGTCATCTGATGCTCTGGGTGAACTCGATCCTTCCAGAAACCTAGGAACAGCCTAGACTTGGGTTATCTTGTCAGAAGCCATTCACCTTCTAACAGTGTCCCAATGACCCTTCAACACCCAGCACAAATTTCAGCCACTCATTCATTCACAAGACGATTGCTGATGCTTACCTAGTACCACCAGACTGGTTCCTCGAGGTCTAATGTGGAGACAGACACACAGCATGAGTATCACAGAACCACGGGGCAAGGGCCGAACGGGAGCCCAGGGTCAGGCTCCCGTTCATTTGTGTCCCCACAATGTGGCACAGTAACTGACACAAGCTATTAACAGATGCTTAATCAATACAGGAAGAAAATGGAAAGAAGGTGGGGTTGGAGAGAGAAGGAGGGGGAGGGGAGGAAAGGGAAAGGAATGAGCTATCCTCAAAGTCATTTAGGATTTGAGAAGAGGGGCATTCCTTGGTGGTCCAGTGGTTAAGACTCCAAGCTTTCACTGCTGAGGGCCCAGGTTCAATCCCAGGTCGGGGAACTAAGATCCCCACAAGGCAAGCAGTGTGGCCAAATAAAAAAGAATTTGGGAAGAAAAGAGGAGGGGGTTATGTATTGGCCCCCTAAAACCCACTACCACCCTACAAGTCTCCAGTGGGGCATCTGGCCCCAGGTGATGAGGTGCAGTTCTTCAAGGCCATAAGTATTCTCTGAGCCCCTGCCACCTACAAGTCACCATTTATGTCCCAGTCCCACTGAGGGCAATGTGGGTGGGGAGGGTGCACTGTCATGGGGAGGGCCACCCTCACTTGGATCAGGGCCCCTTTCCCTCCTAGGGAGTCTCCTCTTGTTCAGTCCAAGAAGAATCTCCATCAAATTGTCTGTAAGCAACAAGGAAGACCAGAGGGCACCAGCCTCGGGTCAGAGACCCGCATTTGAGCCCTGAACCAACCACTTCTTTTTTTTAATTGTGTCTTTGGCTGTGCTGGGTCTTCATGTCTATACGCAGGCTTTCTCTAGTTGGGGTGAGCCGGGGCTACTCTTCATTGCGGTGCGTGGGTTTCTCATTGCTGTGGGCTCTAGCTGGGGCGAGCAGGGGCTACTCTTCATCGCGGTGCGTGGGTTTCTCATTGCTGTGGGCTCTAGCTGGGGGGAGCAGGGGCTACTCTTCATCGCGGTGCGTGGGTTTCTCATTGCTGTGGGCTCTAGCTGGGGCGAGCCAGGGCTACTCTTCATCGCGGTGCGTGGGTTTCTCATTGCTGTGGGCTCTCATGCAGCACAGGCTCTAGCGTGCAGGCTTCAGTAGTTGTGGTACATGGTCTTAGTTGCCCTGCCGCATGTGGATTCTTCCCCGACCAGGGATCGAACCCATGTCCCCTGCACTGGCAGGTGGATTCTGGAGAGACCATCTCCAGTGGCCCTTGTCTGAAGAGAACCCTCAGGAACATTCCAGAAACAATGCTATGACTCACCTCCTTGAACCCTCCAACCCACTTCTTACTTCTTCCTATGAGTCCTCAAGCCTCCACTTCCTCCCTCATTCTCCTGAGACTTCCTGATCACTTTCTGGAATAATGGCCATTCAAAGACATCAGGTCCTCCCAGAAATCTGTCAATGCAACCTTTTATGAAAAATGGGTCTTTGCAGATGTAAGTGAAGGACCATGACTTGAGGAGACCATCCTGGATTATCCAGTAGGCCCTCAATCCAATCAAGAGTGTCTTTCTAGGAGACAGGCAGAGGGAAACTGGATGCATACAGAAGAGGAGAAGCCAAATGGAGGCAGAGACTGCAGTGATGTGGCCACAAGTGAAGGACTGCTGGGCCCCGCCCCTTGGATGCTGGAAGAGGCAGGAACAACCCTCTCCAGGAGGATTTACAGAGATGCAGCTCCATCAACTTCAGTCCAGTGGAACTGACTTTGGACTTCCAATCTCCAGGACTGTGGGACAATAAGTTTCTGCTGCTTGGCGCCATCTAGCTGATGGTACTTCATGACAGCAGCCACAGGAGGCAGCACACTCCCCTTGTCCCTCTCCTGCTCATCTGGAAAAGCCCTTACCATGCAGAGCAGGGGGCTGGCCATGGCCCTAGCACCCTATGAGGTAGGCACAGTTATTTCCATTTTATAGATAAGGGAACCAGAGTCACCCAAGAGCTAGTGGCAGAGCTGGGACCCAAACCAGGCAGTCGGGTTGCTGAGCTTGAGTTCCTAAGCCCTGGGCTCTACCACTACCCTTCCGCAGTCTCTGCAGGGGAGGGTGCCTCCTCCAGGCAGGCTGGAACCCCTGGCCTCAAATGGGCCCTCCACCTGCCTGGTAATTCTTTGGGGTTTCTCTAGTAAACCATCTCTTCCTCTGGCAGGACTGTTCCATATTTCTTACGGTCCTCCCCACGCTTCCCCTCCCTGGTGTCCTTACCGGTACTTCCTTGAGAAACTTCAGAAAGGCACGTGCTGTGTTTACACCTCTACACGTCCCACCACACATCTGCATGCATTTGCATTTGCTCTGGGTCTTCCTTCCCTGTGTGATGGGTGATATGCCTCTCCAGCGCTTCCAATGGAGCCCTGGTTCCATCTCTCACACCTGAATGACCTCTTCTCTGCAACTATCCCTGGTTTCTCCTGCACCCTCCACCTCCCCTCCTTTGTGCTGGACCATCCCCATCAGAATGCTAAGATGCTCTGGCATCAGCCTTAAGCATTCCCTCTCATGGCTCCATGTTCTTCTTAAGCTCCGGCTGCATTTCTCTGCTCCCCGTCATAGCACAGCACCTTGAAGAAGCCGTCCATACATCTTGTTGCCATTCTACTCATCCTATCCTGGCTTCCTACCTCTGCCTCTCCCCCAAAGCTGCTCTGATCATCAATGATATCCCAGTGGCCAAAATCAAGACACTTGACTGAACTCCAGGCAGTACTAGACATGGTCCAT
>NW_011494827.1:1601380-1617318 GCF_000754665.1 Bison bison bison
TTTTTTTTTTTCTGGAAGCCCCCTTCTCATGACTTTCCTGAGAACCTCCTTGTTCTCCTGGGTTCTTATCTTTCTGACTTCTAAATGCTGGCATTCTTTAGGGGACCATGCTGGTTCCCTCCCCTCCCTGTCCTCCCCATAGTTTCCTCCATCAACCCCCTCTACTTGGCACCTCCATCCAGACTTCCACCTGGTAACAGACCTACGCAGCTGACCGCCCACTTCACGTTGTCATCTGGGTGTCTCAAAGGCACCTTTCAGTTGCCATGTCCAAAACTAACTTCCAGTCTTTTCCTCAAGATGCAACCCTGTCCTCTTTCTTCATCTTAGGAAATAACATCAGAGTCTCCCAGTTGATCAGGCTGAAACTTAGCATCACCTCTGATGGCTCTTTCTTCCTCAAATCCCACTCTCGACCCCTCAGCAGATCCTGCTGAGTCTCCCTCATTTGCTCCTTGATTCCTTGTGTACATATGAAGCCTGTAAGATGGACATCTGACAGAATTACAAAACATCCCAGGGGGTCTGGTTTGAGGAGGCTTGCACCTTCTCCTAATCTTTGCCATCAAGTTAACCACAGTATGTATACAAAAAACATATACTATGAGTGGCACATAGAAAACGACTTGATACAGGCAGATCTTTGGGCTTTGCTTTACTGAGCTGTGCAGCTACTATGCCTTATAGAGACTGAAGGTTTGTGACAAGCCAGTGTCGAGTAAGTCTATTGGTACCATTTTTCCAACACCATTTGCTCACTTCCTGTCTCTGTGCATTTTTGGCAATTCTTACAATATGTGAAATGTTTTCATTATCATATACTTCTTATGGTGATCTGTGATCAGTGATCTCTGACAATACTACTGGAATTGATTCGTAGCACCACGCTAGCGCCCATACGAGATGGCAAACCCAACCGATAAATACCCTGTGTGTTCTGTCTGCACCACTGACTGGCTGTTCCATCACCTCTCTCCCTTTCCTCAGGCCTCCATATTCTCTCAGACACAACAAGATGGAAACAAGGCCAATTAATAACCCCACAATGGCCTTGAAGGGTTCAACAGAGAGGAAGTTCTGTCTCTCACTTCAAATCAAAGGCATTTTTTTAACAATAAGGTATTTTTACATCAAGGTATAGACACTGTTTTCTTAGACATAATGCCATTGCACATTTAATAGACAAGAGTATAATGGAAACATAACTTTTTATGCACTGACAAACCAAAAAATTCATGGAACACACTTTATCTTGATGGCCTGGAACCAAAGCCACATTAACTCTCTGGTATCTCTGGTATGCCTCTACACGTATTTAAAAGCCTTGGTTTTACAAATACTCTTTGAACACACACTTAATACAAAACAAAATTTTGAGGCAGTTTACATGGTCATGTTGGTATCACTAAAAGACAGCAATAAGCTTCCATTTAATAAAAGAGGAAATAAATGCAGACCTAGACTTACTTTCTTATTTTTCTTTTCCTCTCTAGAAAAACCTAAGCTCAAGCTTTAAAAAGCTGTTCTGTCAATAGAAGAGTGAATTTGAAAGCACTCAGGCCTGGGACCAATCCATTACCTCTTGTGTGACCTCAGGCAAAACCAATAAACCTTCTGGAACATCAGCTTCTTTTGTTAGAGTTGTTGTGAGAATTAAGAAAAATCGGGGTATGAGGTGCTTGGCAGTGGTCAGGGCAAGAACAAGAAAGGAGCTAAAACTCTGTGGGCATGCCATGTTCCGGAAACTTCCAGGACCAGCCAGTCATGGTCAGTTCCTCCTTTCCCCCCCTCCCCACCCCCGCCCCAGCCCACCTGGGGCTGAGCCACCTCCATTATAATAGTCAGGGAGCCTGATAAAAATCAGAGGAAATATTCCTTCCTCAAATCCTCTCTGTTTGAGGCAGCCTATGAATAAACAATGTAAAAGATAAACAACCAAGCAAACCAAGGAAATGCTCTTTGAGAAAAATAAATCAGCAAAACAGGGCAAAGTTATGGCTCTGATGGGTCTCGGAAATGAGGTGACAATCAAATCACCAGCATGTTTAGAATCCCAGCTAAACCTCACGGAACAATTACAAATGGGATAAGTGATTTGCTGGAGGAAAAACAATCTATGTTTAGTGGGGAGGTCATCACAGATTCCCAGGCATACTAAGCCCCTGACATTCTGAGTGACATTTTCTTTCTGGGAGTTTCTAAGCCTGACATAAGTCAAGATGGAAAGATTAAAAGTAATTGGCAATGCTAGGATTTTGTAAATAATTGCCAGGTCCCAAAATAAGCATCCAACCACAATGCCTGAAACAGAACTGGCATTCAATAAAAATTGCATGTTGGGATGGGGAGGGAGGGCAGAGAGATGGGGGAAGGAAGGGAGGAGAAAACTTAGTTCCCTAGTTAGAACTTTCAGGTCATGCTTGATAATCAATGATAAATATTCTTTGGACAAAATAAGATCAGTTCCCAGTGAGAAATATAAGTCCAGAGCTACTAAGTGATTTACAAGAATAAAACCCTGTTGAACCTCAATTTCCCTATTACATTCACACACAAGTATCAGCAAATTGCAGCAACTAAAAATAATTTATAAAATATAAGGATAAAGGAAGACTCTCCTTGTCACAGGCCATCACTTCTTGGATCTAAAACAAAGCTGGGATGATCAATGCTTTCTTATTTTATAGTATTAACCATACCAGGCAAGACCCTGAGGGACTCCTGGGCACAAAAGTCTTTCTGTGGCCCCTATTTCTTTATTACAGGAAGTAGATTTTGTTCAGTTTCCCTGATCTTTCCTGAGTTCCAACAGCAGGTTCAAACAGATGCTAATTAGAGAAGGGAGGAAATGAGGAGACAATTGAGGAACCCTTAAAAGAAACAGCAGAGCAACCCTGGGGCAGAGTCCTGGTTGCCCCTCAAGGGATACACAGAACAATATCTTTGGGCTGTTCTGCAGATACTGAAACCCCCATCAGTTTGGAGAAATTAAAGGTACGTGTTGTCCACAAGCAACTAGATCCCAAACCAGTTGAAACCAGAAGGTTGATGATGCTGACTCCCACTTACCTCACCACCAACCAATCAGAAGAAGGTCCACGAGCTGATCACGCCCTCTTTGAACCATTACTGTAACACTCCTCCCTCTAGAACTTCCCTGGTGGCCCAGTGGCTAGACTCTGTGCTCCCAGTGCAGGGTCCTTGGGTTCCATTCCTGGTCGGGGAACTAATTTCTACATGCCACAATTAAGAGTTCACACGCTGCAACTAAAGATCCCACATGCCACCGCTAAGACCAGGTGCAGCCAAATAAATAAATTAGTATTAAAAAGAAGAAAACTCCTCCCTACCCACTCCAGCTCAAAATACACAGTTTTGAGGGCAGGAGCCCACTTTTCCTGGCAAAGTAATAAAGCTGTTCTTTTCTACTTTACCCAAAACTCTATCTCTGAGATACAATTTCAGTGTTGGGGTAAAGAGGCTGGATTTGGCTTCACTAATTACTCAGGTTAGAAGGGGCTAGAGCCCTATCTACTTGAAAAATTAAGTATCTAAGTGACGATCACATAAACCGAATCTCTGTCAGGGAACGTTTAACAGTAGGATTCCTGTGTGCTGTTTTCTGTCTCTCATGAGCCCTCTGTTCCTTATCAGTTCCTGGTAACAGGAACGAGTGGAGCGGCACGCTGCTCCCAGGACTGAGGTCATGGGATGGAATGCATGCATGGATTTCCTTCATTAACTTTTCCATACGGTGAAAGTGATTAGTCACGACCCTCTTTCTTAAGATATGGATTGTCTTCTGGCCTTATGACCCCTATTACTCCTTGTTTCCTTGGTAACTTGTAAGTCTGGTCTTTTGATCTTTATCTTTGCTGAAAAAGCTACCTTGTAAAGCAGTATATATACTCACACAGAGTTCAGTAAAGCACCGTTGTTCCACTATCAACTTGGGTCCCTGCGTCCTTCTTTCTCTCTCTCTCTCTGACTAAGTTCTCTGGACCGTGGAAACCTGCCGAGCTCACTTTCCTGCCCGGGCTTTCAAGACCTCCTCGAGAGGATGCCCTGTGCCTTCGTGAGTGGTACAAGCCTTGTTCTAGGGCTTTATTGGTTTTCCACATAACCCAAGGAATATTAGTCTTTTTAATTCTTTCACTTTCTTATCATCGACTCCAGACCACCAGGTTCTGGTCCATTAAAGGACCGCAACATTACCCATTTTCAAGTTTTGGAAGAAAACAGACTGTTAGTTAAGAAATACACTAATAATCATCTGCTCATACCACTTAATATCATTAGTGCTAAGTCGCTTGGGTCGTGCCCAACTCTGTGTGATCCCATGAACTGTAGCCTGCCAGGTTCCTCTGTCCATGGGATTTTCCAGGCAAGAATACTGGAGTGGGTTGCCATGCCCTCCTCCAGGGGATCGTCCCAACCCAGGGATTGAACCCACGTCTCTTATGTCTGCTGCACTGGCAGGCAGGTTCTTTACCACTAGTGCCGTATCATTGGAGATATTTACAAATCTCTGCCAGTGACTGCCCCTTTCTCCCTTTCCACCCTCTCGGACAGTGTGGTTAAATTTAAACTTGCCACCCTTGGCATTCTGATTAGGGAATTAAGCTAAAATGAAGGATCACATCTGAATGGCTGCACAACCCTGACACCCAGAAATGGATTAGCAGGCCCGATTCCAGCAGGGTGTGAAGTCAGCCTAGGACTCGTGAAGCTGGCAACCTGGCCTGCACCAAGACACTCACTCAGCTGGTAAGGAGCCCCCTTTCAAGTAGGAGGAAAGTCCCTCTCTACTTAGAACACTCCCTTAGCTCACAAGGTGCTGGGAATCAGACACAACAGAGCTCTCCTCTCCCGGCAATGAACAGTCCCTCTAAAGATAAGGAGGCCACACTCTTGTTTCTGGTTGGATCTTGGGTCCATCGCTATAAGCCACCTGTTTCCAGGGAGATAGGATCACACAGCTGCTCGATTTTGCCTCTGAGCTTGTAACTGAGCAGAACACTATGGGGCTGAGTGACAGTCAGCCAGCAGACTGTGACCCATGTGCCCAGTCTGGAGAAACTGAGTGGGTTTGAAACCTGTCCTCTCACTGACTACCGTGTACCCTGGGGCAGGCCTCTTAACCTTAAGTTCTCATCTGTAAGATGGCGAAAAGAGCGTTACCTGCTTCCTAGGGTTCTTATGAGGATTACACATATTTGTAAAGTTCTTAGAACCGTGTCTGGCTCTATGTTCAATTACACATACATAGAACACTAGAAAGGCTTCCCAAAGTGGTGCTAGTGGTAAAGACCCCCCTGCCAATGCAGGAGATGTAAGAAACACGGGTTCGATCCCTTGGTTGGGAAGATCCCCTGGAAGAGGGCATGCCAACCCACTCCAGTATTCTTGCCTGGAAAATCCCATGGACAGGAGCTTGGCTTGCTGCAGTCTATTGGGCTGCAAAGAGTCGGACGTGACTGAAGCAACTTAACACACATGCAGGCAAAACACTCTAGGTTCAATAAATAAAAAGAAATGGATTGTGGTGGAGGACATCAGCATCATGGTGGAGTGAGACATTCCCTTTTGCCTCCCCCTTCAATCTATCATCAGTAAAACACCCACAAGGCAACAAAGGTGTCTTCGCCCAACAGGATGTCAGAGAATTCCACACACCTGTACGTCCAAAGGTGGACACACAGGAACAGACAGAGGAGGCACACCCAGGGGAACAGCAGAGTTGATGCCTGTAGTCCTGGTCTCCCCAGCCCTGGCAGATGAGCCCACAGCCCCATACTGCCCTGTAGCACCAGGAAGAGGTGGCACAGATGAGGACAGCTTGGCTGCAGCAGTGCCATGGCTGCAGGGAACTGGGCAATGACAGCGGACCTGGGCCCCTGTCCCCCCAGCCTCTGAGCTACCCACGACTCTGGTCCCCCAGCTCTCTACCTCTAGCAGGAGAGCCCATAAACCTTACAACACTGGACTTGCTAGAGGTGCCCATGTGACTCCAGCTCCTTCCCACCTGAACCCTCCCCCTGTGGTGGCTGCGCCTGCAACTCAGGGGTTCCCAGAGGTGGCAGAAGAGGCCCTCTTCCTGGTAGCAGCACCAGTGATGCTGGCAACAGCAAGGCACCAAGTAACCAGAAGCACAAGGCGTGATGATGAGGACACGGAGCCACAGCTCTGACAAGGGCAGTGGAGGACTGCTGTCTATCGCTATTGCTAAATCACTTCAGTTGTGCCTGACTCTGTGCAACCCAGTGGAATGTAGCCCACCAGGCCCTTCTGCCCATGAGGATTCTCCAGGTCAGAAAATGGAGTGGTTGCCATGCCCTCCTCCAGGGGATCTTCCTGACGCAGGGACTGAACCCACGTCTCTTACGTCTGCTGAACTGGCAGGCGGGTTCTTTACCACTAGTGCCACCTGGGAAGGATGAAAAGTGTTAATTCTTAAGTATATCTAGAGGCAGCTCAGAATCAATCAAAAAGATGTTTGCTCCTTCAAGTGCACTGGCAGAGGAACAACTCACCGAGCACCATGAAGAACCACAGAAACAATGTACCACAAAAAGAAAATGACAATTCTTCAGAAACCAAACTCAGAGTCACGGAATACTGAGATCTAATGCATAAAGAATTCAAAGTAGCTGTCGTGAAGAAAACTCAGAAAGGCAGTTCAGTGGACCAAGAAACAAAATTAATGAACAGGAGGAATACTTTACCAAATTCAAAAAAAGAATCAGAAAGAAGTTCTGGAGCTGAAGAACACATACGCAAGGTAAATAATGCATTAGAAAACATTGGAAATGGAGCAGCGTACATGGAAGAGAGAATTAGCAAACCCAAAAATAGACATCTAGAAATGATACTGGTAAGAAGATGAAAGAGAAATGAGATGTTAAAAAAGAGGAAAATTCTAAGAGAGTTATTCAGCTCGTTTGCGAAGGGTAACGTTAGGCTGATGAGCATCCCAGGGAAGAGAGGAAGAAAGGAACAGAGAGTTTATTTAGAAAATAATAACAGAAAATTCACAAAGCTGGGAAAGGAATTAGACAAACCTATGAGCTAATTACCTCAATGCAAAATGACCTTCTCCAAGACACATTACATTAAAATTGTTGAAAGTCAATAAGAAGGAAAGAAATTTAAAGCCAGCCAGGGTAAAAAGGACAGCAACCTACAAAGGAATCACTGTTAGGCTACCAGCAGGTTTCTCAGCAGACACTTTACAGGCAAGGAGGGAGCAGAATGGCATTCTCGAAACACTGAAAGATAAAAACTGTCATCCAAGAATACTCTATCCAGCCAGGTTATAAGTCAGATATGAAGGAGAAATTAAAGGCTTTCTCAGGCAAACAACAGCTGAGGGAGTTCATCACCACTAGACCTGGCCTATAAGAAGGGTTGAAAGGAGCCTTTTGACCAGAAACAAAAAGGCAAAGTACCCAAAATTTTGAGTAAGGTGATAAACAGAATGAGAAAATTGGAACTCTTCCCCAAAATAGGTTTTAAAACATTTTATTACAGCATAAAGGTTAAAGGAGGGGGGAAAGCAGAAGAAACAATGATAACTACTTCAGTTTCGTAACTCACAACATAAAAATGGATAATTTGAGAAAAACAAAAACATAAAAGGGGAAGAAGAAAAAGATGGAACCCACGCAGTGATATTATCAGCATGTGTGTGCTCAGTCATGCCTGACTCTTTGCAACCTTGTAGACAGAGAAGGCAATGGCACCCCACTCCAGTACTCTTGCCTGGAAAATCCCGTGGACGGAGGAGCCTGGTAGGCTGCAGTCCATGGGGTTGCAAAGAGTCAGACACAACTGAACGACTTCACTTTCACTTTTCACTTTTCACTTTCATGCGTTGGAGAAGGAAATGGCAACCCGCTCCAGTATTCTTGCCTGGAGAATCCCAGGGATGGGGAGGCCTGGTGGGCTGCCGTCTATGGGGTTGCAGAGAGTCAGACACGACTGAAGTGGCTTAGCAGCAGCAGACAGTAGCCCGCCAGGCTCCTCTGTCCATGGGATTCTCCAGGCAAGAATACTGGTGTGGGTTGCCATTTCCTTCTCCAGGGGATCTTCCTGACCCAAGGATCGAACCTGTATCTCGTGCATTGCAGGTGGATTCTTTACCGCTGAGCCACCTGGGAAGCCCCATCAGGAAAAGAAGGACTATTTTATCTACGAGAAGTTTTACACAAACATTACGGTAACAACAAAACATAAATCTAGAAGAGAAAGACAAAAAATAAAAAAGAGGACACTGAGAAAACCATCAAATCAAAATAGCAGACAGAAACACAAGGAGAAAAAAAAAAACAGCGGAGAGATTGAGCAACCAGAAAACAAAATTGTAGTATTAAGTCTTCATCTATCAATAATAACCTTAAATGTAAATGGGTTGAATTCACCAGTCAAAAAGCATGGAGTGGTTGGATGGATTAAAAAACAGGACTCAACTACATGCTGCCTCCAAGCGACCCACATCAGCTCTACAGACAAACACAGGTTCAAAGCGAAGGAACAGAGGATGAAATTGTTAGCAAATGATGGCCAGAAAGGGTGTGTAGCCATACTCATACCAAGCAGAACAGACCTGAAGACAAAAATGGATAGTATATTATTATGAGGGGGGAAAGTTATTAAGAAGACATAAAAGTTATTAATGTATTTGCACCTAACATAGGAGCACCAACATATATAAAACAATTATTAACAGACTTAAGGGGAGAAATAGGGGCTTCCCTCGTGGCTCAGTGGTAAAGAACCCACCCACCAATGTAGGAAACGTGGGTTACATCTCTGAGTCAACAAGATGTCCTGGAGGAGGAAATGGCAACCCATCCCAGTTCTTGCCAGGAAAAATTACATGGACTTGCAGGCTACAACCCATGGGGTCGCAAAGAGTGGAACATGACTGAGTGACTGAGCACACACACACCCACAAAGGGAGAAATTATTTCACACAGTATCAGAAGTCCTAGCCAGAATAATGAGGCCAGAAAAAAACCTAAAGGTATCCAAATTGGAAGGAAAGAAGTAAAACTGTCACTATTTGCAGATGATATGACTTTATATATACAAAATCCTAAAGACGCCATCAAAAAACTGAAAGAAATAATAAACAAACACATAAAGTTGCAGGGTACAAAATCAACACACAAAAATCTGTTGCATTTCTATATGTTAACAATGAGCTACCAGAAAGAGACATGAAGAAGTAAATCCCATTTACAACACAAAATATAAAATAACTAGGAATAAATTTAATCAAAGAGGTGAAAGACATGGACAGTGAAAAGTACAAAGTGCTGTTGAAAGAAACTGAAGAAGGCACAAATAAATGGAAAGATATTCCATGCTAGTGGATTGAAAGGATGACCTTGTTAAAATGTCCATATTACCTAAAGTAATTTACAGATTCAATGAAATCCCTATCAAAATCTCAAGGACATTTTTCACAGAAATAGAGCAAAAATTCTAAAATTTATATGAAACCACAGAAGACTGAACCGCCAAAGCAATCCTGAGGGTAAAGAAAAATAAAGTTGCAGGTATCACAACTCCCGATCTCAGACTATGTTACAAAGCTGTAATCAAAACAGCATAGTACTGGCACAAAAGCATAGATCAATGGGACAGAATTGAGAGCCCAGAAATAAATGCATGCACATATGGACAATTAATTTACAACACAGCAGCAAAGAACATACGATGGATAAAGGATAGTCTCTTCAATAAATGACGTTGGGAAGGCTGAACAGGCACATGCAAATACAAAGAAACTAGGCCACTACCTCACATCATACTCCAAAATCAACTCAAAATGGACTGAAGACTACAATGTAAAACCTGAAACTCTAAAAGTCCTAGTGGAAAACATAGGCAGTTCATTCTTGGTCATGAGTCTTAGCAATATCTCCCCAGGTATGTCTCTTCAGGCAAAAGAATCAAAACAAAAATAAACAACTGGGACTACAGCAAACTAAAAAGATTCTGCACCGCAAAGAAAACTATCAACAAAATTAAAAAGCTATTGAATGGGAGAAGATATTTGCAAGCAATTATATCTAATAAGTAGTAATATCCAAAACATATAAAGAACTGATACAACTCAACAACAACAAAACAACCCACTAAAACATGGGTGGAACTGAATAGACATTTTTCAAAGAAGATATACAGATGGCTAACAGGCAAGTGAAAACAACAGCATGAATTATTAGGGAAACACAAATTAAAACCACAGTGAGGTATCACCTTGCACCTGTGAGAAGGACTATTATCTAGTGAGTGTTGGTGGGAATGTTGGTTGGATAGCAATCATCAGCTCAATGGACATGAGTTTGAACAAACTCCTGGATACAGTGAAGGACAAGGAAACCGGGTATGCTGAAGCCCATGGGGTCACAAGGAGTCAGACATGCCTGAGAAACTAAACAACAGCAATGGCCACTATGGAAAATAGTCTCAACATTCCTCAAAAAACTGAGAACAGAACTACCATATGATCCAGTTATCCCACTCTGGGGTATTTACCAAATAATATGAAACCATTATTTTGAAAAGACACATGCACTCCCATGCTTACTGCATCATTACTCACAACTGCCAAGTTATGGAAGCAACCTAAATGCCCATGAACAGATGAATGGATAATGGATGACAGATGAATGGCCATGAACAGATGAATGGATAATGGAATACTACTCAGCCATAAAGAGATGAGATCTTTCCATTTGCAACAACACAGATGGATCTTGAGGGTATTATATAAGTGAAATAAGTCAGATGGAGAAGGAAAATACCATATGATTTCACTCATCTGTGGAAAAAAGAAAACAAATGAAAACACACGAACAAAATCAAAGAAAAACTAACTCATAGATACAGAGCACAGAATCGTGGTTACTGGAGAGGAAGCTGCTGGGGGAAGATGAAATGGATAAAGCAGATCAACTGTACGGTGATGGATGGAAACTAAATTTTTGGTGGTGAGCATGCTGTAGATACCCACACAGATACTCTACTTCTCTGTGTATATACATATATATACACCTATATATACATATATATAGATGTATACACATAAATAAATAATAAATATATATACATATATAAAATATTAAATATATACATAAATATACTCTACTTCTGTATATATACAGAGGTAGAAATATGTGGTACACATGAAACTTACAAAATGTTATAAACTAACGTTAATTCAATAAGTAAAAAAATAAAATAAAAATACTTTGATCTTGGTCCTTAAAGGTTAATAAATAGATAAATAGACAAAAAGAAAAGTGATGAACCCAGTTTAGCCAACAGTCATATCGCCTGGTCTGGATTCTCTCTCAATATGTCACTTCCTTTCCTTCACTACACTACTCAAGACCCCAATCCTCACATCAATCATACTGAGTTACTGACACTTCACCAAACATATATAACTTGCTCATTTCCTGTCTTGACATCTGCCCTTTTTTCTGCCTGAAAAGCCTTTCTTCTCTTAATCTACTTGAAAAGCTTCAAGAATTAGTTAAAATATCTCTTCCTCTGGGAAGCATTTCTATGACCTGCTCAGAGGTAATTACCTTTTCTTTTGTGTTCGGCAAGCCCCAATCTTAGCATGGTACTCATCAAATTTTCATGGTCACTTCCATTTCTGTGTTTGTCTTCCCAATAGGTCAGACTGCCTCACAGCTCAAACTATGTTCTATCTTTTTTCTTAAATACCAAGCATAATGTTCAGGTCATGGCAGTTGTTTGATTATGACTCAGTTGAGTTCAGTTCAGTTCAGTTGCTCAGTCATGTCAGACTCTTTGTGACCCCACTGACTGCAGCACGCCAGGCTTCCCTGTCTATCACCAACTCCCAGAGCTTAAACTCATGTACATTGAGTCAGTGATGGTATCCAACCATCTCATCCTCTGTCTTCCCCTTCTCCTCCTGCCTTCAATCTTTCCCAGCATCAGGGTCTTTTCCAATGAGTCAGTTCTTCACGTCAGGTGGCCAAAGTATTGGAGTTTCAGCTCCAGCATCAGTCCTTCCAATGAATATTCAGGACTGATTTCCTTTAGGATGGACTGGTTGAACCTCCTTGCAGTCCAAGGGACTCTCGAGAGTCTTCTCCAACACCACAGTTCAAAAGCATCAAATCTTTGGTGCTCAGCTTTCTTTATAGTCAAACTCTCACATTCAAACATGACTATAGCTTTGACTATATGGACCTTTGTTGGCAAAGTAATGTCTTCTTTATGCTGTCTAGATTGGTCATAACTTTTCTTCCAAAGATTACAACTACTGAGTGACAAATGATAAGTGGGATGAATTAATGAATGAAATATGCTCAGCATTTGCTCTCATGCTGCTGTAGATAGAACATTCATGATACCTGCGGAAATATAATGTGACTCAGAATACTTACTCTTCTAAGGCTTGAAGCATGCTCCCGGGGTCCTCGGAAGATAGAATGTCTATCATTTGGTCATTGAGAGCGAGATCTTCATTCACACCATCAGCTGAGGTGAACTGGGAGTGCTCCAGCTTGTTTTCGTGATGCTGAACCTTCAAGAGAATTTCAGAAACAACAGTTGAGTGGGCCTTCCTGTGAATGCCACATGCTGGAAAAGTCATGAGGGAACATGGGGATCTGTAATCAGAGAATCTAGCTGGCCTCACCACTGGTGAGCAGACAAGACTCAGGCACAACATTGTACTTTCCTGGGCCTCATTTTCTCATCAAAGAAATGGAATCATAATTCCTGTAGCCCTGCACAGACTTGTTGTGTGGATAAAACAAAGCAGGGGATAGAAAGAGCTTTATAACTATAAAGATCTAATACAAATATTTCACCATCATCATCATTGTCCCCCCATCCTCATCATCACCACCAAAACCAAAATCATATATCACCATCACCACCATCATCGCCACCAACACCATCATATTATCACCATCATTGTCATCGTCATCGTGATGCAGAAGAATATTAACAGATGGCAGATGGACTTCAACATCATGGATCTGGTTGGCTTCCAATCAGAATATAGAGTTGTCAGATGGAAGTGACATCAGAGATAATTAAGCTCAATCCTTCAATTGGATAGATGATGTATCTGTGTTGCTCTCTGACATTAATAATGCCGCAAAAATGTATAATTATACTAACATTTAAGAATTTCTGTCCCTGTGCCTTGTATGAGTTACATCATGAAAATGTCACACAAAATGTATTGATGTCCCCACTTTACATATACAGAAAATGCAGCTCAGAGAGATGAAAATGACATTATTAGAGTTCACACAGTTCATAAAGAGCCTGCACGGTATTTGACCCGAAGTCTACCTAACTCTAAGGGCTGCCTTCTGCTTTATAACACATTTTCTCCTTGGTTACCACCACAAAGAAAAAAAAAATTTTATAATGTGGAAAGATTTCATATTGTGACGTTGGAAAAAAAAATACTACAAGAGTCTTCTTAATCTTAAATCTTAAATCAAATTCACACTTTGCTTTCCTCCCGTGGTTGTAACAATCAGCCTTTAATCTCCGAGAAATGAATTCTGCTCCTTCATCGAATGAGCAGGGTGAGTCTTGCTCATCTGTGATTGATAACAGCTTTGGGAGAGTAAGTAGAATGTCTCATTAGATGGGCTATTTTTCTTCTCTTCACTTCTGCTTGTCAAGGAGATTGTGGGTTGACCTCACTTTGAAATGACAAGTCTCTCCTCCAGGAAGTAGAGACAAAGTGAACAACGGGACAGGACTACCAGCCTCCAGAGGTGGGGGTGTCCCTGGAAGCCAGGTCTCAGCCTATACTCGGCCCCCTGAAGGCTGTTTGGCTTTACTGGACTCAGTTTCCTCACTACATGGTGAAGGAAAAAGATGACAAATGTTCCTTTCAAGTTGCTGGACCTCTGGGTAACAGTCACCCAGACCCCATGGTCCTGCAGAAATGAACCACCCCTCAGGGTGCTCACTCCCAGCAGTGACTTCTCATCCTAGGACAGCAACCTGTTTTCCTGCCTCCGTCTGTCCATCCTCCGATTGGCTGCGGGGTGATGGTGGAGACTCATTCCTTCACATGTTCACTAAGTGCCAAGTGCCAGGCTCCTTACCAGGCAATGGGGATTACAGCAGCCAGCATCAGTCCTCCAACCACGACCCCTGCCCTTGCTCTTCCGTGCCTTTAGCCCAAGATCTACCAGCCAACACCTACACTTCTTTCCCTGAAGGCTCCTTCTGGCCCTTCAGACTCCATTTCAGGGAAATAGCACCTTTGTCCTGGCCCCCTCCCCACTCCTGTCCTCAACCAGTAGCATTTCATAACTCAATACCCATTCTCTTTCTCCCTTCAGGCAGGATGACTCTGAGGCTGCTTCTACAATGTCCCGAGTTCCCAGGTGGGATGAAGAAGTGCCTGGTACCCACGGTGGTAGCTTGACTGGCTGCCTTCCTTCCCATCTCACTCCCCCATCCCCTACCTTTACTTCCTGGGGTCACTTTCCATATAAACTATTTGCATTTGGATCCTGGTCTCAGGGTGTGCTTCTGTGGGAACGCAGACCAAGACAGGAACACAGAGACTGAGGAGTTCACAGATGGGGATAAACAGTGGGGAGGAGGGTGGTCCAGAAGCCAGGGCAAGAACCCAGAGAGAGGGCCCCTGACTCGGCCAGGAAGTGGCCAAGTGATGACTTCCAAGGAGAGGCAAGGCCAGAGATGAGTCTTACAGGATGTGTCAGAATCCTGCTCATTGAAGAGCAGAGGGAGTATTACAGAAGCATCCTGGTGAGTGTGGAGAGCTCAGCAGTCATTGTCTAGAGTGGGATGTGAAGTCGGGGTGTGAAGCTGGACCACAGGGGGCTCTCTTTATAAGCTGCGCTAAGCCGTCTGGGCTTCATCCTGAGGACGAAGGGCAGACCAGGACCTGAATCAGGGTGTGGCATGAATGCACAGTGGGCCACACAGGCAGGCACTCAGTGATTCAGCCAGAATTAGGGGTTCCCAATCCTGGCCATCTGGTTAGAATCATCCAGGGAGCTTTTAAAAACAGCTAATGCTGGGGATGCCTCCCGGGAAAGCAGTCTGAGTCTGTGCGGGAGAGCCTAGCTTTGAGCATGCATCATGGCTCCCCGGGGGTCCTGACATCCCTCCAGAGTTGAAGGATAAACTTGAACCTCACATCTACCACCAACCAACTGCCCTCCAGGAAGAAGATGTGTGTGGATTCCCACCTGATGTCTGGTAAGCGAGCTTCCCTTCACACACTGGTATCGAACCATGAAAAAAAGCACAGCCCAGGTCAGCACCAGGGAGAGGATGAAGGCCACGCAGAACCCTGCTGCGTGGAGGCCATGGTTTGGCAGAACCTGTGGGATAAGAGAGAGAAACAGATCTGTTCGTGGTCACACTTCACATCTTTCAAGGCAAGTTACAACTGAGTTAGAGAAGAGCAAGAACAGAGTCAGTGAGACCAGCCCGGTTTGGATGGAGCTTTGCCTCCTTTAAGCTGGTTGTCTTGGGACCACTGCTGAACCTCTTTGGGCCCAAGCACTTCAAGGAGCTGAGCATGGAGGCTTGCACACGACAGGACCAACCACCCCAAGGCTGGTACATCACAGGCACTCAGGAATGTTAAATTCCCCAATCAAATATGTAACAATCCTAAGGCAGCAGGAAGGAACCATGACATGCTTTCAGTCGGGCAGAATTTTGCAGAGGCCAGAGCAAGAATCCATAGTGCCCTCAACTTCCCTCAAGGTTGTCCACTCCCCCGGCCCTGGGACCACTACCCATTAGGGGTGGAGCCCACTTTGGACATCAGGGTCACTCTGGAGGATGCACGTGGCAGGGGCAGCATCACACAGCAGAAGCAAAGCCCAATAATGACCATCCAGGGTGAGCTGCAGAGCTCACGC
>NW_011494827.1:1617418-1620264 GCF_000754665.1 Bison bison bison
TCAATGTGCCAAGCGTACTCTCTCCTGGACGGTTTCCTCCGGGCTCCACTCTGTGACATCCTGGGACTAATGTAGATCCACTGATGGGCCAGGAGTGGCCAGCACCAAGTAACAACTGTGAGAAGCAGTAAGTTCTAGACTTTCCCCACATTCCACCCTTCCCTCCACCATCTCTTTGGGATCCAGAACATGATGGTTAGAGGGAGGGGTGGAATGGGATCTCTTTGGGATCCAGACAGCAGCAGCTGCCATCTCCCTAAGCACTCAGCATGGGGCAGGCCTGGGGCCAAGGTCGTGCTCTCAGGTCGGGGCTCACATCAGAATCACCTGCATGGCCTGTGTTTCACCCTCAGGGATTCTGCATCACCAGACCTTGGGCAGCAACCGAAAAGAGGCATTTCTAGCAAGTTCCCAGGGGTTGCTGCCGTCCTTCTTGACCAGGGGCCACTCTCTGAGAACCCCTGGGCTAAAGGTTTCACAAGAACTAACTCCTTGAATTCTCCCAAAGACACTTTGAGTAAAATGAGGACAGCTCTGGCTTTCAAATCCTACAGACCTGAATTGGAATGCCTCCTCTATCAAAAGAGCTGGAAGGTAACAATATTTGGGGGCCATGGACTTGACCTCTGAGAACCTCAGTTCTCCTATCTGTAACATGGGGATAAAAACATTACTTCTCACAGCAGAGAGAGTAAATCAAATAAAAACCCAGAGGATTTGCATGCAAAGTCCGACTCTTTTATTTAATTGACAAATATGTATTGGGTGTCTACTGGGTACTAGGCTACATGCTAGAAGCTAATAAGAAGGAGATGTTTTCTCCCTTGTGTGATTATGCTCTTCCTGTTGGCGCTGGCCAGGGCTGACCCAGACTACACACTTCTCACAGACAAGGGCCTGGAGCGGCACAGCAGCTGAAGCCTGGGCTCTAGACTCAGACTACTGGGCGTAGGGCCAGCTCTGCTACCCCGTGGCCATGTGGCATTGGGCAAATCACTTCATCTCTCTCTCTCTCTTTGGTGCGGAGCATTTTTAGTCTTTTATTAATTTGTTACAATATTGTTTCTGTTTTATATTTTGCCTTTTGGTTGCAAGGCACGTGGGACCTCAGCTCCCTAACCAGGGATCAAACCCGCACCCCCTGCATTGGAAGGTAACATCTTAGCCACTGGACAGCCAGGGAAGTTCTCACTTCACCTCTCTTTGCCTTTGCTCTTTCCTTGTAAGACAGAGATGAGAGCCCTCCAAAGGTTGTGCTGAGGATTAAACAAGAGACATGAACAAAGTCCAGCGAAGTCATCAGAAGAGGGCCTGACCATGAAACTCCCTCACGAAATGTGATTTTTGCCCTGCCTTCCCCTGTGGGCTGGGTGACCCAAGGCGACTCCACTGGTCCAGAAAGGGAGGTGCTATGTAGTGGCCATTAACCACTCATTTCATCAGAAGGTTATCTCAAAAACAGGCCTGGGAACTTCCTGGTAGTCCAGTGGCTAAGCCTCTGTGCTCCCAATGCAGGAGGCTCGGGTTCAATCTTTGGTCAGGGGAACTAGATTCCATATGCCAGATCTAAGAGTTTGCATGCTGCACCTGAGATCTGGTGCAGCTGAAATAAATAAAAATAAATACTTAAAAAAAAAAAAAGAAAGAAAACAGGCCTGGCTTGAGAAAGCCTCCCATTTTGATGATACTTTGATCCTTTGGAGAGTTTTTACCAAAATGTCTATACTCAAAAATGAAGGAAAAAATGTCTGTGTCCTTAACCAGGGGCTTTAAAAAGTCCATCCCTCACCTCTAGGGTTCATGCCTCAGGAAATAATTCGAAGCTATACATAAAAGTTTACACACAGGTTGGTTTTTGCCATACATTGACATGAATCAGCCATGGGTTTACATGTATTCCCCATCCTGAACCACCCTCCCACCTCCCTCCACATCCCATCCTTTAGCCTCCAATTAAAATAAATAAAGTAAAAAAAAAAGTTTACACACAGGTTGGTTGATATGCACAGAAGATTTATTTACATATAAGACTGTTTTTAAGAACATTAAATAAAATAACAAATGTGGATGTATCCTAAATGCTCCACAATGTGGAGAATGGTTAAATATTTTAAGATTCTATCCACATAATGGGCAATCATTCAGCCATTTTGTAAATTTTGAGAAGCAAGGTAACACATGCATGCCAGTGGGAGAAAATGGGTTTTTGACAGAAGGCAAGGGTTTAAAAAGAAAAGTGAATAACCTATGTGACCTTCTTCACCCTCTTCTAACTCTGCTTCCCAGAGGTTCAATTCAGTTCAGTTCAGTTCAGTCACTCAGTCGTGTCTGACTCTTTGCGACCCCACAAATCGCAGCACGCCAGGCCTCCCTGTCCATCACCAACTCCCGGAGATCACCCAGACTCACATCCATCGAGTCAGTGATGCCATCCAGCCATCTCATCCTCTGTCGTCCCCTTCTCCTCCTGCCCCCAGTCCCTCCCAGCATCAGAGTCTTTTCCAATGAGTCAACTCTTCGCATGAGGTGACCAAAATACTGGAGTTTCAGCTTTAGCATCATTCTTTCCAAAGAAATCCCAGGGCTGATCTCCTTCAGAATGGACTGCTTGAATCTCTTTGCAATCCAAGGGACTCTCAAGAGTCTTCTCCAACACCACAGTTCAAAAGCATCAATTCTTCAGTGCTCAGCCTTCTTCACAGTCCAACTCTCACATCCATACATGACCACAGGAAAAACCATAGCCTTGACTAGACGGACCTCTGTTGGCAAAGTAATGTCTCTGCTTTTGAATATGCTATCTAGGTTGGTCATAACTTTTCTTCCAAGGAGTAAGTGCTTTTTTT
>NW_011494827.1:1620364-1623798 GCF_000754665.1 Bison bison bison
GAATATGCTATCTAGGTTGGTCATAACTTTTATTCCAAGGAGTAAGTGTCTTTTAATTTCATGGCTGCAGTCACCATCTGCAGTGATTTTGGAGCCCAAAAAAATAAAGTCTGACACTGTTTCCACTGTTTCCCCATCTATTTCCCATGAAGTGATGGGACTGGATGCCATGATCTTCGTTTTCTGAATGTGGAGCTTTAAGCCAACTTTTTCACTCTCCTCTTTCACTTTCATCAAGAGGCTTTTGAGTTCCTCTTCACTTTCTGTCATAAGGGTGGTGTCATCTGCATATCTGAGGTGATTGATATTTCTCCTGGCAATCTTGATTCCAGCTTGTGTTTCTTCCAGCCCAGCGTTTCTCATGATGTACTCTGCATAGAAGTTAAATAAACAGGGTGACAATATACAGCCTTGATGTACTCCTTTTCCTATTTGGAACCAGTCTGTTGTTCCATGTCCAGTTCTAACTGTTGCTTCCTGACCTGCATACAAATTTCTCAAGAGGCAGATCAGGTGGTCTGGTATTCCCATGTCTTTCAGAATTTTCCACAGTTTGTTGTGATCCACACAGTCAAAGGCTTCCAAAGGTTAGATAGTTAAATAGATATTGGTTTTAATTTCTATAGTTTAGTGAACCAGAATGGTTAGTTAACTTAAATATGCTAAAAATTACACATGCATCTTTATTTCTCTATTTATCAACATTACACATTGTTTATGCATTCCTGCTATGACAGATGTGGATTTAGGTCATGAATTTTTAACCTAAAAATCTGAAGGATTTGTTACCTCCCAAAGGCTTTATATCCCTCCTTACACTTCCTCCCAATTTTAATAGTTATATTCAGTTAGCTATCTTTGCCTAACTTTGAAAAGTTGAAACTCAATTTTTATGGCATTAAATTTAGAGAATATTTCTTGTCTTCTTACTAAGAAACATGGTGAAACTAAGGCCCGATATTTTCCTCCTCCATCTCTTTTCACTACTTCTGCCCTCCAGAATTTATTATTTATTTTATACATGCCTATATGTATGTATATTCTGCAATCACATTTAAGTCTTTGTGGTGGTTTATAAGTTAATTCTAAAAACAAAAGAAATTAAAGACTATCATGATTATGATTAGACATATATATTCACTGCATATGAATGGATATGCATATTCACTCAAATTAACTGAATGTAATCCTGTGTAACTAAATGTACACCCCTGTGTGCGTGTGTATGCTAAGTCAATTCAGGTCTGACTCTTTGCAACGCTACCGACTGTAGCCCGCCAGGCTCCTCTGTCCATGGAATTCTCCAGGCAAAAATACTGGAGTGGGTTGCCATGCCCTTCTCCAGGGGATCTTTCCGACCCAGGGATCAAAACCAGGTCTTCTGCAGTGCAGGCAGAATCTTTACTGTCTGAGCCACCAGGGAAGCCCAATACATGCCCCTAAAAGTGACATATTTTTAATGCAGTGCCCTTTCTTACCCTATCAATTTTCAAAATCATGACATATTTTTAAGATTACTTCAATTTGGACCAACACATCCCTGTGTAACTTTTTGTTTTTCCTGGGGTTTCTCATTGCTTTTCTTTTTTCTTCCTGGTGTAACATCCATTTCCTTAATGATATTAGTTGTTGCAGAGAGTCATTTTGTTGTTGTTGTTGTTCCTTAAAGTCGTCACTCCAGGAGCTCTCTGACATCCAGATCTACCGAGGACTGGCTACTTTCTAGGCTTGCTGCACTGCTGTCACTGGAGGTCTCTCTTTACTGCTTTCTGTATTGCACGCATGCTCAGTCATGAAGTAACATCCAACTCTTTGTGACCCCACAGACTGTGCCCTGCCAGACTCCCCTGTTCATGGGATTTCCCAAACAAGAACACTGGAGTGGGTAGTCATTTCCTTCTTCAGGGGATCTTCCCAACCCAGGGATAGAACCTGTATCTCTTGCATTGGCGGGCGGGTTCTTCACCACTGAGCCACCAGGGAAGTTCCTCCTATAACATTGTTATATTACTGATTAAAGAAAAACTATGTTTTGGAATCCATTCCTTACATTTTCTTATGTTTTGTTTTGTTTTTTAGTTTGATAGAGCATTTTCCATATTTGTGTGGGCTGAGGTAAATTTGTGTAGAACATGCTTTTATTTCTCATGTAACTCTGCACTCATGTGATTGTTATCTTGGCTGAGTCCAAGGTCCAAAACCTTTTTCCCTCAGAATACTGATGCTGCCACTCCACTGTCTTTTAGTGTGCCTGATGACCTCTTAAAAGGATCTTGCTTTCTAGGAGTTTTAAATTCTGAATGCTCAACCACTTACAAGAAGATTACGAACTATTTTTTAAATGCAGCAATACACACATTATATAATATTTACCATTTTAGTCATTTTAGAGTGTACATTTCAGTAATGTTAAGTACAACCACACATCACCACCATCTCCAGAACTTTTGCATTTTGCAAAACTGAAACATCTCCTCTGCCCAGTCCTGCTCCCCAGTCCTCCCCTCCACAGGTGATCTGATTATGATGGGGGAGCCCCATGACCACCTCCTAGGTTCAGTGATTCACAAAGACTCACAGGACTCAGTATATAGTCATCCTCACACTATGATTACAGTGAAAGGATACAAAGAAAAATCAGCAATAGGAAAAGGCACGTGGGGCAAAGTCCAGTGGAAACCAGGAGCAAGTTTCCAGCCTCTTCTCCCAGCAGTCACACAGGACAGACTTAATTCCTCCAGCAGTCAGTGTGATGACCCATGTGAAATGCTGTCCACTAGGGAAACTCATTTGAGACTTGGTACCCCTGGAGAAGTGGAGGGGGTGGAGCCCTAGGGATACTAGAGGACAGGAAGGTCTGGTGTGCTGCAGTCCAAGGGGTCGAAAAGAGTTGAACACGACTTAGTGACTGAAAAACAACAACAAGCCCTGGAGTAGGAAATGGCAACACACTCCAGTATTCTTGCCTGAAAAATTCCATGGACAGAGGAGGCTGGTGGGCCACAGTCCATGGGGTCCCAGAGTCAGACATGACTGAGTAACTGAGCACACAGGCACTCATACAACTAGGGTTTTTACTCAGGCCTAGAGCCAGACATCCTGGAATGTGAAGTCAAGTGGGCCTTAGAAAGCATCACTACGAACAAAGCTAGTGGAGGTGATGGAATTCCAGTTGAGCTACTTCAAATCCTAAAAGATGATGAGGTGAAAGTGCTGCACTCAATATGCCAGAAAATTTGGAAAACTCAGCAGTGGCCACAGGACTGGAAAAAGGCAGTTTTCATTCCAATCCCAAAGAAAGGCAATGCCAAAGAATGCTCAAACTACCGCACAATTGCACTCATCTCACACGCTAGTAAAGTAATGCTCAAAATTCTCCAAGCCAGGCTTCAGCAATATGTGAACCATGAACTTTCTGATGTTCAAGCTGGTTT
>NW_011494827.1:1623898-1624454 GCF_000754665.1 Bison bison bison
GCAAGAGAGTTCCAGAAAAACATTTATTTCTGCTTTATTGACTATGCCAAAGCCTTTGACTGTGTGGTCACAATAAACTGTGGAAAATTCTGAAAGACATGGGAATACCAGACCACCTGAGCTGCCTCTTGAGAAATTTGTATGCAGGTCAGGAAGCAACAGTTAGAACTGGGCATGGAACAACAGACTGGTTCCAAATAGGAAAAGGAGTACATCAAGGCTGTATATTGTCACCCTGCTTATTTAACTTCTATGCAGAGTACATCATGAGAAACGCTGGACTGGAAAAAACACAAGCTGGAATCAAGACTGCCAGGAGAAATATCAATCACCTCAGATATGCAGATGACACCACCCTTATGGCAGAAAGTGAAGAGGAACTAAAAAGCCTCTTGATGAAAGTGAAAGTGGAGAGTAAAAAAGTTGGCTTAAAGCTCCACATTCAGAAAATGAAGATCATGGCATCCAGTCCCATCACTTCATGGGAAATAGATGGGGAAACAGTGGAAACAGTGTCAGACTTTATTTTTTTGGGCTCCAAAATCACTGCAGATGG
>NW_011494827.1:1625187-1630028 GCF_000754665.1 Bison bison bison
GGTGAACTCCGGGAGTTGGTGATGGACAGGGAGGCCTGGCGTGCTGCGATTCATGGGGTCGCAAAGAGTTGGACACGACTGAGCGACTGATCTGAACTGAACTGAACTGAGTCACTTAGGCATCCTCTGCCTGCTACCGTGTGTGTGTGCTAAGTCACTTCAGTCATGTCTGACTCTTTGCGACCCTACAAACTGTAGCCTGCTATGCCCTTCTCCAGGGGCTCTTCCTGACCCAGGGATCAAACCCATGGCTCTTATGTCTCCAGCACTGGCAGGTGGGTTCTTTACCACTGGTGCCACCTGGGAAGCATGCACCAAAATTCCAGGCTCCCAGAAGAAAACAAAACATTTTCAACATAAAATATATTGTTTATTAGAACGCTTTAGGCAATGTGAGCCACTCTTAGTTCGGTAAATGGTGAGGATCGTCCTGAAATCCAAGTTCCCAAATGCCAGCCAAGGACTCACCTTGTAAGCTGGCCTTTCTAAGGACAGCCATCTCAGGTCAGCTATGTTAACTCTTCTGCACACTGGCCACTATGTTATACTCAAACCCTACCTCAGCACCTGCTCCCAAAGAAGCCAACCTGTGACAGCAGGTTTAATTCAAAAGGGCTGCAGACCTCAGTGCTCAATGTTACAATAGCCAAGACATGGAAGCAACCTGAATGTCCATTGACAGATGAATGGATGAAGAAGATATATGCAATGGAATATTATTCAGCCATTAAAAAAGAATGAAATAATGCCATTTGCAGCAACATGGGTGGATCTAGAGATTATTATACTAAGTGAAGTCAAATCAGACAAAGACAAGTATCACATGATATAGCTTTCAAGTGGAATCATTTTTAAAAATTATACAAATAAATTTATTTATGAAACAGAAATAGACCCAAAGACATAGAAAACAAACTTATGGTTACCAAAGAGGTAAGGGGGGTAGAGATAAATAGCTTGGGACTAACATATACATTCTAATCTATATAAAACAGATAACCAGTAAGGACCTACTGTACATACAGCACAGAAAACTATACTCAATATTTTGTAATAAACTATAAGAGAAAGAAATCTGAAAAAAAATATATGCAAAACTGAATCACTTTGCTATACACCTGAAATTAAAACAACACTGTAAATCAATACACTTCAATTAAAACAATGGTTGCAGATTATGGGAACATTTAACACATTATTTAGGAGCTGGGAGACAACTAACCCATTTCTCATTCCTGGGATCCCAATGCAGGCTGTATGTAGTTAAGGTTAAATTTATCTGACAGATGAACAAGGCCAGCTTGACCTTCTAGACAATCAAAGCCAAGTTATGTCAGAACCAGGAGCTTTGGTCCTGATGGTTACTGAAACCTGAATACAAGCGTGTTGCCACATACGACTCACCTATGATGAATCAGCCTCTCTCCACAGAGGCTGTTATCAGAGATGGTCAGAAAACCAATTCTGTTTTCAGATGCAAACACCCTGATTCTAAATCTTACATT
Organism: Bison bison bison; assembly: GCF_000754665.1. NCBI lineage: Eukaryota > Metazoa > Chordata > Mammalia > Artiodactyla > Bovidae > Bison > Bison bison. The sequence goes on from NW_011494827.1 coordinate 1,626,693, forward strand.
TTGATTAGCACCAAATTGAAATGCAAGCTCTCCATTCGTGCTGGCAACAGCCCTCTGAGCCCTGATTTGTGTACCTACCAGATAAGAAAAAACAAATCAATACATATGAAAAGCAGTTCACAGAGCCTATATTAAAATACGGATGGAAAAGAGACAAAACGTCTGTCTAAAGAGAACAAAAGGCTGTAGATCAGTGATATGTTTTCAAGGTTTTTTCTTTCACAGAAGGCAATTTTTTTTTTTTTTCAGCTGTAGGGAGAAGAATGGAGAGGTGAAGGACATTAATGACATTCGATCACCTACAATATGCCATTCCCTGGCTTAGGTGCCTATAGGGGGTTGAATTGTGCCATCTATAAAGATATACTAAAGTCTTACCCCCAGTACCTCTGCATGGGACCTTATTTTGAAATAAGGTCTTTGTAGACATGATCAAGTTAAGATGAGGTTATATGGGATTGTGTCTGGTCGCTCAGTCGTGTCTGACTCTTTGCAGCCCCACAGACTATAGCCTGTCAGATTCCTCTTCCCATGGAATTTTCCAGGCAAGAATATTGGAATTGGTTGCCATTTTCTACTCCAGGGGATCTTCCTGACCCAGGGATTGAACCCACATCTCTTATGTCTCCTGCACTGGCAGATGGATTCTTGACCACTAGCACCACCTAGGAAGCCCAATCCATACTGGATTAGAGTGGATCCTGAACCCAGTGATGGTATCATTATAAGGAGATGGAGACTTGGAGACAGACACACACGGGGAAAAGACCATGTGGTCATGGAGGCAGAGATGGGAGTGATGCAGCTACAGCTGAGGAAGGATTTCCAAGAGCCACCTGAAGCTAGACAGAAGCAAGAAGGATTCTTTCCTAGAGCCTTCAAAGGGAGCAAAACCCTGCCGACACTTTGATTTCAGTCTCCTGGCCTTGGGAACGGTGTGGGAATAGGTTTCTGTTCTAAGTTTTGTGATCATTTGCTGCGGCAGCCTCAGGAAATGAACAAAGTGTGCTAGTGCTTTATCTCATTCAATCCATCTTCAGCAATCTGGTGGGGGATGTATTATCCCCTTTCCATTGAGAGATAAACGGAGATGCAGAGAGTTCAGATAGTTAATCAAAGTCCACAGCCAAAGAGCAACACAGTTAGCTCTGTTTGACTCCAAAGTCTGTGTTTTCCCCTAGTACATCAGACCACTTACCATCCAGGGGGCTGTCTGATTTTCTAAACACATTTTTAGTCCCAAACTCCCAAACCACAGTAGAAGTTGCTTACATGATGGATGAGAACCAGAAAAAAAATACTGGGACATAACTTTAGGCAGGCAGGATCAATGTACTAAAAAAAGGCAAGAACAGAACTAACTCATTCTCCCAATCAAAATCTCCCTCCCTCCCTCCCTCCCTTTCCTACTTCATGAAGTAGAACAGCTGAGACAGGCTACCTCCCTCCCACTCTTTTTCCAACCTCCACCTTCTCTGAATCTCCACCTTGAGAACTTGCCCTCCTTAATCAGTTTTGCAGCCAAGAGAACTTAAAGATCAGAGGCAGTGTGGGGAGCAGGAGCTTAATTTATCAATAACAACATGGCTGCAGCAATGAATGCCTGTATTTAGGAAGAGGACAAAGCCAGACCAGCTCTGCAGACCATACCATCTTTCTCCCCTTCTCTCCTGCAATTTCTACTTTCCAATATCAGGTGATAAGTACACCTAGGTAAAGACTGCCTCCTTGGGGCAAGCCTACTCACAACTCTCACTTTCTTCTTTTCCACCTTCTCCATTTATCTGTGTTGCTAAGTTAAGCTAGGTCCTGCTTCCTTGACTTGCCCACAGTGCCTCCACTCTTCAACTTTCCTCCTCCATATAAATGACCGAAGAAGAATGAATCTTGAGATTTTGTTTTATGGGAAGGAAGAAGCTCCCTAGAGTCACTCGTATCACCATCATTATCATCACCACTAACATCGCCACCAGCCGCATCATTATCGCCATTATCACCACCATCATTGCAGCTAATATGTATTGACCAGATACTGAGCACCAGGGATAGTTCCAAGTGTATTACATGCATTACCCATTCACTCCCCACAGCAATATTATAAAGTGGGCATTACTTTAATCCATATTTTCAAATAATAATACCAAATACAGGTAAGTTAAATAGACGGCCTAAAGTCACAGAGCTAGAAAGCAGTAGACCCAGGATTCACATCACAAAGTCTAGACTAATAGCTTTCACACCACAGCTGCCTCCGCAGGGCTCAGGCTCCAGCCTGGCCTTTTACCAGGAGCCCTGCATTGAACTGTCAGGGGCTTGCGCCATTGTGAACATTCTGATACTCTCTGAGCACCCAGCTCACCTTATTAGGGTGTGACTAGGAGGGCAGAATTTTAGAATTCCTGAGTCTCTGGCCAAAAGCCTTCACAGTCCCTCAAAACTATGCTTAACTATCAACATTTTCATTGATCTTTCACCAGAGGCCAAGTAATTCCTTTCTAATCTTTGCTGTTGTTGTTTAGCCGCTGTGTCCGACTCTTTTGCAACCCCATGGACTGCAGCCCACCAGGCTTTTCTGTCCGTGGCTTTTCCCAGGCAAGAATTCTGTAGTAGGTGGGGTGACGGGTGGCTGAGGTGAGGGGGAAAACCTGAGGACTAGGGTGGGAGGAGGGGCAGCCCCTGGCTCAGCTCAAAAGACAAGGAAGACCTAAGAGGTGACTGTGGGCAGAGGGCAATAAGCCAGGCCAGGAGGAGGGTAAGCCAGGCAGACAGAAGGGCATAAGCAGGACCTGCACGTGGCAAGAGACACAGCCCAGTTCCAACACAGTGGGTTAGCAACATGCGACATCACTCTATGGGCTTATGGGAGATCACGGCAGGGTTTTAAGTCAGGAAGTAACATGGTCAGATCAGTGTTTTAGAAATAGAAATCTGGCTACTGTGTGGCTTCAGCCTGGAGGAAAGCACACCTGGATGCCACAGTCCAGGGAGAAATGATGAGGACCAGAAACAAGGCTGTGAGAAGCAGCAGAGCGTACTCATAATACCACGGACCTAGACCATAATTGCTGAGCAAGGTGGAAGGCGGGAGGAGAGGGGACGACAGAGGACGAGATGGTCAGACGGCATCACCAACTCAAGGCGGGAGGAGAGGGGACGACAGAGGACGAGATGGTCGGACGGAATCACCAACTCAATAGACATGAGTTTGAGTAAACTCCGGGAGTTGGTGATGGACAGGGAGGCCTGGCCTGCTGCAGTCCATGGAGTCGCAAAGAGTCAGACACGACTGAGCGACTGAACTGAGGCCCTAATTGGGGGTTCAGCTCTCAGTTCTGC
>NW_011494827.1:1630200-1635168 GCF_000754665.1 Bison bison bison
CATTATCTAAGAATAAAGAAAAGGAGGTGGCTCAGTGACCCCAGCCTCCCCATCCCCAGCGTCCCCACTAACTTTCCTTCTCATCTCTGGAAAAGAATCATCTGTTATTACCACCTCTTTAATCACATATTAGCTGGTAACAGATTCCTTTGATGAGTTTCACCATTGTTATTTATGAAGAGCAATGCCAGACCAAAAAAAGACTTTCAAAAGAAATGCTTTAAATGCTTAAAATCCAATAAAAAGTTACACGACCATGAGGAAAAATTATTTATACAGTTTGACTTCAATTATGTAAGAAATGCATTCATAGGCTTGGGGAAAGCAAGAAACCACCATGTTAACAATGGTTATCTCTAGCGACAAGGCTAGCGGGTGATTCTTCTAATTTTCTCCGTGTCTGTCTCTCTTTCTCTGTGTGTGTGTGTGCGTGTAGAGTGGTGGTTTCTTTAAAATGTCCACAATGGACATACATTAAATCCCATCCCCCCCCCCCAAACCAGAAAGGTTCTGAAAGGGAGACCATATTGATTTCCCTAGAAGAGATTTTAGGAGTAATTTCACTAAGATCCTTCTACTGCTTGAGGAAGCAGAGGGCTGTTGGCCCACAGCCCTTGAGGGGCAGCTCTAAGGGCAGAAACTCTCACAATTCTGGCAGGAGCCAGAGCTTGCAGGTAACCACAGACAGAGATAATCACACACACTAACAGAGCTGTTAAGTTACAAATCTAGTGAATGAGGCTTGGATTGCAGAACCACAGAGCATGATTCCATTCCTCAATGTTTGTCATCAAGCTTCAGGACCTTGGCCAGTTCCCAGAGCATCTCAGGACCTAGGAGTTTTTTTATTTTCAAATGAGGAAGTAAAACTAGGTAATCTTTAAAGTCTCTCCCTGGGCAAAAATTCTACTGTGATGTCAATAAAAATGTATTAAGTGCTAACAAGGATAATAATCTCAAAGTCACAGCGTGACAAGGTTTATCGGATGCCCAATGCCACTGGATCCCAGCGAGGGGTGCCACCAGCATGCTTGGGAGATGTGAAGGAATGACGGAGGTGGAGAAAATTGGTCAGGGTTCCCATAGGATGTATGCCAGCTACTCAGAAGACGGGAATGAAAAGATCAGCATATGTAAAACCAGAGTGAAGTGGGAAACACAGGAACCCCATGGCACTGGGATATAGCAGAGGTCACCATTTTTGATGGAGCCTGAATACCACCTAAGGGAACTGGGCTTTATCAGCAGGTAGTGGGGAGCCCCTCCAGAATAGAAAGTGAGCAGGCTGGTGTTTCAGGAGAGCAGGACTGGACAGGCAGGAGGCTGGGGTAGTCATTCAAACAAGATGTAACATGGAGAAGGCAGATGTGATGAAATGTCACTGCATGCCCCCAGCCTTCTGTGTTTGTGTGTGTGTGTGTGTGTGTGCATATACGCTTAGTCGTGTCCGACTCTTTGCAACCCGATGGTCTGTAACCCACCAGGCTCATCTGCCTATGGGATTTTCCAGGCAAGAATATTGGAGTGGGTTGCCATTTCCTACTCCAGGGGATCTTCCTGACCCAAGGATCGAACTTGTGTCTCTAGTGTCTCCTGCATTGGCAGACAGGTTCTTTATCACTGGCACCACCTGGGAAGCCCTCTGAATGAAACCCAAATTCACATGATTTTGCCAGAAGAGTTACAAGTTCCCTCCACTGTGCTAAAGGGTACATATTGTAAATCCTTGTATTTGAGAAATTCTCATATCATACATAGCTACTTACAGAGGCTATTCTTTATCTTATAAACTAATAGGAGCTCTTTATATATCATAAAAAGCTGGAGTAGGAAATGGCAAGGCTGTATATTGTCAGCCTGCTTATTTAACTCATATGTTCAGTTGGACATGACTGAGTAACTGAACAAGAACAATACATCATAAAGACATTGCTGTTGTTGTTCAGTCACTCAGTCCTATCCTACTTTTCCAAGGACTGCAGTACATCAGGCTCCCCTGTCTTTCACTGTCTCCCAGAGTTTGCTCAAACTCATGTCCATTGAGTTGCTATCTAACCATCTCATCCCGTCGTCCTCTTTTCCTTTTGCCTTCGATCTTTCCCAGCATCAGGGTCTTTTTCAGTGAGTCAGCTCTTCGCAGAGATGGCCAAAGTATCAGAGCCTCAGGTTCAGATCAGTCCTTCCAATGAATATTAAGGACTGATCTCCTTTAGGATGGACTGGTTGGATCTCCTTGCAGTCCAAGGGACTCTCAAGAGTCTTCTCCAATACCACAGTTCAAAAGCTCAGCTTTCTTTATAGTCCAACTCTCACATCCATACATGACTACTGGAAAAACCATAGCTTTGACTAGATGGACCTTTGTGGGTAAAGTAATGTCTCTGCTTTTTAATATGCCGTCTAGGTTGGTCATAGCTTTTCTTTCACAGAGCAAGTGTCTTTTAATTTCATGGCTGCAGTCACCATCTGCAGTGGTTTTGGAGCCCAAGAAAATAAAGTCTCTCATTGTTTCCATTGTTTCCCCATCTATTTGCCACGAAATGATGGCACTGGATACCATAATCTTCGTTTTTTGAATGTTGAGTTTTAAGTCATCTTTTTTACTCTCCTTCACTTTCACACTTTCATCAAGAGGCTCTTTAGTCCCTGTTCACTTTCTGCCATAAGGGTGGTATCATCTACATATCTGAGGTTGTTGACATCTCTCCCTGCCATCTTGATTCCAGCTTGTGCTTCATCCAGCCCAGCATTTCACATGATGTACTCTGAATATAAGTTAAATAAGCAGAGTGACAATATCGATGATTTTCCTTGATGTTTTTTTCCCCCATAGCATATTAACCAGGATTTACTTTTTACAAACTATTTCATCTATTTAGATTTATATCTATTGAGGGAGTTCATCTTCATTTTTCTTCCAGAAGATCCAGTCAATTGCTCCCCAAATTAATAAATGAAACATTCTCTCCCCATTGAGTTGAAATATCATTTTATCAGATACATGTATGTGTAGGTACTCTATTTTGATCCACTGGTCTAGTTTCTCTTGCAAGACCTGCATATAGTGTTAACACAGCTTTCTAATTTTTCATATCCGATATGGCAAATCTTCCCATGTTATTCTTCATTTCAACAATTTTTCATCTAGCCTCATAAATTTATACTTTCAGATGAAACTTTGATTGATTTGATCACATTCCTCCTCCCAATTCCACTATTATTCTTACAGGAATTACACTCGAAATGAATTTGGATGACATACCAATTGGTTTAAATGTCTCACTCTTGATTAGATCCAGATCCTTTGAGTAAAATACGGTGACTTATTCTCCCGGTGCCTGGCAGGATGCCCAGCTTTACTATGAGAAGCTGGAGTGAATCAGAACACCTCCACGCAACTATTATATACAGGATGGATAAACAAGGTCCTACTATAGAGCACAGGGAACTATATTCAATATCCAGTGATAAACATAATGGAAAAAATATGAAAAAGAATATATATGTATAACTGAGTCACTTTGCTGTACAACAGAAATTAACACAGCACTGTGAATCAGATATACTTCAACAAATTTTTTTTAAAAAAAAGAACACCTGCACTCAATGTCCAGCACAGGGTGGAGTGATTTTTTCCTCTCTTTCATCCAGGAGGCAGAGAGGACTTCTTGGGGCCTTGTCTGACAGATGTCAGTTTCACCCTCAAGAAATTAATAAAAAATTAAGGAAGTAACGGGGTCTCTTCCAAGTGTTGCAGATCCCAGTTTACATAACGGGTTACATAATGTCTTTACTTTGTATTGGGTTGGCCAAAATGTTAGTTCAGACTTTTTGGCCAATCCAAAATTGTTTTACCTGCTTGATGAAAATGTCAGAGGAGCTTATACCTCACTGCCAAGCTCTCCTGTTCATCAACACATGTTCCTAGTATAATGACATTACCTTCGCAGGTGCCCAAGCCAACCTGGCGGCTCACACACTTTACCTGGCAAGGGCCATTACGTGTACCCTCATGATGCCAGGCACTGCTTGTGTGTGTGTGCTAGTTGCTCAGTCGTGTCTGACTCTGCACTGTGCTTGCACCCAGTAAATCTTGGTTCACATCCAACCCACAGTCAAAACAAGCTTAACCTTGATGTCAGATCTTCAGCTGCATATTTTAGAAACCTCTCCTCCATCTTTAGTTAAGCCTTTTCTTTAAGCTCCAACTGAACTCTTACCTCTTCCAAGAGGCCTGTGATCCACCGAGTCCACTCAGCTCCCCTGCACCTTGTCAGTACCACTTGATCTATGATCTATATGTCAGGTTACAACCTCACAAATTCAGTCACAGCTGATGTACACTGTTTGGCTTTTTTCCTCTTGTTTAATGTTGCAAAATCGGGGGACAGATAGTGGGTGATGGGCAGTCTGAATCTCCAGGCTGCTGCAGACTCCACTACACCTTTGAATCTTCCATAGGCCTGACTCACACATTTGCAGCACTGGTGTGAATCTCATGGAAATTGAGCTTGCGACTCTGATACACACAATTAATCCAAAACAGTTGCACAACAGTATTGTTTACATGTTTCATAACATTGATGAGGCTTATTGAGCACTTAGAGAATGCCAGGCACTGTGCTCAGTACTTTGCCTGCCTCAATTCATTTACTGTGGTTCAGTTCAGTTCAGTTCAGTTCAGTCGCTCAGTCGTGTCCGACTCTTTGTGACCCCATGAATCACAGCACGCCAGGCCTTCTGGTCCATCACCAACTCCTGGAGTTCACTCAGACTCACGTCCATCGACTCAATGATGCCATCCAGCCATCTCATCCTCTGTCGTCCCCTTCTCCTCCTGCCCCCAATCCCTCCCAGCATCAGAGTCTTTTCCAATGAGTCAACTCTTTGCATGAGGTGGCCAAAGTACTGGAGTTTCAGCTTTAGCATCATTCCTTCCAAAGAAATCCCAGGGTTGATCTCCTTCAG